>NC_136889.1:869266-884266 GCF_949152265.1 Phoxinus phoxinus
AATTCTTTACACATTAATGGAATGTTACTTTTAATTCTTCACACTTTAAAGGAACGTTACTTTTTATTCTTCACACATTAATGGAATGTTACTTTTAATTCTTCACACTTTAATGGAACGTTACTTTTTATTCTTCACACATTAAAGGAATGTTACTTTTAATTCTTCACACTTTAAAGGAACGTTACTTTTGAATGTTTTCTGAACATTCCCAAACAAGTTACATTTAAAAAATGTCCAACTGAAACATAGCAGAGAAAACATTCCATGAATGATGTATAAATAGTGTTATTAAAGACCAGATAACGTTCTATTAAAGTTACTGGAAGAGTGTTGGTTAATAATAACCCGTTTGGAAAGCGTCTGGCATCACAAACATCTCATAATTGGAGCCGAACGCTCATGCATGTGTGATATAAAGGAGCATATTTGTCTGGTTTGGACGCGACACGGATCAGTTCCTGGTGTCTATTGTGTGTTCAGATATGTTCCCATTTGCTCTTCCTTTCAGGAGATGTGCTCAGGTTCAGGGCACAGCGGTTTTACATCACAACTGTGAAATCTGGGCTAAAAGAGCCCCTTTGTGCCAGGCTTTTATTTTCACACAAATATAGTCCATTGTCAGGCCGCTGAAGTTAATTTGATCAACATTGGAGACATTTAACTTTTCTGTTCAGTCAAAAGGCTTGTTTCATGCTCATTTCTGGCCCATTGAAAAGCCGTGATTGGCAGAAAAATAATGTTGCCGTTAACAATTCAGGGCAATTAGTTTCCCAGGGGGAAGCGCCGGGCGTTCTGGACGCCACACAACTATTCTTTGTCACTTTATGGATGGTCATCAGTCAACTGTCAGCCGACTCAAAGAGACTCCCAGCTAAATGTTTCCCTTTTGGCTTTTCCCAGAACAACAGGCTGAAAGGGAAAGAGAACGAGCGAGAGCTGTGTGTGTGTGTGTGTGTGTGTGTGTGTGAGAGAGAGAGAGAGAGAGAGAGTGTGTGTGTGTATGTGGAG
The DNA here is from genome assembly GCF_949152265.1 of Phoxinus phoxinus. Classification (NCBI taxonomy): domain Eukaryota; kingdom Metazoa; phylum Chordata; class Actinopteri; order Cypriniformes; family Leuciscidae; genus Phoxinus; species Phoxinus phoxinus. The sequence continues at coordinate 870,278 of NC_136889.1, forward strand.
AGAGAGAGAACCAAATGTGTCAATAAGTGGAAAGTTTTTAACAGTTTCTGCTTTTGTTTTTCACCATCCTAGTAAACACATAAAAAGAAAACAAGCATTACACAACAGATATGACATTTAAATAGCAGATTTTCATTTATTTATTGTAATAATACTTATACACACACACACGCACATATATGTTTATAAAGGTTAAGTAACAACCAAATACAAAAAAAGTTTATTTTTACATCAAAATAATAGTAATAATACTTATCACACACACACACACAAACTCTCTCTCACTCACTCACTCACACACACACACACACACACAAACTCTCACTCACTCACACACACACACACACACACACACACACACACACACACACACACACACACACACACACACACACACACACACACACACACACACACACAAACTCTCACTCACTCACACACACACACACACACACACACACACACACACACACACACACACACACATATGTTTATAAAGGTTAAGTAACAATCAAATACAAAAAAGTTTTTTTACGTAAAAATAATAGTAATAATACTTATTACACACACACACACACACACACACACACACACACACACACACACTATTATGTATATACAAGGTAATGTATGTATATTATATAAATGTTGCGTCGTCTGCATCACGGATTTAAACTGTACTATTAATATAGTTTAATATGTTTCTCTTCATGTGTGAGTAATTTGATGAGTGGTATTGTGTGTGTGATGAAGATGCTGCGGTGTGTAAAGTTCATGTGAGATGTGTGTTGGACGGACGGGGATGAGTGTGTGTGTGTGTGGCAGTGATTTGTGGTGTTTTTGTGTCTGCTGGTGTGTGTTAGTGCGCCGCTGGTGAATGGAGGTATTAGTGTCGATCAGCATTGACTTTGTTCACTGCCTTCTCACCCTGGGAGGCCTAGAGGTCAAAGGTTAATCAGTCAGCCAGGCCCCTTCACACCCCACACACACACACACACACACAAACTCTCTCACTCACTCACACACACACACATTCACTCTCACTCACAGAGACACACACACACTTTCACACACACACTCACTCTCAGGCCCAATTTATACGTGTGCGTTGAGCTCATGCCGTAGCGGTGTCGTAGTGTGTGTAGCCCTGACGCGCACATCTACAAAAATGTAACAACACGTCAATTATTCGCGCACGCAAGCACTGTGATTGGTCCGCTAGAGCCCCTCCCTCAGGTTTCACACGCTCTCTCTGCATGTGTAATTGCCATCAATGAAGAAGTATGAAAACCACAGCGCAGTTTAAAAATAAATTAGCCTTTATTCACTCTCTCTCTAACACACACACACACACACACACACACACACACACACACACACACACACACACACACACACACACACACACAATCTTTCTCTATCACACTCACTCACACACACACAATCATACACAGTTTAAAAATAAATTAGCCTTTATTCACTCTCTCTCTAACACACACACACACACAATCTTTCTCTATCACACTCACTCACTCACACACACACAATCATACACAAACTCTCTCTAACACACACACACAATCACACACAAACTCACTGTATCACACAGACACACAAACTCACTCTATCACACACACATATACACTCACACAAACTTTCTCTCTCTACCACACACACACACAAACAAACTCTCTCTCTACCACACACACACACACCTGACAGCTCCGAGGGAATGTTGTGAACGGCATCAGTCAGAGGGTGGTCACCTCTGAAGGTCAAAGGTCAGTCCCGAGGCCTCGGTGGTCCATTGAGCCGTCAGCGACACATTCCCGGGAATACCAACATTCCCTGATTCTGCTCCGGCGGGACAAAAGCTGTGAGCTTCACTGGTGTCTCCACAGCAGCGTCAGTGGGACGCCACACACACACACACGCACTCACACACACACACACACACTCACTCACACACATACACACACACACACACACACACACACACACACACACACACACACACACACACACACAGTAGTCTCACACGCACACACACCAGCACACCATACCTGTCAACATTCATACGCATTACTGACCATTTATTTATGTTTATATATTTATTTAGGTATTTAGTGATTTATTAATTTATTAAAATTAATTCATTAATATTTATATATTCAATGAGTGATTTATAAAATTAAACATGTTATTTAAATATATATATATATATATATATATATATATATATATATATATATTACATTATGTATATATCACATTTTAAATAAAATGATTTATATAGATATTTGAATAAGTATTAAATGGTAATAAATATTAAAATAAACATTTTACTACAGACAAAAATATCTTACCGTATATACATTTAAAAATGATTTAAAATAAATATTTTTTAAATACAAATATTAAAAACAGACATTTTACTACAGACACAATATGTACAGTAAAATTTTAATTGTAATTTAAATAACATAAAATAAAGTAATTAATACTATTATATTAAAAACATTTGATAATAATGCCATATAGATAAATAATAATTAATATTACAAATACATGTAACTACAAAAACAAACTATATCTTACATATCATTTTTCCAAAATTAATAATATAATGTAAACAATAATAAATGTAATAATAAATAAATATTGCATAATATTATTTATTGGAATGATGTGGTGGTTTCCTCCTGTCTGGTGTGAACAGGCTCATAATACAGGATCTGGATAGAATATGAATATGGATGGTGTGTGTGTGTGTCTGTTACAGTGTGTGTGTGTGTGTGTGTGTGTGTGTGTGGGACCCCCCACCTGACCCATTGAGCAGTGTAATGTGTGGCCCTCGGGGGCCCCGGGGCCGGGCTAAAAGTCAGCGCTAGAGCTTTAGGAAACGAGCGTGTAAACAGAGCGTTACCTTCTGACCCGCCGCTCATGACTCGAGTCCGAGGACAAAACCAGCGCATTAGACATGCCTATTACTGAGATAAAGCCTCTCACACACACACACACACACACACAGAGAGAGGGAGAGACGCTTTACTCAAACCGCTCTCCTTTCAGACACTTGTTGTGGAAATTTATCAATATTCAAACCTGGATGAAGGAGACAAAGTCGATTCTCAAAAGATTAAACAAAGTATTTTATTTCTTGCAAGAAATAGGCGTTCAACATACAGACAGTGTCTAAGTATGAGAAGGCCCATGGCATTCTCACGCAGAGAGCATCTGACATGAGAAGGCGAAGGCTAGTCCCTTTCGCCCAGGTTATATACCCTCAACACATCCTGAGTGGGTTGCATCTTGTCATAAAGATTTGTCTCTCGTTTACCTTAAAAGGAAACGTCTGTATACGTCCGTGTTCAAGATCTCGTCTAATCATAAATTCTATCTGAACAGAACAATGCTCTGTCTGCACAAAAACCCCAGCTCTCAGTCACTGCTCTTTCTTTTCACACCTATTGCCTATCTTTAGTTCTAACAAAACACACACACACATATGTTGTTCATACTTGGAATACAAAAGGTCACTTGAAGAACACAAAGTCTTTTTGCTACTTAGTTCTTCTTAGAACATATTGTTCCTGCAAGCTTATTCTAACTTATGCATCTCTAAATGTTTGGTTACTTATTTTATTATTGTGCTTCAGCTTATATGATTATATTCCTTTAAATGCTTATGAGTAAATGAAAGTTCAACGTTAATACAAGTTGTACCCATACAAAAGCAAAAGAAACACATCTAAATGTAAAATTTCCATAACAATCCCCCATATGTTCATTCAAAGAACATACACACAATTTTACATTTACTCTTCCATAATCATAGTAATTCACAACAGGTAAATTTTCCCATGGTTACTTAATTTCCTAGTCAAACTCATGTTCGCTCTTGTTCTCATAATCCTCATCATCATCAGCCACTGACACATTAACTTCACCTCTGGTGCTCTACTTATCACTGTTGTGCATTCCCCTGGACTCATTCTCACCATTGTGGCAGTCACTGCCTTAGCAGTGATTCTAGAAATACAATTCATTAAACATGGAATCATTAAAAGAAAAATCAAAATGAAAATCAAACATCCGATTGGCATAATCGTACTTATTAACAATTTCGTCCACCCCTGCAGGCCCAAGAACCAATTATCTAGTGAAGATGACATTTCATCTGGAGTGGCTATGGCCATTTTCATGTGTTCTATTATGTCTGATACATTTTGATAGACGCCAGTCAAATTAAAACAACAAGAGGTTCCTAACATTTTGCATATTTTCCAATAATATGTTATACATTTGTTATTATTCATGATTATCGTGGTTTTACAGTGTGCTGTACCAGCCATTATTGCCCCTTGTTGGGTCCCTAATTTACATAGACATACGTCGCCTAATTGCGGTTTCACTGCCCATACATTGTCAAAGTCTCTAGTGCTGTGTTCTGATGGGTTCTGACTTTTGACTTTCTTTGAAGATATTGATTTGATTTCTATAGAATTTTCACATTCAGTAATTTCTACATAGTACATGGAATTAACCCTATTAATTCTCCTAAATTTTCAGTGATTTCTTCTAATTCCAAAAACTCTGGCATCACTCTAATATTCTAATTTAATCACCCTGAAGTGAGACATACCCCGCCTTGGTCAATAGACCCTCTCTGATAGCATCCTGATTACCTCCGTACACATATTGCCCTTGACATGGATCCTTACAAAAATACATGGTCTTACCCCATTTTCCCTTTGTCATTTTCACCTCTATATGCTATCATCTCGTGCTAGGCTTACAGCCACACCAATTAAGAGGATAAGATTTAGTGACCTATTGCCACACATTACAACCTTGTCAGGCGAGAAAATGTTCTTGTTTGAACGATATCAGTCCCGTTTCTCGATGTATTTTTTGGTCTCAGGGCAGGTCTAGTTGATATGATCAGACAGGTTATTTCAATGCCCACGCCGTTAAAGTTCCACAAAGTCCTTGATACAGTCCTGACCACTCCTGAAATTGCACAATCGTCTCTTACTATTGATTCGTCTGCTCTCCAGTGACGGTGGTTTTCACATTGGTAACCTACGGTATGACACGTCTCTGGTTAGTCTGATCTCTGTTTGGCACTCGTTAGCTTTGAGTGGGATTCTTCTTCCGTTGCAGCTAGCCGCATGAGCTGATGCTTCTCGACTTTCACCGCATTTTGAGTTGTCAGCAAAACCTGGAATGGTCCCTGTCACCTTTTCGCCTTCCAATGCTTTCGTCTCAGATCCTTTATCAACACGAACTCTCCTCGGAAGCTGTGCAGGGCCGTCTCAGCTGGCTCTGCAACTGCTGCCTGGACCTGTTTTGAGATATCACAGAACACCTTATCCAGCTCAACACAATATTGCAACATGTCATGCTCACAAATAGTGGTGTCAGGCAATGTTCGAGGATTTCGTGCTTCCCAGCCCCTCTTTCTCATTCTCATGTAAGTTAGCTCCTCCCCATTCCGGATGTACCCAGGAATGCTTCAACTGCTGAAATTGCACTGTTTACAAAATGTGAACCATTGCCACTTAATAATTTTTCAGGATTTGAAATTCCCATGGTGGGATAATTTCTTGTAGGAATAGTTTTGCCATTCCTTTTTTTAATCTGCCTTTGTTGTTGGCATGGCTTCTACCCATTCTGAAAACATGTCGACTGCCACTACGCAGTATCTCTTTTTGTCAGATTGTAATAATTCAATATAATCGAGCATTACATTTGAGAATGGTCTCTGCGGCCTGGGATGGCCCCCTGTCTCATTGCCTGACCCCTGCCCACATTGTTAATACCACAAATCAAAACATCTGCTGCGAAAATCTGCTGCCACTGTGGAAAAAACTTTGGTAAATCAGTTATTTTGCATAATAGTAAACATCCTCCCTTTTGAGACATGGTCCAATCCATGCATCAAACTTGCATATACCTGAAAGAAAATGAGAAGGTAAACATGGTTTATTATTATTAGCTGGGGCCCCATTGTCCATTTTCATATTCACGGCCTGCCTTGTAAATCTCTCTTTATCATAGGCAGAAGCGTGTTGTTTCATCGCTTCTGTCACCTAGTTCCTCATTCAGCTGTATTGCTATGGTTATCTGAACAGGAAATCGAGCTGCAGCCTTCGCTGCTAAACTCTGACACCCTGTTTTCCTTAGAAACGTCATCACTACCCGAAGTATGAGCCTGGCACTTACAAACTGCCACTTCCTTTTTAGTGGATACTGCATTTTCCTTTGGTCTATAGTCGGATTTGGTCTTTATTTGAATCGGCTCACAATCTGCAATCAGACATCATTTTTATCGGTAGCCCATAAACATTTTGGAAACTCTCTCCAACCCGTCTGTTATGACAGGGAGTTGTGTTAAACTCAGTCTGTTTAGTTTCACTTCCTCATCCAACACTGTGACTGCTCTCAAACTCTCAGTCTTTCATGACATGGCTGTTTAAATCAAACGGTATTTTCACTTTGGCAGATCATTCTTTTTTTTTTAATCTATTATGACCCAGTCGGTCAGTTCATGGCACCTGGCCATGAAGGGACCCGCGTCACGCCATTCAGCCTTCACTGGTTTGGCCAGCGATATGAGGCTAGTGCATTTTCCATGTCATAAAACACTGTCTGTTTGTCAGTCAATTTCACATTCAAAACACATCATTGGTCAGTTCAATACACATAGTCAGTCGTCACAATTTCTATGTCAACATTAAATCATCGCTGTGCATATTCATCATCATGATCAGTGCTTACATGAGAATGTGCAATGTAAATCTGAGTCTCTCATAGATTCAGAAGATGGCAACACTCTGCCATGAGCCGCTTTGTGGTCAGCCATGTGTCAGAAATTTGCCATTCATATACAAACAGAGAAAAATCCTCTGTGCTTTCAGTTTCATGCGTCATTCTCATGTCAGCTGATAAGCCCTGATCACTACAATGAACAGAAACACCCAACTTACAAAGTAAATCCCTTCGCATTAAATTCACTGGACATAACTTAGTAATTAAAAAACAATGCTTAATTTTTATTTTATTTTCCCCCTTCAATTGAACACTCAAGGGTTTTCGAATATTGTTCTATGACCACATGACCAGTTGCACTTCTGGAAGAAGTCGTCTTCCCAGATAGTGGAACTGGTTTTTCAAACTTTGTCGCTTTAATTGCCAAATTGGAAGCTCCCGTGTCAAGCAGAAATAGTAAAGATACGTCATTAACAGTCATTTCTATCAAGGGTAAAGAAATATGAGTCTTATAGAAAACCCTAGCAAGCAAGTCTTCATTGCATAGAGCAGAAATCAGAAAATAAAGGTAAATTATACTCATCAGTTGGAGAGACAGGAACCCCGTCGCTCACCCCTCCTCCTCCTTTCAATCCGCCTGATTCCCGCCTTTGCCGTGTGGGCATTCATCACGCCAATGTCCTTTTCGTCCACAATTAAAACATTTGTCATAGGGCTCTTTGCGTTGTTGTTGAAATGGTTGACTGTTTCGTCCTTTTCCCCGACCACGTCCTCTCCTCTTCCTCTGCCATTGCCTCTCTGGTTCATTTGGTGATGGTTGGAGTTGTTGTTGCCCATATACACACCTTGCATTGTCACCAGGGCCCACATGAGGTCTTTGTCTTGCTTGGCTGCGTTGATTTTCCGCTGCACTTTCATGATGTCTTGCGTGTTGTCTCATTTCTACTGTGGAGGCAAATTGCCATCCGACACAGCTCTTTTGAATTGCTTTTGAACTATCACTGTCCAATCCATCCAAGAACAAAGTCTTTACTCTCATTTTCTGGAGGGCTGCAGAGTGGTGGCATGGTTCTTTGTGTGGTGCGTTAGGAACTGCGTGACCCCGTCCTTCTGCGGCGGCTGGAATCTGGTTAGGATTGCGAGGAGTTGGAAGATGAGCCGGATGCGTCCTGTCCTCCTCTCTTATTCTCACAAAAAACAAAAACAAAACAAAACAAAAATCGCCATAATAGGGAGAAGAAGAAACAATGTCAGATCCGTCATTTTCAAGATTGCTATGTGTCTTGTCTTTCTTCTTGACAACGTGAGTCGACCAATTTGCTTTAGTCTTAGTCAAATGTGACACACTTAAACCCCCATTAACCCATATTGCATTTTGCATGAACCTTTCGAGAAATCAACATGTTCTTCATCTTTCCTTTTTGAATTTTCATTACCCATTTTTACTTTTACAATTTTGTTTGTTCAATTTCCCTATAATACTTAATTTTGTTTTGTTAATTTATATTTGCGTATTTTTATTTATTCTTTTATTACTTTATATTTATCTATCAATTTTCCTCGCGCAGCCACCCACGCTCTCCTCTACGTATTAACTTTTCCCTGGCGCAGCCACCCCACGCCCTGCCTTCATCCGTCGATGCAGGTCTTTCCAAATTGCCTTTATTCGTCAATATAGGTCTTTCCCAGACCAGTGCTTCTGTCTGGTGTTTGAGAAATTATTTCCAGGCCTATTCTCAAAACTGGCTCTTTAGGGAAATTTTAATACGTTTTGTGGTCTTATCCCGGACCTGTTTGGGAACTTGCTATCAGGTCTATCCCAAACGTGACTCTTTAGGAAAAAATATTCAATACGCAAATATCAATCAACAAAATTTGTCTTATTTGTTACATAAGAAATTTCCTCTCACCGTCTTGTGAGTCTCACTGTCTGTGAGTTCTTTAATTGCGTCCCCCTAGGTCGTCGTGAGGAGTTGAACAATTCTCTTTCCTTAAACTTGAGGATTTCGAGCCGTAGAGTGTTCTCTCGGGATGGCCAGTCAACTGTTCCCCTCACGACGATCATCGGTTTTGCAATCGCATCCTCGTCGCCATTTGTTGTGGAAATTTATCAATATTCAAACCTGGATGAAGGAGACAAAGTCGATTCTCAAAAGATTAAACAAAGTATTTTATTTCTTGCAAGAAATAGGCGTTCAACATACAGACAGTGTCTAAGTATGAGAAGGCCCATGGCATTCTCACGCAGAGAGCATCTGACATGAGAAGGCGAAGGCTAGTCCCTTTCGCCCAGGTTATATACCCTCAACACATCCTGAGTGGGTTGCATCTTGTCATAAAGATTTGTCTCTCGTTTACCTTAAAAGGAAACGTCTGTATACGTCCGTGTTCAAGATCTCGTCTAATCATAAATTCTATCTGAACAGAACAATGCTCTGTCTGCACAAAAACCCCAGCTCTCAGTCACTGCTCTTTCTTTTCACACCTATTGCCTATCTTTAGTTCTAACAAAACACACACACACATATGTTGTTCATACTTGGAATACAAAAGGTCACTTGAAGAACACAAAGTCTTTTTGCTACTTAGTTCTTCTTAGAACATATTGTTCCTGCAAGCTTATTCTAACTTATGCATCTCTAAATGTTTGGTTACTTATTTTATTATTGTGCTTCAGCTTATATGATTATATTCCTTTAAATGCTTATGAGTAAATGAAAGTTCAACGTTAATACAAGTTGTACCCATACAAAAGCAAAAGAAACACATCTAAATGTAAAATTTCCATAACACACTTCAACATTCCTCACATTATCAGTTTATTCGCTATAGTTTATAAAACGGTGATAAAATATGAGCAGAACTCAGTTGATATTTGACTGGTTTTGTCCATCTTCTGTTAGACTGTCACACACACACACACACACACACACACACACACATGAATTATGTTGAATATCTGTCAGCTGGTAAATTTAACTACACAACTAGATAATACCAGTTTAGCTCAACCAGTGACCAAGCAATGCTTCAGTGTGTTCAGTGTGTGTGTGACTGTATTCTGCTGTAGTGTCCTGATCACACTAGTGGACACACGTCACATGATATCTGGTGTCTGATCATATTATATATATATATACTGAGAGTAACTGGCTCTTCTGAGATGTTTTGCTCAGACGAGTGTGAGATGGTGAGCTCGAGTGCCAGTGACGCTTCAGAGATGTAGAAGTGTGTGTTTTACGAGCGCGGAGAGCCTTCTCTTTTACGGGGCCATAAATACATTGTTATTAGGTGTTGGAGTGAGCTGAGATTTATCCTGGCGATTAGCCGGCCTAGCATCCTCTTTCCATTAATCCACACACACACACACACACACACACACACACACACACACACACACACACACACACACACATACACACTACACCTCCAATTCTTCATCACTCTCTCAAGTAAATTATTTGCTATGGGAGTTAATTATCCCTCGCTTAAGGTGCGTTTTTTAAGCGGAAAGAGGCGTTTCTGAGACCTCTTGAGTTCGGCACTTCATGAATCGTCCTGAGAGTGAACTCAACACACACACACACACACACACTCATGTTCAGTAAGAGTGTGACATCACTGCCGATCGGCTGTCAATCATCTGTCACTCACACACACTCGTCCACTAGGTGGGGCTGCTGCACAGATCATGTCTGACTCGTGTGTGTGTGTGTGTGTGTGTGTGTGTGTGTGTGTGTCTGCAGGATCACGGATCAGCGGTTCGAGCGACTGCCGTATTTCATCTTCGGGGACTTTAACTTCAGGTTGGACTCCAAGCAGGTCATTGAGGTCAGTCAAACACACACACACACACACACACACACACACACACTCCAGCCCTGCTCACTATAGCATTCTATCATACGTTTTTAAAGTACTACATTTGTTAAAGTGAAACTGCACAACATTTTGCTTCATTCACTCATTCCCACATGAGTCATGTGACTATCACACTGCTCGTATTATTTTTGAAGTAAACTGCATATAATACTTCTGTGACCTACTCCATTTGCTAAAATGTGCAACTGAACACACTACTTGGGTTCCCTGAAAGAAATCATAATGTGTCCCACAATGCATTGTGCTCGAATTGACCGTCCATTTCCAGGTTTATCATCATCTTAACTCAGACTGACGATATTTTGACGTGAAATAACTGAACATGCCGGTGATGCTTTGAAACATGCTGTGTGACAAGACTTGACTGTGTTCCACACACACATCTACAGATTAAATGAAACTCTAAACAAATTTAAATTAAATTAAATGCTGAATTTGAATGCAAACTGGAAAGTTTTTCTGCACTTAAATGTGATTGGAGCACTTGTGTTTTATTATAATGCATTCTTTTGCAAAAAAATCAAACCTTTTGAAATTATTACAATTTAAAACTATGTGAACACACACACACACACACACACAGTCTCTTCTGCTCAGCAAAGCTGCATTTAGTTGATCAAAAATACAGTAATATTGTGAAATATTATTATAATGTAATCATCAGTTGTCTATGTGAATATACAGTAAAGTGTAATTTATTCCTGTGATCAAAGCTGAGTTTATCATCATTACTCCAGTCTTCAGTGTCACATGATCCTCCAGAACTCAGTGTAATATGAGGATCTGATGATCAAGACACAGTTATGATTATTATCAGTGTTGGAAACAGATTCTTTTTTCAGGATTCTCTGATGAATAGAAAGTTCAAAAGAACAGCATTTATTTAAAATAGAATATCTGTAACATTATAAATGTCTTTACTGTCACTTTTGATCAATTTAATGCGTCCTTGATGAATAAAAGTATTCATTTTCTTTTTAAATTTCTTTCCCCAAAAAAATATACTTACTTACCCCAAACTTTTGAACGGTAGTGTATATAATGTTACAAAAGCTTTTTATTTTAAAAAAAATTTGTTCTTTTGAACTTTTTATTTATCAATGAATCCTAAAAAAAAAGTGTACAGAACTGTAACACAAACATATGACAGTTTTCAAAACTGATAATAATCATAACTGTGTCTTGATCATCAGATCCTCATATTATCCTGATTTCTGAAGGATCATGTGACACTGAAGACTGGAGTAATGATGATAAATTCACAGGAATAAATTACACTTATATAATATTAATATTATAAAATACACTGTATATTCACATAGAAAACAGATGATTTACATTATAATAATATTTCACTGTTTTACTGTATTTTTTTTATTAAATAAATGCAGCTTTGATCACAGGAATAAATTACACTTTGGTATATATTCACATAGAGAACTGATGATTTACATTATAATAATATTTCACAATATTGCTGTTTTTTCCCTATTTTTAATTAAATAAGTGCGTCCTCGGTGAGCAGAAGAGACTTATTTTGAAAACATAAAAAATTTTATCAATCCCAAAATTTTGAACGGCTATGCATATTGTGCTGATATTTGATATTACGGTGAAATCACTAAAATCAGCCTTAATGTATTAAACCAGTGATATTAAAAGACCAAATTCAGCACTCAGCTTATTGATGATCATATTATGTGCCGAATATGAACGCAACGAGCGAAGTGGTCGGCATCATTAATAAGCACAAGTATTGAATTTGGTCTTTTAATATCACGGTCTTCCTGCAGCACACTGGTGAAAGTGACTGAGAGCCCTTCAGTGTGTGTGTTGCGTATCTCCCGCTGAAGGGTGTTTTAAAAGGCGTCATTAGCACACAATGAGTGTGAGTGTGTGTGAGTGTGTGTGAAAAGCCTCCTCACATAACAAAGCTCACGAGGGCCGATCCGCAAACACAGCTGGGCTCCTGAGGGCCCTAATGAGCCGTATATCTGCGGGCCGTAAACCAGCGCTGTGTGTGAGACACGCTCATTGTTCTCACTCAGGTCCTGTGTGTGTGACGAGGCTCATTGTTCTCACTCAGGTCCTGTGTGTGACAGGAAGGAGGCGCTTGTTGAATTGCTGTTCGCGATCTAATGATGCAGGACGGGTTTTATCTTGTGTGGTTCGTTGAAAACATTCAGCTCAAGGCCTTGTCCACACTAATACGCTTTCGTTATTATTTTCATATCCTGGCAACCACCTAGCAACGAGTCAAGTCAACTTTATTTATACAGCGCTTTTTACAGTACAGAGTGTTTCAGAGCAGCTTTACAGAGATAACAGGACAATAATGCAACTAAGTTTGTTTCCAGAAGAGAGTAGTGTCACAGTCCAGCGTAAGTAAGTTCAGTGATGGTTCATTTTTGTTGTAAAAAAAAAAAAAAAAAGTTATTAATTTAGTTAATTTATATATATATATATATAGCCACTTTGGAGAAAACCGTGATGTCATCGTCCAGCTCAGCTCAGTTCTCATATAATGCTGTCAATGCAGGAGATCAATAATATTGCTGAATATTAAATTAAATCTCCCCAACTAAGCAAGACAAAAGCCAATGGCGACAAAGGCAAAAAAGCAACACCATTGCAACCACCCAGCATACCCTGGCAACCACATAACACCCTTGCAACCACATAGCAACACCCTTGCAACCACCAAACATACCCTGGCAACCACATAACAACACTCTTGCAACCACCCAGCATAGCTTGGCAACCACATAGCAACACCCTGGCAACCACCCACTATACCATTCTTGATCAAATAAATGCAGTCTTGGTGAGGCTAAGAGACTTCTTTCAGAAACACTTTAAAAATGTTACCGACCCCAAAACAGCCAGTGCCAGTTACTGTAAAGAAAGATGCATATAAATGCACACACACACACACACACACACACACACACACACACACAACTAGTAAAAGCTGGTTTATGTGAGGTGTTTTACCTGTTCTTGAAGGCTGGCGCTCCCATGTATGATGTCATCACCAGCCAGCACTCGTTAAAATAGATCCGCCGCTCTTATAGACGTCTGATTTAGAGTGTGTGTGTGTGTGTGTGTGTGTGTGTGTGTTTGTGAGAGAGAGAGAGTGTGCAGTAAAGTGCACATAAACAAGGTAGCCTTGAGTGTGTGTGTGTGTGTGTGTGTGTGTGTGTGTGTGTGTGTGTGTGTGTGTGTGTGTGTGTGTGTGTGTGTGTTGGTCTGGCAGTGAGGAACTAGTTCAACACTTTAATGACAATTAATGTCAGCCACACAATTAGTGTTCGGTCCGAGATCGGCTCAGAT
>NC_136889.1:889266-897044 GCF_949152265.1 Phoxinus phoxinus
TTTGTTCTGTCAGGAGTGTGTTCTGTCAGGAGTGTGTTCCGTCAGTCAGGAGTGTGTTCCGTCAGAAGTGTGTTCCGTCAGGAGTGTGTTCCGTCAGGAGTGTGTTCTGTCAGGAGTGTGTTCCATCAGGAGTGTGTTCCATCAGGAGTGTGTTCCGTCAGGAGTGTGTTCCGTCAGTCAGGTGTTTGTTCCGTCAGGAGTGTGTTCCGTCAGAAGTGTGTTCCGTCAGGAGTGTGTTCCGTCAGGAGTGTGTTCCATCAGGAGTGTGTTCCGTCAGGAGTGTGTTCCGTCAGTCAGGTGTTTGTTCCGTCAGGAGTGTGTTCCGTCAGAAGTGTGTTCCGTCAGGAGTGTGTTCAGTCAGGAGTGTGTTCCATCAGGAGTGTGTTCCGTCAGGAGTGTGTTCTGTCAGTGTTCCGTCGGGAGTGTGTTTCGTCAGTCAGGTGTTTGTTCTGTCAGGAGTGTGTTCCGTCAGGAGTGTGTTCCGTCAGTCAGGAGTGTGTTCCGTCAGAAGTGTGTTCCGTCAGGAGTGTGTTCCGTCAGGAGTGTGTTCTGTCAGGAGTGTGTTCCATCAGGAGTGTGTTCCATCAGGAGTGTGTTCCGTCAGGAGTGTGTTCCGTCAGTCAGGTGTTTGTTCCGTCAGGAGTGTGTTCCGTCAGAAGTGTGTTCCGTCAGGAGTGTGTTCCGTCAGGAGTGTGTTCCATCAGGAGTGTGTTCCGTCAGGAGTGTGTTCCGTCAGTCAGGAGTGTGTTCCGTCAGGAGTGTTTCGTCAGTCAGGTGTTTGTTCCGTCAGGAGTGTGTTCCGTCAGGAGTGTGTTCCGTCAGGAGTGTGTTCCATCAGGAGTGTGTTCCGTCAGGAGTGTGTTCCGTCAGTCAGGTGTTTGTTCCGTCAGGAGTGTGTTCCGTCAGAAGTGTGTTCCGTCAGGAGTGTGTTCCGTCAGGAGTGTGTTCTGTCAGGAGTGTGTTCTGTCAGGAGTGTGTTCCGTCAGGAGTGTGTTCTGTCAGGAGTGTGTTCCGTCAGGAGTGTGTTCCGTCGGGAGTGTGTTCCGTCGGGAGTGTGTTTCGTCAGTCAGGTGTTTGTTTCCGTCAGGAGTGTGTTCCGTCAGGAGTGTGTTCCGTCAGTCAGGTGTTTGTTTCCGTCGGGAGTGTGTTCCGTCAGTCAGGTGTTTGTTTCCGTCGGGAGTGTGTTCCGTCAGTCAGGTGTTTGTTTCCGTCGGGAGAGTGTTTCGTCAGTCAGGTGTTTGTTTCCGTCAGGAGTGTGTTCCGTCAGAAGTGTGTTCCGTCAGGAGTGTTCCGTCAGAAGTGTGTTCCGTCGGGAGTGTGTTTCATCAGTCAGGTGTTTGTTTCCGTCAGGAGTGTGTTCCGTCAGAAGTGTGTTCCGTCAGGAGTGTGTTCCGTCAGGAGTGTGTTCCATCAGGAGTGTGTTCCGTCAGGAGTGTGTTCCGTCAGGAGTGTGTTCCGTCAGGAGTATGTTCCGTCGGGAGTGTTTCGTCAGTCAGGTGTTTGTTTCCGTCAGGAGTGTGTTTCGTCGGGAGAGTGTTTCGTCAGTCAGGTGTTTGTTTCCGTCAGGAGTGTGTTCCGTCAGGAGTGTGTTTCGTCAGTCAGGTGTTTGTTCCGTCAGGAGTGTGTTCCGTCAGGAGTGTGTTCCGTCAGGAGTGTGTTCCGTCAGGAGTGTGTTCCGTCGGGAGTGTGTTTCGTCAGTCAGGTGTTTGTTTCCGTCGGGAGTGTGTTCCGTCAGGAGTGTGTTCCGTCAGGAGTGTGTTCAGTCAGGAGTGTGTTCAGTCAGGAGTGTGTTCCGTCAGGAGTGTGTTCCGTCAGGAGTGTGTTCCGTCAGGAGTGTGTTCCGTCAGGAGTGTGTTCCGTCGGGAGTGTGTTCCGTCGGGAGTGTGTTCCGTCGGGAGTGTGTTCCGTCGGGAGTGTGTTCCGTCGGGAGTGTGTTCCATCGGGAGTGTGTTTCGTCATTCAGGTGTTTGTTTCCGTCAGGAGTGTGTTCCGTCAGGAGTGTGTTCCGTCAGGAGTGTGTTCCGTCAGTCAGGTGTTTGTTCCGTCAGGAGTGTGTTCCGTCAGAAGTGTGTTCCGTCAGGAGTGTGTTCCGTCAGGAGTGTGTTCCATCAGGAGTGTGTTCCGTCAGGAGTGTGTTCCGTCAGGAGTGTGTTCCGTCGGGAGAGTGTTTCGTCAGTCAGGTGTTTGTTTCCGTCAGGAGTGTGTTCCGTCAGTCAGGTGTTTGTTTCCGTCAGGAGTGTGTTCCGTCAGTCAGGTGTTTGTTTCCGTCGGGAGTGTGTTCCGTCAGTCAGGTGTTTGTTTCCGTCGGGAGTGTGTTCCGTCAGTCAGGTGTTTGTTTACGTCAGGAGTGTGTTTCGTCAGTCAGGTGTTTGTTTCCGTCAGAAGTGTGTTCCGTCAGGAGTGTGTTCCGTCAGGAGTGTGTTCCGTCGGGAGTGTGTTTCGTCAGTCAGGTGTTTGTTTCCGTCAGGAGTGTGTTCCGTCAGAAGTGTGTTCCGTCAGGAGTGTGTTCCGTCAGGAGTGTGTTCCATCAGGAGTGTGTTCCGTCAGGAGTGTGTTCCGTCAGGAGTGTGTTCCGTCAGGAGTGTGTTCCGTCAGGAGTGTGTTCCGTCGGGAGAGTGTTTCGTCAGTCAGGTGTTTGTTTCCGTCAGGAGTGTGTTTCGTCGGGAGAGTGTTTCGTCAGTCAGGTGTTTGTTTCCGTCAGGAGTGTGTTTCGTCAGTCAGGTGTTTGTTCCGTCAGGAGTGTGTTCCGTCAGGAGTGTGTTCCGTCAGGAGTGTGTTCCGTCGGGAGTGTGTTTCGTCAGTCAGGTGTTTGTTTCCGTCAGGAGTGTGTTCCGTCAGGAGTGTGTTCAGTCAGGAGTGTGTTCCGTCAGGAGTGTGTTCCGTCAGGAGTGTGTTCAGTCAGGAGTGTGTTCTGTCAGGAGTGTGTTCCGTCAGGAGTTTGTTCCGTCGGGAGTGTGTTCCGTCGGGAGTGTGTTTCGTCAGGGGTGTGTTCCGTCCGGGGTGTGTTTCGTCAGTCAGGAGTGTGTTTCGTCAGTCAGGTGTTTGTTTCCGTCGGGAGTGTGTTTCGTCAGTCAGGTGTTTGTTTCCGTCAGGAGTGTGTTCCATCAGGAGTGTGTTTCGTCAGTCAGGTGTTTGTTTCCGTCAGGAGTGTGTTCCGTCAGGGGTGTGTTTCGTCAGGGGTGTGTTCCGTCCGGAGTGTGTTTCGTCAGTCAGGTGTTTGTTTCGTCAGGAGTGTGTTCCGTCAGGAGTGTGTTCTGTCAGGAGTGTGTTCTGTCAGGAGTGTGTTCTGTCAGGAGTGTGTTCTGTCAGGAGTGTGTTCTGTCAGGAGTGTGTTCCGTCAGGAGTGTGTTCTGTCAGGAGTGTGTTCCGTCAGGAGTGTGTTCCGTCAGGAGTGTGTTCTGTCAGGAGTGTGTTCTGTCAGGAGTGTGTTCTGTCAGGAGTGTGTTCTGTCAGGAGTGTGTTCTGTCAGGAGTGTGTTCTGTCAAGAGTGTGTTCTGTCAGGAGTGTGTTCTGTCAGGAGTGTGTTCTGTCAGGAGTGTGTTCTGTCAGGAGTGTGTTCTGTCAGGAGTGTGTTCTGCCAGGAGTGTGTTCCGTCAGGAGTGTGTTCTGTCAGGAGTTGCGTCAGGTCTGTTGTTCACATTTCTCTCATCATTAATCCCGTAAGCAGCGTGTCTGGTCCTCTGGGATGCGGTGTGTGTTTCGGTGTTCTGGATCTGGTGTCACCGCTGGCATTTGGGCTCTTCTCTCTGACTGACATTAAACACACGCCGGCCCTCGTTCACAAGCTGCTGCCGCTCGCCCATCATATTTAAGAGAGCCATTAAGTGGCACATTGAGGATTCATGACCTCTCGTCTTTAATTCCTCCGGTGATTTATCTGATCCTCGGAGGAAGAGCCGGGCTTTTGTTTTAGAGCCCGATGAAACCAATACGCAGAAACACCAGCATCTGTGTGTGTGTGTGTGTGTGTGTGTGTGTGTGTGTGTGTGTGTGTGTGTGTGTGTGTGTGTGTGTGTGTGTGTGTGTGTGTGTGTGTGTGTGTGTGTGTGTGTGTGTGTGTGTGTGTGTGTGTGTGTGTGTGTGCGCGTGTGTGTGTGTGTGCGTGTGTGTGTGTGTGTGTGTGTGCAGAGAGAGAGAGAGAGAGAGTGTTTGGAAAAACATTTAGTGTTTAGAGAGAGAGAGACAGACACAGACATAGATAGACAGACAGACACAGAGAGAGAGAAATAGAGAGAGACAGAGATAGAGAGAGAGACATAGATAGACAGGCACAGAGAGAGAGAGAGAGACGGAGATAGAGAGAGACAGAGAGAGATAGAGAGAGACAGAGACAGAGATAGAGAGAGAGACATAGATAGACAGGCACAGAGAGAGAGATATAGATAGAGAGAGAGAGACAGAGATAGAGAGAGAGAGAGATAGATAGAGAGAGATAGAGAGAGAGAGACAGAGATAGAGAGAGAGATACATAGATAGACAGGCACAGGCACAGAGAGAGAGAGAGACACTCAGTGTGTCTTCCTGAGACGCTCGTCCCTCTTCCCGGGAGTCTTTTGTTCCTGATTTCACGGTATCAGAGCGACAGCATGTTCTCAGCTCGAGTGTGTCAGCTTCATAAAGGCTCACAGCGAGAGGGACGGCCATGGAGAATCGGTCAGAACTGATGACAAAGCCCACCCAGAAAACCTGTCTGAGTCTCGCTCGCCCACAAACACTGCGTTCTCCTGGTCATATTACACACACAAAACATCAGGAAGGAATGAGAAATGATATCTTACATCAGGAAAATGCAGCCTAGTTTAAACACCATTAAGTCAAGTCATCTTCATTTATACAGCGCTTTTAACAATGTAGATTGTTTCAAAGCTGCTTTACAGAGATAAACGTATCATTTAAGGTAACAGATTGTTTTGTCTTTATAGCGGTTCTTGAATAATGTTATTTTCCAGCTAAAGTTAGTTTTGATTCATTAGTTATTAAATTAGGGGCCGCTAAGACGACAGCGTTCTCTCTACACAGACTTTACACTGAACCTGTGAGAAACACTGATGGCGCTCACGTGCGCATTAAGAATTAATTCTATAGTTATGTGCATTTGAATATATGTGCGCATGTTTGTAATTCCCTGCAAACCAAGCCTTAAAGCTACACTGTGTGATTTTTACCCCCATCTAGCGGTGAAAAGGTGTATGACCATCCAGTGAATATTAGTTTCTGTTCCTCTCAATTCCGATTTCGTTTTAACTCCTACGGTGGCCAATGTAGTCCAAGATTAACATGGCTTCCAGTTCGACCTCGTCCATGAGTAGGCCTATTCCTTCAAGTGATGAGGTTACTTTAGAAAACTATTATAATTTGCAGTAATTTATTTGTCAGTTAACATATAGGTTATGACATCTATGTAAAATGAATAATAGTTTTATGTTTTCGTTATTTTTTTACCATTTCATTGCTAACATCAGCATGTAACTATGATACAATTTTTCATGATTGTTTGATAAATAAAACATTTAAAAGAAAAGCATTTATTTAAAAACGAAATATTTTGTAACATTACACACATTTTAATGTCACCTTTGATAACTTTAATGCATCCTTACTGAAAAAAAATTCTGACTAACCAACACATTTTTGAACGGCAGTGTACATTCAGTAGGTTATTGGTGTAGTGGTAAAAAAAAGAGGTGGGTAAACTATAAATTCTGGTGGACCACGACGTTGTCACCTGGTAAGGTGGGCCACTGCCTACCGGTGTACCAAGGGGTATCACTGGTTGTTCCCTCATCATAGGTCACACAATCACTATTCAAGTCATCTAAGTTTTTGTTAAAAAGACTCAAGAAGGAATAATATGGTTGAAATCTATAAAGTTTACTAAATGACCAAACAGAGAGAACAAAAATATTTTTAACCCGTAATTACAAAACGAAAACGTTTGTTGTATTATTAAAAGGCAAAATTGAACACCAAAATTTTAATTTGAACTGTAGCCTAGGCTACACCAAATGCTGCGCAAAAAAAAAAAATATTGACGAATTTTTGTTTATTAGCCTACTAATGTACCCTTTTGCCCCTTAATTAAACATTTAAAATATTCACAAATTAATATGGATTTTGTTGTTGTTGATTTATTTTTCTAAGACAAAATTAGAACCTGGAAATGATATTATTCCCGCAGTGCTGAATGAGAAGAGCCATATATCTCTGAACCACAGCCTACAGAAAGGTGATTTATAGGCTAATGATAATAATGTGTCTGAAAAAATAACGAGGCATTTTAATTGTTTATTAATAAACTATTGTTTTCTAAATCAGTGTCGGCTAAAAACATATCTCCATCTCCGCTGTTAAGCGGATGCGCCTTTAGAGAGAAATGCACCTTTCATACGCATTACAAAATCAGAAGGTATTAGCTTTCGATTCGAATTTGTTCGTTTTAAAGTGGACATTTCGAGCTTTAGCCTATATAGGTTATTTCAGTTCTCGCGCTCCAGTTCACGTAGATCATGAAAGCGCGCCTGATTGTTTTATTTTATTTAATAAAAGCACAACGTTTTCTTGTTATTGCGAGTTTACACAAATAAAAGTAGTTGCGAATAATGTATTATTATTTTCTGTATGACCAGAAATGATAGAGTATTTTAAATTGTTTCACTGTTGATAGGGAAATGTTCGCGCCCGCGCGTCCGTGCCATGCAGTGCGCGCTCACATTCCGCTCCACAAACGCTTGGATATGCGTCAAAATCTTGTGTTTATATGTGATAATCTTAGGCTAGCCCTGTATTATTATGGTCTAACCCGCGCGGCTACTGACAGTAATGCAGCGCAATATGAAAGAATTCGTCTTAGGTTTAACAACCTATGAACAATATGAAACTAAAACGACATAGCCTGCTTAATTTAAAATGGCTTAGGAACTATATGCTATTTAGAGGTGGATAAACGCAATTTGGAGGTGGATAAACGCTATTTCAGAATTTTGGCAGGTGCCTAAACGGCGTTTACGTGCGTTTAGCCTCCACTACATCCCTGTGTAGCCTATTGCAATATAAACACTGTCAGGGTGATCAACAAGGTATCTCTTCATTTACCAGTCGAAGACGGAGCAACTTTCTGCTCTTATGTTTACTCCGTGCACTACCAAGGTCTTCATCATGTTTGTCGTGGTACCGGTCTTTGCAGCAATTATTTTACCTCAAATACTGCATCGCTGTTGGCATCGAGCCTGGAGAAATGTACCCACACTTTTGATCGACTTTTCCACATCTTTAAGGTATTATGTGTGTGTGCTCGCGTCTCATATGAATATGTGCTCGGAGAGTTTGTGTGTGTGTGTGTGTGTGTGTGTGTGTGTGCTCGCGTCTCAATTGTCTTGTTGATTTAATTGCCTGTTGCATTGCCGTCTTAATTCTCTTTTTCGCTTCCTTGGCGACTCTGATACATATCCTCGAGAATAAGAGTGATCCTCCATCAGCAACAGACTTTCAAAAAGGCTTTCAGCTTTTTATATAGCAGTCTCAAACAATCCCCCTCTTCACATTCGACACGCACCGTGGCACCCATCGCGTGTTAAAACGCGAAAGGCGAAGCTTGAATTAACGGGTATGTCCCTCTTTGGCTAATGTACTTTCAAGATGGAGGGGCAACATGGCGACCGGCATTCGAACCCCCCACCCGTATGTATTTTCAATGGCATATTATACAATCACGAGAATACTTTATTACTTGAACGAAGTAAATATACATTATTGAGCACATATATTTTTGAAAGAACTAA
>NC_136889.1:907244-912244 GCF_949152265.1 Phoxinus phoxinus
CATGCACAACAACAACACATGCACAACAATAACACATGCACAACAACAACACATGCACAACAACAACACATTCACATCAATAACACATGCACAACAACAACACATGCACAACAACAACACATGCACAACAACAACACATTCACATCAATAACACATGCACAACAACAACACATGCACAACAACAACACATGCACAACAACAACACATTCACATCAATAACACATGCACAACAACAACACATGCACAACAACACATGCACAACAACAACACATGCACAACAACAACACATGCACAACATCAACACATTCACAACAACAACACATTCACAACAACAACACATGCACAACAACAACACATTCACAACAACAACAATACATGCACAACATCAACACATTCACAACATCAACACATTCACAACATCAACACATGCACAACAACAACACATGCACAACATCAACACATTCACAACATCAACACATGCACAACATCAACACATGCACAACATCAACACATGCACAACAACAACACATTCAGAACAACAACACATGCACAACAACAACACATGCACAACATCAACACATGCACAACAACAACACATTCAGAACAACAACACATTCACATCAACAACACATGCACAACAACAACACATGCACAACATCAACACATTCACAACATCAACACATGCACAACATCAACACATGCACAACAACAACACATGCACAACAACAACACATGCACAACATCAACACATGCACAACATCACCACATGCACAACAACAACACATGCACAACAACAACACATGCACAACAACAACACATGCACAACAACAACACATTCAGAACAACAACACATGCACAACAACAACACATGCACAACATCAACACATTCACAACATCAACACATGCACAACAACACATGCACAACATCAACACATTCACAACATCAACACATGCACAACATCAACACATGCACAACAACAACACATGCACAACAACAACACATGCACAACAACAACACATGCACAACAACAACACATTCAGAACAACAACACATTCACATCAACAACACATGCACAACAACAACACATGCACAACATCAACACATTCACAACATCAACACATGCACAACATCAACACATGCACAACAACAACACATGCACAACAACAACACATGCACAACATCAACACATGCACAACATCAACACATGCACAACAACAACACATGCACAACAACAACACATGCACAACATCAACACATGCACAACAACAACACATGCACAACATCAACACATGCACAACAACAACACATGCACAACAACAACACATGCACAACATCAACACATGCACAACAACAACACATGCACAACATCAACACATGCACAACAACAACACATGCACAACAACAACACATGCACAACAACAACACATGCACAACAACAACACATGCACAACATCAACACATGCACAACAACAACACATGCACAACAACAACACATGCACAACATCAACACATGCACAACAACAACACATGCACAACATCAACACATGCACAAC
Source organism: Phoxinus phoxinus (assembly GCF_949152265.1). Lineage (NCBI taxonomy): Eukaryota > Metazoa > Chordata > Actinopteri > Cypriniformes > Leuciscidae > Phoxinus > Phoxinus phoxinus. The sequence continues at coordinate 908,799 of NC_136889.1, forward strand.
AACAACACATGCACAACAACAACACATGCACAACATCAACACATTCACAACATCAACACATGCACAACATCAACACATGCACAACATCAACACATGCACAACAACAACACATGCACAACATCAACACATGCACAACAACAACACATGCACAACAACAACACATGCACAACAACAACACATGCACAACAACACATTCACATCAACAACACATGCACAACAACAACACATGCACAACAACAACACATGCACAACAACAACACATGCACAACATCAACACATGCACAACAACAACACATGCACAACAACAACACATGCACAAAATCACATTTACAACAACAACACATGCACAATATCAAATGCACAATATCAAATGCACATCAACACATGCACAATATCAAATGCACAATATCAAATGCACATCAACACATGCACAATATCAAATGCACAATATCAAATGCACATCAACACATGCAGAATATCACATGCACAATATCAAATGCACAATATCAAATGCACATCAACACATGCACAATATCAAATGCACAATATCACATGCACAATATCAAATGCACATCAACACATGCACAATATCACATGCACAATATCAAATGCACATCAACACATGCACAATATCACATGCACAATATCACATGCACAATATCAAATGCACAATATCACATGCACAATATCACATGCACAATATCACATGCACATCAACACGTGCACAATATCACATGCACAATATCACATGCACAATATCACATGCACAATATCACATGCACAATATCAAATGCACAATATCACATGCACAATATCACATGCACAATATCACATGCACAATATCACATGCACATCAACACATGCACAATATCACATGCACAATATCACATGCACAATATCACATGCACAATATCACATGCACAATATCACATGCACATCAACACATGCACAATATCACATGCACAATTTCACATGCACATCAACACATGCACAATATCACATGCACAATATCAAATGCACAATATCAAATGCACAATATCAAATGCACAATATCACATGCACAATATCACATGCACAATATCACATGCACATCAACACGTGCACAATATCACATGCACAATATCACATGCACAATATCACATGCACAATATCACATGCACATCAACACGTGCACAATATCACATGCACAATATCACATGCACAATATCACATGCACAATATCACATGCACAATATCAAATGCACAATATCACATGCACATCAACACATGCACATCAACACATGCACAATATCACATGCACAATATCACATGCACAATATCACATGCACAATATCACATGCACAATATCAAATGCACAATATCACATGCACAATATCACATGCACAATTTCACATGCACATCAACACATGCACAATATCACATGCACAATATCACATGCACAATATCAAATGCACAATATCACATGCACAATATCACATGCACAATATCACATGCACATCAACACATGCACAATATCACATGCACAATATCAAATGCACAATATCACATGCACATCAACACATGCACAATATCACATGCACAATTTCACATGCACATCAACACATGCACAATATCACATGCACAATATCAAATGCACAATATCACATGCACAATATCAAATGCACAATATCACATGCACAATATCACATGCACAATATCACATGCACAATATCACATGCACATCAACACATGCACAATATCACATGCACAATATCACATGCACATCAACACATGCACAATATCACATGCACAATATCACATGCACATCAACACATGCACAATATCACATGCACATCAACACATGCACAATATCACATGCACAATATCACATGCACAATATCACATGCACATCAACACATGCACAATATCACATGCAGAATATCACATGAAATATGAAATATCTTAATAAAATATACCTCGTATCATAGCAGTTGTAAATGCCTGTGTATCAGTGTGTGTTTTAAAAAAAAAATGTGACAGTGGAAGTATAACTTGTGTGTAAAGTGATGAATGTTGTTCATATGCCCTCCTGAACTGCAGGCGCTGCTGAACACCTCACTACACACACACACACACACACACACACACACTTACACTGCCCATCACACACACACACACACACTTACACTGCCCCTATCCCTAAACCTGCCCATCACAGGAAACATTCTGCATTTTTACATTTTTAATAAAACATTGTTTTTTATGTTTTTTAAGCTATTTGAATTACAAGGACTCATGAAATGTCCTCATAAACTACGGTTAAGTTGTAATACAAGTGTAATACAAATGTCATTATACATACACACACACATACATACACACACACACACACGTTTATCTAAAGAAGCATGTCAACGACATGTTAAAGTGAATTATAATAACTTCTGACTGACTCAAAACACATGAATTAGTTTGTATCTTTGAGAACATCAGCAAATGGAGGTTTTGTCACAAACTCTTTTCTGGACGCAGTTTTATGTTCAAAATCAACGGTGTGTGTGTGTGTGTGTGTGTGTGTGTGTGCGCGCGCGTGCGTGCATCTGTGTGTGTGTGTGTGTGTGTGTGTGTGTGCGCGTGCGTGTCATTATTTGATCTATAAATAAACTCCTTTTGATGTGTGCAGTGTTTGTGTTTATGTGTGACTTAATTAGTTAGCTGATAGTTGTCTGTCACACACACACACACACACACACACACACACACACATACAGTGAAGGTGTCATGTACACCTGTTGATTATTTTTCTCATAATTAATGTGTACACATCCAGGCTAATTATTCTGCAGCGTTTGATTAATGACTTTAGAGTCTCAGTGTCTCAGACAGAGAGGACAGCTGGGAAATGATTGATGAACACACACGGCGCACGACACGGAAGCTGTCATACGTGTGGATGCAACACACACACACACACACACACACACACACACACAGAGTCGAGATCAAATGCTGCACTTCTCTGGCTTAATTAAATTGTTGTATATATGTGAATGACCTGTGTTGTGATTGGCCGTGTGTGTGTGTGTGTGTGTGTGTGTGTTCATCAGGACAGGAAGTTGCTGAATGCTGAATCAGTGTTGATATGTAAATGTGGGCGGGCTTATGTTAATGAGTTCATCGTCTTGATGTCAGTGACAAAGTCCCCCACAGTGACCCACAGTAGTGTGTGTGTGTGTGTGTGTGTGTGTGTGTTAAAACACTGTGGTATCAAATGTTCACACATGTTCTAATTTGTTACACTGTTTATTAAAATTTAAGTTATGTTATAATATTTTCTTCTATTATTTTGATGTGTTATTATTATTCTGTGTATTCCCAGCGTTGGCAATAGTGTATTATTTACTGTCATGCCAATACAGCAATTTTGAAATTGAGTTGAAAAAGATGAAAACTGTACTGTGTGTATT
>NC_136889.1:922244-924744 GCF_949152265.1 Phoxinus phoxinus
GTGTGTGTGAGAGAGATGATTTAAATGGTAAATATTTCACAATTGTACAGTATGTTAGATCAAACGAATGCATGATCACACACACACACACACACACACACACACACCTCACGGTCCCGGATCAGTTTCAAAGCTCAGTCCGATCCAGATCCGCTTAATCCGGCTGAGGGTCACATGATCAACTTCCTCTCGGGATTGTTCGGGATTGTTCGGGCCACCCTGAAGAAGTCTCCCGTCTTTAAAGAGCTTCTCCGCCCCTTAATTCCCACACTCTGCATCTCTATCCCTCATTATCCCGCTCTATCCTCCGCTATCATTCACTCTCTCCCTCTTTCATCCGCGCGCTCATCTCTCGTTAGCATACCAACACTGCCCTGCATTTCCACATGCTTAAAGTGCCATCAATGCTAATTGCGCTCAGGCGTTCTGCAAAGGCCCCTCGCCGGGTCTTGTTTGGCCACTCGGCCGGGGGCCTGTGTGCTGGGATAACTGGGATAACTGGTTCCCCGCCCTCTTTGACCCCTGACCCTTCGGTTGCCACGGTGACGGGCCGTTTCGGCTGATGCTGATGGTGTTGTTTGACTCGCCACTAAACCAGCGGATCGGCAACCGTGCGATGATCCGCTTTCATGCTCAATTGACCAAAGCAAGCCGAGAACACACACTCTCCTGCTCGGGACACACACCTCAGCGCGAGAGATGCATTAAGAAACTGTGTTAAAAGAAAAAGTTTTAAACATTTTAAACTAAAACTAAAAAATACATCATTCTGACTTTATACTATAGTTTATTATTTTCACAATATCAGTGTTTTTGCTAAATAAATCTCATATTTTGAAGAAAATTATATATATTATTTTAATATTATGTTATTTAAAGCACAATTGAACGTTTTTTGTTTTACTGAAATTATTTTATTCTGTTATTTATTATTTAAATTATTGAACACATGCAAACATTTAATTTAAAAAAAAAAAATTAAGAGATAAAAATGAATTGCATTTTGCATTAAGAAAGTCAAGTGTGTTAAAAAACATTAAACATTAAACATTTTCTAATGCAAAAAATTGCATAATAATACTTTTATACTAAGACTATATAAATAATATATTATTAATTATTTGAAGTACATTTTAAAACTGTTGACAGTATAATCACAGATTTTATACTATAATTTATTATTTGCGAAATATTCGTGTTTTTGCAACAAAACAAAAAATATTTTGAAGAAAATAATATAATATTTATATATAATAGGCTATACTATTTTTAAAATCATGTTTAAAACACCATTGAAAGTTTTTGTTTTACTGAAATGATTTTATAGTATTATTTATTATTTTTATTATTTTAAAGTTAAAAAAAAAGAATTTAAAGTAGTTTCTGCAAAAGAATCTCATAATGAGAAGAAATAAATATAATATTTAAATAACATATTATACATTTTTTAAGTACATTTTAAAACAATTGAAAATATAAATAACAGTAGAACTGATTGTATTGTATAATTTATTATTTGCGGAATATCTCAGTATTTTTAACAAACAAATCTCATATTTTGAAGAAAATAATATCACATTTATAAATTATATTATTTAAAACAGAATTGAAAGTATAAATTACAGTTGTTTCTCATAATGAGAAGAAAATAATATTTTTAAATATAGTATTTAAATTATACAATTTAAGGTACATTTAAAACAACTGATATTCTCCATTACAGTAGTTTTTGCATCTCATATAGAAAAATAGAAAAAAATAGAAATCTCATATTTTGAAGAAAATAATATAACATTTAATTATATTATTTAAAACCCAATGGAAAATTAACATCACTGTATTTTTATTGCACTGAATTATTTAAAGTACATTTTAAAATACAATTAAAAAAATGTATATCACAATACTTTTGCACAATTTTTTTTTATAATATACGAATAATATATTATTTAAATGACATTATTTAAAGATCATTTAAAAACACGATTGACAGTCTGCATCATTTTTGTTGTGCTTATTTAATGCTGTAAGTAATTATTTAAATATATTTTATGCAGATTAGAAAAAAACTAAATGTGGCGTTGCATCTGTAGTCATAGAGGGAAACGTGTTTAATTATTATGAAGAATAATATCACAAATCCTCACTTGGGTTTAAAACAGAGACGGATGTGCAATATGAAGATGTTTCTGTGAGGATTTCTGATTATTATATCGTGTGTGTGTGTGTGTGTGTCCCGCAGTTACCCGTACAGTGAGGACTCGAGTCAGGGGAAGCTGTACATGAACACTCGATGTCCCTCGTGGTGCGACCGGATCCTCATGTCCTCCTCGGCCAAAGACCTGATCCTGAAGGTGAAGCTCAGAACCTCCAGTCCTCCTCCAGATTCACTTTATAAACTTCAGTTCTGCCTTCATCTGTTCATTAATCTACCGCTGAAAACTGAGAATATGGTGCAAAAGTTCATTTATTTCAGTAATTCAACTTAAAAGCTGAAACT
>NC_136889.1:929744-942244 GCF_949152265.1 Phoxinus phoxinus
TTCCTACCAAAACTATTATGCTGACATATTGATACAAACCGCTTTGGGTGTAAAGTTTCAAATGTTTGAATAGTTATAAACATAAACTACATTATTAGCAGAATATGCCATTTCAGCCAATATGATTTATATGTATAAATATATATATCTAGCCAATTTAAAGTTTGTTTTATAAGCAGTGCCATAAACATGCAGGTATATACGATAGTTTCAATAGCAGTCTTGCTCGGTTATTACAGTACTGTTCTTATTCTAACTTATTTCTGTGTAATTATGAATGTGATATTTTAATAGGCCTGGGTATCTTAAAAATAGCTGTATCCTTCTCTCTCTCTTTTTTTTGTATGATTTTTTTGTTACTATATTATTGTGCCATGGTGCCAACTATTGAATTGAACTCAGTCAAATGTAGAGTTTAAGTTATGATTCATTTATAAGAGGAAAACACAGAACTTTCTTTACACTTTACTTTACAATGTCCATCTTACACACCATGTGTTTTTACAAACATAATCACACATGAAGTGTGTGTATCGCTGTTACATGAACACTGTACAGTAAAGTGTGTGTGTTCTGGTGAGTTCCTCGCGTGTGTGTGTTCTCAGCATCAGTGCGTTTGCTCCTGATTTAATTCTACACTACAGAGTTGACAGATTAGATTGATCCTTCATTTCTGAATCGGTGGAAATGATTTTGTGTCGCCTTGACAGTGATTTGCTTAGAAAAACTGCTTGTTAACTGTTTCCCAGCAGGTCAGGAGATAGGATTCTCTCTTTTCTTTAAGCAGATAGCGATTAGACCTGGTGGAAGGCAAGACCTCCAAAAGCAATAAAACCATTAGAACTCGATGAATGAACGAATGAATCAATGTCTCTTTGTCATTAGTCAAGCTCATCAGAAAGCCCTCGAGATTCACGGAACAAGCCTTTGACATTTAGATGTATTTTCCATCCTTGTAGATGATCGTGCATGGACATTTATACATTGTTTTTTTTTGGGGGGGGGGGGGGGGGGTGATATTGTAAATTTTTATTAACAATATTACATTATACAATATGATATTCTGTGTTCATCAAACTTTATATAAATTAATATATTATTTAACGTGATATAGCCTAATAATTCGTTATGGCGCGATGTTTTAAAATGTATCGGGATTCAATTACGCAAATCACATGACGCATCAAACTCCCACAGAGAAAAGGTTCGGAAATATGTAATTTATCATGTCTGTATCAACACGTTTTAACGAAGATTTTTGTAACCACAAAAGTTAAGATTACAAGTTAGTAATAAATTATCGCGATCGCTATACGCGCGTTTTTCGTTACGATCAATATCGGAATCGTGTGCGAAGTAGTGTACTGTCATTACTTATAGGCATAACTTTTAAAAAATAAATGTGTATATATATTTATCACAAAAAAATAATAATTTGTCTTTAAGGGTTGATGGGGTCACGAGACATTTGCATTACTCAAATCCGCGAATAACACTGACATAAAAAGTTAGCCTTCCTGAAATATGTTAAATGATTCTCACGCAAAAAGGCTCGTTTATAATAATAAATACATAAATATTTGAAAATCTGTGAATGGATTATTTAAAGCCTTCTGTCCCTGCAGTTTTGGCCCTTAAAAATATAAACTATAGTCTGTAACTAACCATGAAAAGAGACGAAATATTCCTCTTATTACAAGAAAAAAGTCGAATGAATGTTTATGATCTTATTAGCAATTATGTAAGCATTTTATTATCATTACTATGCTATAATGATAGCCTATTAATGCACGGAAATAAAATATGCAATACAATATGCAGTTTCGCGTGGCCGAGCTCTAAAATATGCGCTATACACAATAAAATTGTTTAAACAACAGTAAACAAACGCATGAAATTATAAAGAACCAGGACAAATGTAAAATATTGGCTTGTTAAATAATTTATTGATAATACAAAGTTTTTTCTTCCTTCATCACGGAAGCAATAATATTCTCTTCATCGATATTTATGTCCATCTTTGAGTATTTTTTCGTGTTGTGAGGTAAAACATAAACTCCTTCCATTGAAAGTATAAGCGGCCAAACGGACATTGTTAAAACAAAATCTATTCACATAATTTACAGCACTGGCACTTTTTATACACTTTGTGTACCTGTTTTCAAAATAATCAAAAAGTGAGACTTTTAGGCGAAAGAGGCGTCGTTATTCTTCTGCGATCGAAGACGAAGATGATCTTAAATGATGATGATGAGGGGAAAGTTGGCACGTCTTCGTGATGCTTTCATAACATAATTTACTCAGTAAAAAATATATATACATCTCACGTCCACTTCTAACTGTACAACCGCATTCAAAGCAAAGCAAAAGCCGCGTGAACAGTGTGTTTATACCCTGCTTAACTCTGCCTCGGTCCCAGGAGAATCTGAGGCAGATTATGATGATGATGATGATGATGATGATAATTAAGAGTCTTTTGCTCAGTTTCATCACAAAGTGTCCGAGCTGTTACTGCACGGGCTGAGGAGCGACAGGTTACTCGTCTTGTGCTTTTTCAACAGTCTTGTGATTTTCTCGTCGTCGGAGTTCGGGTCCAGAGGTTTGTTGTACTCATCATCCTCCTCGTTGTCCGAGCTCTCCTTCATCTTCTCCGTCTCCGAGTCGTGCTTCTTTTTAGCCGTGGCCATTTCAGCCGCGTGCCTCTTCCGCCATTTGGTTCTTCTGTTCTGAAACCAAACCTGAGGGAGAGAGAACACTTCAGCACACTGGCCTTCTCTGGGAGAAATGCAACAGCTAAAGGAATTAAACCAAGCTTTAAAAAAAAAATCAAATAATCTAAATTTAACTATAATACAAAATTCAAGTCGACCCGAAAGTGTGTAAATATTATACATAACGGTGTGAAATGATGTGCAACATTGACCGCAATAATCCCAATAATTTTTATTTCTAAATTATAAATGTTGAGTTTTGCTTGTTTGTAAATTCACATACTCTAAAAAAAAAATGTTGGGTTGTTTCAACACATGTTTGGGTCAAATCTGCACGAAATGGACCGTTTAAACCGTTGGTTTTTAAATATTTAAATTAAAATTTGAACCTAACGGTTTTAACGGTATCGCACACAGCCTAACTGACACTTCCACAGATATAATAATCGTATCATTATCTCATGCTGCCATTTCGCCACATTGATTTTTTAATAATATGTTAAAGTTAATAAAAACCCGTCTCTTATCTACCTTGACTTGACTCTCGGTCATTCCCAGAGAATATGCGAGTCGAGCTCTCTCTGGACCGGCCAGGTATTTGGTCTGCTCGAAGGTTTTCTCCAGCGCGAAGATCTGCTGTCCTGAGAAAGTTGGTCTGGAGTGTTTCTTCTTGCCGTCCTTGTCCAGCATCATGTTCGCCTGGCCTGAAGAAGACGAGACACGGTCAGACAAATAACGACATTCACTTCACATTATGGGGGAATATGGTTGTCATGTCACGAGAGAGAGACCCACAACTTTTAGACACACACATCAAAATAATATTCCAACAATAAGAATGACTCAATAAGAAATAAATAAGGTTATTTAGCCTATTGGCATAGATGGTTCCATGAAGAAACTTTAATGGAATATTTCCATTAGCCACACAAAAATTCTAAATGGGAAATATCTTCTTTAGATTGTTAAAATGTTAGATAAAAAAAAATTGATGTTAAAAATATATTAGAACTAATCACTGAAATGATTTTTTTTTGTATATAAATACAATTATTTTATTATTATTTGGATATTTGTGGAACCCAAAACGGTTACAGTGGAAAAATATAACTTTTAGAACCTTTATGTTTTAAAAGTAAGACTGTTTAGATTGACATTTAGGCCAGGAAAACTCACCCGGACAGCCAACCCGCGGGTCTCTCCAGGGCGAGCCTTGCATCATTCCCGGCCAGAATATGGGCGCCCTGCCGGGCAGCTCCGTCAGGGGTTTGGGATACCGAGACACGGCCGCCGGGTTGAAGTACATCCCAGCTGTTGTGGCCAAGCCGTTGATCCGGGGAAAGCCCGAGAGAAGCTGTCCGGCCGTGGTGATGGGTCTCCCCAAGATATCGCTTATTCCATGCGGCGTTCCGAGCGGGATCTGAGAGTTCAGGTTGGCGAAAGAATGAGCCTTGAAGCCCGCGGGGTTCTGCAGGGTGTACGGGAATAAAGAGGTCTTCATCTCGGTCATGTTGTGCAGCGCAGCCAGTGGAGTGCTGCCCAGAACGAACGCACTCTGCCGGTTACTATCCATCTGCCCGACCGCTAACATCGGTGCGTGTGAACCACACGATCAACCGCCAAACAACAACAACAACACATACAAAGTACAACAAAGTTTAGTGCAACAACTCATCCAAGGGAACGAATACTGCGAGTTTCACAAGTTTTGCGAATGTTCCCCCATACAGAAGTGTCCTAGTTCAGGCGAGTGTGTGAGTTTCCGAAGCAGAATCCAGACGGCGGTCGTCGGCAGATCTCACGCCCGCTTTGAGTGCTTCAATCCCCGCATCTGAGGCGCCGATCTCCGGTCAATGGACTCTATCAGTGATGACGAGCTGATAACCGGCAAGCGCGTGTCTCCTATTGGATGACGCTAAGTGACGCCATTCTCTGATTGGAGGAAGCGCGGCGGCGAATTTGCATGCGCGTAACCTGGACAAAGCCGCACTCCATCAAGCTCGTATTGTAGCGCCTTTAATGACGCGTCGCGCTGTAGAAATCATTGTTTCAACATTTGACACAATAGACGCGTTTACTTTATGACGCTGGCGGAGTAAGTACATTAACCTCGGAACGGTGTCGCTAATGATATTAAAAGCCGGTCATTTGATTATTTAAACGTTTCGTTTAAACAAACTTAACTTTTTTTTTAACGCGATCTAATTTGTAGTTATAAGATAAAACGCGAAAATATTTAATTGGTTATTAAAACTTGCGCTCCTTGTATACGAGCTTGTAACTCCGTTTTTTTTACACATATGAAATATTAATATTAATACGCGATGCCTGTTGCCTGCGTCTCTTGAATATTAGGCCTATTATAACTTAATAACGAATTTTTATTATTATTATCCTAAATGTAGCTCGCTATTTTTAGCGTATAAAATGTTGCAAGAATCTGTCACAGTTTTGCAAATGACACGAGACCTTGTAACTTCATGATTTATTGCTAAAAAATAATCCTCAAAATATATAATTCGCATGAAAAAGAAAAAAACAGTCAATGTTTTTATGTGCAAAATTAAATGCTAATATTCAGCGACAGATTAATTTCATTTAATTCCGTGTTCAGATATTAAACTCACTGATGCTGATAATATCTCATCTGAAGATTCCTCCTTGTCTGATATATCATCATTAATATAAATATGCAGTGCATGAATATGTGATTGAGCGGCTTGTAAATTTGCTTTGTTATTATTGTTATGTCTTTAATATCTGTGATATTCCGCGTTCCCCTCGTCATCTGCACAGACATGGATCATCTGCGGATGTTTTATGGATCTGTCAGTGAAATATGACCATGCTGGATTTTAAAAGGGTTCAAACATTATTTAGACCTTCATCAAATGAAATGCGCCTTTTGAAATATGACTTTCCATTATAATAATAACAGGACTCTCCGATTATTCATATTTATTTATTTATAGACTTTAACCAACAAAACGGTTAATTGTGGCGTGTGTATTTGTGGTTATTTTATTTATATAATTTGCATTCAAAAACTCATTAATGGATATATTGTTTCTTCATAATATTCATAAACGTCATGTAATCCTCATGATCAACGGAAGGCCAGTTTATTGTCAGTTGTGTAATTTTATTTTACTGAGTTAATCTGTAATTTCATATTCTTAAATCGTTGTAATGCATTAGGACTAATAAAATCTCTTTCTGTCAGAAAAAAGGGGAAACCATTTACATTTACGAGTGAATTATTATTATTATTATTTCTCTTTATACTTCCCTTTATTTTTAAAGCTTGATTGTATTTATATCATATTTAGATCATGTCAAGTTTTTGTTGACACATTGCTGCATTTTAATAGTGTGTGAAAAGTATTCAGTATTGTGTTTGTTTAACGTGTAAATCATTTAATCAGTTAATATTCTTACTTTATAAACTATAACATCGGTATAAACCCTCATCTGAACGGAATCCTGAGAGGAACATAGCCAGTTTAAACTATTTATTTGACATAAGATCAAAGACTATTATTATAATAATAAGAGTTCTTGTTGTATTTGCCACATTTTTTTTTTTTTTGCCTTTCCCGTACACTATAATATAGGGTTATGGTTAGGGCTAACCCTCAAATTGAAAAATTAAACTAAAGATAATAATGTATTTTTGGGCAGTAGGCTATGTGAGGGTTTCCAGGTCTTTGTCAGAGGATATTACAGTAGTCCTAAAAAACCCTGTTTTCAAATAAATTCACTTTAATTGGTTTAAAACAGCACAGGTTGGTTTGCGCGAGACTCCGCGTTGATTTCCAGATGAACAGCGACACCTGCCGGTCATCGCGAGAACTGCACGCCGACCCGTACTCGCTATATTAACTAAATATGAAGCCGTGTCATATTTCTCCTGTGTTTGATGAAGCTGTAATGCGGGCTTGTCTCAATCACTCCTCCTATATTACTGTTTTGGGAATGCAAACTTATTTTCACTATTTTACTGTATGGATAAAAACACAGAAAAATATATTACACAGAAGAAACAAAGTTTGGGAAAGACACGAGAAAAAGTAAACGAGTAAACAAAGAGTAAAATTCGACTTTTTATACAATATTTTGACTTTTTAATTATAATTTAATAGCCTGTGTCATAATTTAGACATTTATCTCATAATTATGAACTTGAATGTTATAAAATATTCATATAAAATATTTGTATGTCATAATTATTAATGTTGACATTTATCTTATAATCATGACTGCCATAATTTCGACATTATTTTGACATTATGTCATAATTTCGACATAATTTTGACTTTTTATCCAATTAATTGGACTTTAATCATAAGCTTTATGGCTTTACGGCATAATTTCGACATTTATATCATATTTTGGACTTAGTACTTGTTATAAATTTCGACATTTATCTCATATGAATTAGTATGTCATAATTATCACTTTTATGTCATAATTTCGACATAAAATTATGTGATAAAAAAAAATTGTTGTCAGAATTGTGACCCTTTTATGTCAAAATCTCTTTTTTTCTCTCATATGGCGGGAATGAGCTTCCATACACATCAACTTTTTAAACTGACATGTGACCAAGACCAACACAAACTAACACGACACGTGATCAGCCTCTGCTGGTAGAGACTGTAACTACACTAAATTGGCTGCAAAACATATTTCTTAATTATTATGACAATTCAAAAATATCTATGCATCCTGATTTTTTATTATTATTATTGTTGTTGTTGATATTATCATGTATTAAATGTTTTACCACTGCCTGAATGATGTCAGAATGATCATTTTTATCTGAATTGTGCAGATAAGCTTTAGTGAGGCGGTGCTGCCGCCCTGTGGCCGCGAGCTGAACTGCAACACACACACACACACACACTGGTAATGCAGCGCACATTCACATGTCTGATGAAGAAGATTGCTCACTCTTGTGAGTAATGAAGCGTGTGTGTCTCAGAGGGTGGGGGATGTGTGTGTACTGTAGTCCTTCCTCCAGTAGACGGCGACACACACCAGGAGAAGCGGCTGGTTCACTACTAGACCACCTCAGACTCTCTTCAGTCTTCCTCATCCTCATCCTCATCTCCTCGATCCTCGCTCAGCTTCACTGACACGCGGAGGAACTGCACACCCGATCACCGCGATCCCGGGAAACACGTGATCTCGAGGTAACGGAGATCATGAGGCAATAATAACAGAAGTGTGTGTGGAAGCGCGTGTCCGAACATTAGACACAATCCTGCTGTTGTAAATCACTTGTGAGATAAACACTCGAAATGATGGTAAGTCATAATTATTAAGTTGAATGGAAGCCTATTTTCCTGCCACATAAGAAAAAAACTTGGTTATGAGGTAAAAACTTTTAAGTCAGCCTAATTGTGACACACAAAGTCGAAATTGACATAAAAAGTAAATTTTGACTTTTTATCTCATAATTTAAACTATCGCAATTATTGTACAATGTCAACATTTATCTCATAGTTATGACTTAATTGATAAAAAAAAAAAAAGATTTCCTAATGATCACATTTGTCATTGTTTCAACATTGAAGGTCATAATTTAGATTTTTTGATCTAATAAATTTGACTCAAAATAATGAACGTGTGTCATAATTATTTTATGTCAATTTCGACATAGAACGTAATCCTTTCGACTTTTAATCGATTAATTTTGACTTTTTAATCATAATTATGGCTTAGTATGTCATAATTATCACTTTTATGTCATAAATTCGACATAGAAAGTCATAATTTTTTTTTATTAAATAATTTTTACTTTTTAATTATAATTATTAGTGTCATAATTATCTTAAGTGACTTCTAAGTGACATTTATCTCTTAATTATGAATTAATATGTCATATTTGTTACTTTTATGTCAATTTCAGCTTAAAAGTAATAATTTTGACTTGTAATTATGGCGTATTATGTCATAATTTCGACTTGTAATTATGGCTTATATGTCATAATTATCACTTTTATGTCACAATTTTGACATAAAAGTTAGAATTTCTACTTTTTTTATGTATTATTTTTCTTATATGGCAGAAATGGGCTTCCATGTGCATAAAATAGATAAACTGGTATCAACTTTTTGAACTGACACGTGACCAACACAGACTAGCGCAACACGTGATCAGCCTCTGCTGGCGGAGACTGGAACTGCACTAAACGGTTATTGATTCATGACCAAAATCATAAGTGTGCACAAGACTTAAAGAACAATACGAGTGTCTAAATCTGCATCTGCTCACTTTCTCCATTATAGGACTTTCCAAAGAGCAAGTCTTCAGCAAACATTATAGAATTAATTGTTTTAAGTACCTTGCTTTGAGAACCGTATGCATAATAATTATGCATTAATATGGTAATCATTAGGTTCTGTATATCAAAGTGTCATGGTATCACCACTGTAGTTTTCTGTAAGGCTACAGTTATTGTTGATATTTCATCAGTAGTTTATGCTGAAGAAACACACGTGTTATTTTCGCCTCATCATGTGCAGAAGAATCCCGTTATTACAGTGAAAATAATTCATCTTCTGAACCGCATCATTATCAGACGTCAGGGTTTCTGTGTCTGACCGGCTCATTATTGTAAGAACACACAAAGCTTACTGTGAACGCTCATGAAAAGTGCTCAAGCTGGAGATGATTTAAGCGAAATAACTAAATATCGACTTATTTCTTATTTTAATTCACATTTATTGTTTTATTTACAACTTAGATTTTTTCTTTTTTTTTCTTTTACAGTGTAAGCTCATACATTTAGATTGAAGTTGTGGGTAAAAATATTGTAAACATTTTTTAGTAACTCACAAACCGCTGGAAAATTAAAATGCCATCGGCACTTCATAATGAATTTACATTTTTCAATATATTTTTTACAAATAATTACATAAATGACAAGTAACACACTGAATTAAACTGAACCCTCTGCTTCTGTTCGTCATTTATGAGACACATTTCCCTTTCCTTTTTGTTTTTTAGAGTTTGTTTCTTCATTGAAATGCACGCACACACACTCTCTCTCTCTCACACACACACACACTCACGCACGCACACACACACACAGTCTCTCTCACACACAAACATACACGCACACACATACACACTCACGCACGAACACACACACACACACTCACGCACACACACACACAGTCTCTCACACGCACACACACACACACACTCACGCACACACACTCACTCACTCACTCACTCATTCAAACACACACACACATTCACACACACACACACACGCACACACACAAACACTCTCACACACACACACTCTGTTTCTCACACACACACACACACACTCTCTCCCTTTCTCTCACACACACACACACACATTCACACACACACACACACACGCACACACACAAACACTCTCACACACACACTCCGTTTCTCACACACACACACACACACACACTCTCTCCCTTTCTCTCTCACACACACACACACACACACATACACATCAAATTTGGAGCACAACTTGTTTGGATTTATGGATTTGATTTCCTCACAGTTTTAGAGTAAAACAATAATTTAAAGGGTTAGTTCACCCAAAAATGAAAATAATGTCATTAATGACTCGCCCTCATGTCGTTCTAAGCCCGTAAGACCTCCGTTCATCTTCCGGACACAGTTTAAGATATTTTAGATTTAGTCCGAGAGCTTTCTGTCCCTCCATTGAAGCTGTATATACAGTATACTGTCCATGTCCATAAAGGTAATATAAAGATCATCACAGTAGTCCATGTGACATCAGTGGGTTAGTTAGAAGTTTTTGAAGCATCGAAAATACTTTTTGGTCCAAAAATAACACAAAATAAGACTTTATTCAGCATTGTATTCTCTCCCGGGTCTGTTGTCAATCCTTCACAGTTACGCTGATGGCGTAAGACGCTGATGACGTGTTATCTGGTGCGCCCGAGCTTCATTTATAGACTGAGGGAAACGCACGCTGTAAAAGTGTCTCATCCGCGACATGCACATTTACGCACCATTAAAAAAATGATATCCACGCAAACAATGTAGAATAGCTTGAATATAGCGTGCGTCTCCCTCAGACTGTAAACGAAGCTCGGGCGCACCAGATGACACGTCATCAGCGTCTTCCGTCAGCAGCGTCACTGCGGAGTCCTGAACGCAGATTCACAACAGACCCGGGAGAGAATACAATGCTGAATAAAGTCTTATTTTGTGTTATTTTTGGACCAAAAAGTATTTTCGATGCTTCAAAAACTTCTAACTAACCCACTGATGTCACATGGACTACTGTGATGATGTTTATATTACCTTTATGGACATGGACAGTATACTGTATATACAGCTTCAATGGAGGGACAGAAATCTCTCGGACTAAATCTAAAATATCTTAAACTGTGTTCCGAAGATGAACGGAGGTCTTACGGGCTTAGAACGACATGAGGGTGAGTCATTAATGACATTATTTTCATTTTTGGGTGAACTAACCCTTTAATAATAAAAATACAAGCTGCTCAGACTTTGTGTTTAATGATAAAATACAATAAATATTCCAAAAATCACTTGACTGATGTGTGTGTCTGTCCCCGTCCCGGGAGCTGACGTGTTCTGTGATGTCAGAGCTCTTTATTGTCCTGGCCTGAGTTTAGAGAAGACGCACGCCGGCTCTTCTGCTGAGAGTAAAGCCCAGCTCTGTGTGTCTGAGCCGCCAGAGGACCCGCCAGCGGCTGCAATAACATCTCTCTCTGATCATCATCTCAGCCTGATCAACACACACACACACACACACACAGCCTCTGACACACACACACACACACACTCTGACACACACACACACACACACACTCTGACACACACACACACACACACACACAGCCTCTGACACACACACACACACACACACACTCTGACACACACACACACACACACTCTGACACACACACACACACACACACACACACTCTGACACACACACACACAGCCTCTGACACACACACACACACACACACACACACACACAGCCTCTGACACACACACTCTGACACACACACACACACACACACACTCTGACACACACACACACACACACACACACACACTCTGACACACACACACACACAGCCTCTGACACACACACACACACACACACACACACACACACACACAGCCTCTGACACACACACACACACACACACTCTGACACACACACACACACACACTCTGACACACACACACACACAGCCTCTGACACACACACACACACACACACTCTGACACACACACACACACACACTCTGACACACACACACTCTGACACACACACACACACACACACACAGACTCTGACACACACACACACACACACAGACTCTGACACACACACACACACACACACACACACACACACACACACACACACACACAGACTCTGTACAGCCAGTCCTCTAAGATATAAAGAGATCTCCAGGCATCAGCCACCGGAAATTTCCCCCTGCTATCCCCCTGGAGAGGCTTGTCACGGAGGCTACGGCCCTGTTATTGGTTTCTGTTTAGGCTCGGCGAATCCCACGTCTCGTCCGGCGGGCGGAGAGTACACAGATATGACATTCTCAGAAACATACACTGAAAACAGTGTCCAAACAGGAGCTATTGATTACTCACGTCTGGCACGGAGGAAGATGCATTGTGTGTTGTTGACGAGCCGTTATTATTATTCAGATCCAGTCAGTTCCATGTTGATTCAGTTCTGTTCAATATTAGTGCACACTGAA
>NC_136889.1:947244-994744 GCF_949152265.1 Phoxinus phoxinus
CCAAGTTTTTAAAACGACAACGTCATCGTCTCATTGTAAACTACTAAAACGTGAATTTGTGAAAACGGTGACGTCATGCGTGTTACGTGTTGAGTCTATAGGCACGCAGTGTATCTTTACAAATGACATCGCCATCTACTGGCCTGCCAGCAGAATACAGAGTTTTAGTCGTTTTCAGGTTTCCCATTTTGCTCTCAAAATGTCCTCTTCTTGTTTTTTTTAAGGATTAGTTTGGAAATACTGTTAAGTGCGGTTGTAAATCAAAATAGTAAATGCATGAAATTTTTTTTTTTTTGATAATTGGTTTTGTAAAAAAGGCAAGGATACAAAAGACAATTAATATTAACCCTTTAAGTGTCACCTCCCTTTTTTTGAATATACATGAAAATGCACTTTCCGAACTTAAATGTTTGTAACTCAAGAATGCTTTGGAATATAGATGTAAGATTGGTCTTGTTTTAAAGAAGGAAATTGGCAGATTTTTGTAGAAGTGAAATAAATTAAGAAAGTGTAACAGAAAAAAAGTTATAGAAGTTTGAGTTTATGAAAATATAAAATAAAATAAAAAAATTATTCATATTTTATATAAAATATATTTTTTCAAAACCTGGGTAACTCTAAAACTGCACAAAAATCAAAGTCAAAAATCTGAACAAGTTGTGTTTTAAATGTTAGGTTGATATCTCAAAAAATAAGCGTTCAGTGAGATTTTGTTTGGGCGCAGTACCACACTTTTTCACTAGTTGACATTACTGCCCATATAAGGGCGCCTTCATTTCCATATGTGTTTTTTCTTTATTTCTAAAACATTTTCAGACATTTTTTTTCTAAAATAATTGAACAAATGCTATCTTTTGAACTCTTGGCATGAAAACAAACTGAGGTTTCTACCATTTTTTTCATGATTTTTCATGTTCATCACTATTTCAAAATAAAGGACTGAACACCTTAGGAGTATGAACATATTATTGTTGCAAATTGATAAATTACGGCTCCTCTGTAATTTATTTTGAAAATCAGTCACCAAATTTGTAAACTAGAGATTGTAAGCTTTCAAATGATATATAGTTTGTCAATTATATTACTTAAGGTTTTTACTGAGATCTTATTGTTTTAAAAATATAATGGCAAACGTCATTAAAAGTGACACTTATATTGCTGATTTTAGCTGCACTGACATTGAGAACAAGTTTTGAACTGAACTTTATAACATCAACACTGTTATTGAATCAACGTTGAACTGAATAATGGCACTATTGTCTTCTGTAGAGCGGCTTTACAGCTAAAATTATATTTGTTTTATAACAGATGAATTTTACAACATAACACTTTTATTTCCCTGTGTTTTTTTACGTGAAGTTGCTTTTAAACAATGTGATTTAATTCATTTCCTCTCAATTTCTTAATTTCCATCCTGTTAGAGATCAGAAATAAACCCAGTTATAATTGTTGAAGCACTGTGAAAAATATTTTTCGAAGTTGTAAATAAGATTATTGGAGAATGTTTTGCAAGAAAAATTTACTCTATTTCAAAATGTCACGTTACTTGTCGTTTCTTTGTAATTGTTTGCTAAATTGACAAGCAGTTTCTGAGTGAAACTTGTTTCAAAGTAAATCCCACGCCAATTTTTCAGTGCGTCTAAAGAATATTTATTTAGTGCATATTTTAGCATCTGCCAATTTATGACAAATTTCAAATTGCTAAATCGACATCCTCGGATTCGGCATGACACAAGGAATATAGACACCATGATTTTCTGACAAATTATTCAAAAGTTATTAAGCAAAAATAGGCATTTTCAGATCTCATGACCTGTAGGTGGCGCTATTCAAAAATTTGGCATGGACCCTCAGATCATGGTTCCAATGAAGCGTACCAATTTTTTTTCGATTGCTTAAAGTTTGGCCGAGATACAGCCTCTGAACCAATCTTACATCAAGCTCGTTAAGTTCGTAAGAATTGGAGAAAATTTGAAGGAGTGGCGAAAAAAATGGATACCGTACTCTTCAAAAAGGACTACTACTCTAGTGGGCGGAGTCTTAATGTAAGATGTCGAATGTGATCAGCATGAAGAGAGGAATCTTTTATTCTTATAGAACAAAGGGTTCAAAGGTTATAACCTTTAGAAAAGGGAATATTTGAACTTGTGGTGGCGCTATAGAGTTGGTCCTAGAGACTCCAAAATTGGTCAAATCACTATTCATTATCATCTCTACAACTGTACCAAATTTCATAATTTTCCCATGTTCCCTTCATAAGGCTGCCATTGACTCCCATTGGGGAGGAGGAATAATAATAAAGTAAACTGACGAACACAATGTTGTATATAAAAATGTATTAGTTCATGTTAGTTAAATGAGACCTTATTGTAACATGTTACCAAGTTTTAATGTTTTATTTGACTTAAGTTATCTGATAGTTTTAGTTAATGATTGTAATTAGTGACTTCAACATACATTAGCTGTTAAACGCTCGTTAGCGTGGAGGTTGTTGGTTTCCCGAAACGCTGTCCCCCAGACGTCCGCTTCTCCGCTGGGATCCAGATCCCATTCATCCCCATTTGAGCGGCTCTCTGCGCTCACGACGGCTCATTTGCTCCCTGATGGAGATGAACTGGTCCCGGGAGCAAATCCGGTTCGGAGACGGGACCTCTGGTCACTCGCAATCAATTTCACTCATCGCGATTACATTAATACTGCATCTTCTGCCCGCTCTCAAAATGAAGACGTATTAGTCTGAGAGAAAGAGAGAACAACACCTTCTCTGTAAGTAACTGGTGCTCAACGACTTTCTGCACTGCGGAAATGCTTTACTTACTTAGTATTTTTGTCTCGTTTCCAGTCCAAATATCAGAAATTCAAAGCATTTACTAGATGAGATATTATGTCTTGTTTCCAATAATCAATATTAAGTGAGTTTTTGCTTAAAACTAGAAAAATGATCTGACAATCGGGTCAGAAAAATAATGTTAATTCAAACAGAAACAAGATTATTTTTCTTAACCCCATTGGCAGATCATTTTGCTTGTTTTTAAGAAAAAACTTATTTAGTTTTTTATTAATTCCCCTGGAAAACAAGACATAATATCTTACTTTTACTCATCTAGTAAATGCTTCTTGATATAAGAATTTTTTAGATATTTGGACTGGAAACAAGACAAAAATACTGAGTAAGTACAGCTTTTTTTGCAGTGTTTTCTAGTTTTGTTTTCTTAATCTCTGGATTTTGGATTCTCCGATTACATCATGTCTTCTCATTTCCTATTACAAAGCTCCAGCAAATGAAACTGGCCTCCAAAGCAAGATGTTCTCCTGAAGCGTGTGTGTGTGTGTGTGTGTGTGTGTGTGTGTGTGTGTGTGTGTGTGTGTGTGTGTGTGTGTGTGTGTGTGTGTGTGTGTGTAACATCAGTTTAGTGTCCCTGGGTCTGAGTCATACACACTCGTAAACAGCGGTGTCTGATATTTAAAGCTCTTTATATGATACAACATCATAGTCTGTGAATAAAGCAAGACTAAACTAATATGTGTTTTGGTGAATCTGTAGCATTATGGCGATATAAATCCTGTAATTATCATAGCTGAGCTTGTGAAGTGTGGTTGAAGCATCTGCAAAAATAATATAATGACAAATTAGCCTACGTAACGTGCAAAAATATAAATGGTGAATCTGTGAATCTGCATCCAATGTGAACACATTACTTTGATCTAGTTTTGTGATGTTACACTGAAAAAAAGAAATTGGTGTACGATTTACTTTGAAACATTTTTCATTCTAAAATTGCAAGTAAATTTAATTTAAATTTAAAAGAAAAGTAAAACATTGAATTAAATGTACAATGGTAAAGATTGAGTTAAATAGTGTTTTATACATAGTATAGTGGGAAATTTTTTTATTTTTTTTTATTTTATATTAAAAATATTTTGTTCTCTCTCTCTCTATATATATATATATATATATATATATATATATATATATATATATATGTATACATATTTAAAAATATTCTACTAATATTTTTTCATATAAAATATTTTTTTTTTAAATAAAATATATATACATAGTAGAACAAATATATACACAGTATATAAATACATGTAAAAATTTAAAATATATATTTTTTCTACTATATATTTATATATATATGAATATATTGTTCTACTATTTAAAAATATAAATAAAATATGAAAACATTTATATATATATATATATATATATAAAAATAATATATATAGTCTATATATATATATATATATAGAGAGAGAGAGTATAAAAATATATATTATAATATTTTATGTGTATATATATGAAAAAATTTTTTTTTCAAATGTATATATATATATATATATATATATATATATATATACACTGCAAAAAATGCTTTTCTTACTTAGTATTTTTGTTTTGTTTCCAGTCCAAATATCTAAAAATTATTAATTCAAGAAGCATTTACTAGAGAAGTAAAATGACATAAGAAATTCTATTTTGTTTTAAGATAAAAAGAAAGTAATTTAAGTAATTTTTGCTTAAAACAAGCAAAATTATCTGCCAATGGGGTAAGCAAAAAAATCTTAATTCGAATGGAAAACAAGAAAAAAAATCTTAATTCGAATGGAAACCAAGAATTTTTTGCTTACCCCATTGGCAGATAATTTTGCTCGTTTTAAGCAAAAATTACTTAAATTACTTTCTTTTTATCCTAAAACAAAATAGAATTTCTTATGTCATTTTACTTCTCTAGTAAACGCTTCTTGGTTTAAGAATTTTTAGATATTTGGACTGGAAACAAAACAAAAATACTAACTAAGAAAGTATTTTTTGCAGTTATATGTGTGTGTGTGTGTGTGTGTGTGTGTATATATATATATATATATATATATATATATATGTGTGTGTGTGTGTGTGTATATATATATATATATATATACTGTATATATATACATATACATACTATATATATATATATATTATAGTAAATTTAAACCTTAATCAAAATAATCAATAATCGTTCTTTTTTTTAAAGAACTTAAAAACATTTTTTTTACACTGCTTATCTAGAGTACATGTGTTAAAAGGTCGGTGTAGATGTATGTTATAGTGTAAAGGCTGCTACGCGTGTCTCTCCGCATTATTTGCAGTGTACAGATGTCTACAGTGTAAAGGACGGCTTGTGGAAGCACAAATCTCCTTGTGTCCGGCTATAAAGCCTGCATATCTGTGTTCACTCTCATGAGTCTGTCTGTGCATTAAATAAATAAAGGTTTGGTGTCCTACAAACCCTGACGTGTGGAGCGTTTCAATGGAGCGGAGGTCAATAGAGGTCAATAGAGTTCAATAGACCGATTAGACCGGGATATGGAGACTAGATGTAATCATGCCAATGTAAATGCAATATTGTCCACAAGGTATTTAAAGATTCCAGATGTTTATTCTCGTACATGTCTTGCATGTGCTTTATATATCGGTTTATTTTAATGTTATCATTATCGGCTTGAGAAGAAGATTTGGCCGATATATTAAAGCTGATACTGTATTATCTCCTTCAGCTGAGACGCTTCAGATGCGCACTGGTCAACATTATGGTTTTGAATTGCTTGAAATATGATTGGAATCACTTTAAAAAGGAAAATACAGTGAAATGCAACAAGTCTGTCATATCGGCTACATAACATTATAATGAGAACATCACTATAATTGTGTGATTGGGACATCATGAGACTTTTGTTTTTGTAATCAGGCTCTCAAAAATGATATAAAAATCTTTGATTTTGATTTATCGGCCAATATACCGGTTATCGGTGTTCAAATATAAAGGGTTATCGGTATTGGCCAACATTTTAATACCGAAATCGAACATTAAAAAGACATTTTAAAGTTTAAAAGCATTAACAAACCCTGTTTATTATATCCCCAGCAATATTACGGACGTTAAATATTACTGTCTGGATTATGTAACACGTTGCCTTAATCAAAAATGTTCATTAACTGGAACATTGAGTGATAATTATTCAAAGTGATTTCCGTCATTGTAACAGATTAGAAGTGAAACGGGAGATAATTAGTTTTTAAAGCATCCGTGTGAAAACAAACCTGGAAAGAGACGTGAGGATTTGGGAGAGTGAATCATTCATGGGATATATCGTAATTACATCGGGAACGCAGAACACAGATGAACAGCACATGATGTCATTTTTCATCGGGATAAAGAGGAAAAATGAAAATAATCAGGAGGAAAAGAAAGAGATCTTTCCACAAGAGTTATGTTATCGTCTTAAAGTCTGGACATAAGAACATACAGAATTGTAATGCTCATTCATACAGTCAAACTGACAGATATGGATTATTATACTTTTAATTACTTTATGATTTGAAATTATTTGTTTCTGTGTCTGTAAAAAAATTCTCTGTAAAATAACGGTAAAATTCTGGCAGCAGAGTCTTCAGTAATTTACTGTAATTTTAAGTATTCATACTGTGAAAATATTTTACGGTTTATTACTGTAAAAGTGAAATACAGTATAATTATGTATCTTTCCAAATTTACAGTGATATTTTGGCAGCAGAGTCTTCAGTAATTTACTGTAATTTTAAGTATTCGTACTGTGAAAATATTTTACGGTTTATTACTGTAAACATGAAATACAGTATAATTCTGCATTTTTCCAAATTTACAGTAAAATTCTGGCAGCAGAGTCTTCAGTAATTTACTGTAATTTTAAGTATTCATACTGTGAAAATATTTTACGGTTTATTACCGTAAACATGAAATACAGTATAATTATGTATTTTTCCAAATTTACAGTAACATTCTGGCAGCAGAGTCTTCAGTAATTTACTGTAATTTTAAGTATTCATACTGTGAAAATATTTTACGGTTTATTACCGTAAACTTGAAATACAGTATAATTATGTATTTTTCCAAATTTACAGTAAAATTCTGGCAGCAGAGTCTTCAGTAATTTACTGTAATTTTAAGTATTCACTGTGAAAATATTTTACGGTTTATTACTGTAAACATGAAATACAGTATAATTATGTATTTTTCCAAATTTACAGTAAAATTCTGGCAGCAGAGTCTTCAGTAATTTACTGTAATTTTAAGTATTCACTGTGAAAATATTTTACGGTTTATTACTGTAAACATGAAATACAGTATAATTATGTATTTTTCCAAATTTACAGTAAAATTCTGGCAGCAGAGTCTTCAGTAATTTACTGTAATTTTAAGTATTCATACTGTGAAAATATTTTACGGTTTATTACCGTAAACATGAAATACAGTATAATTATGTATTTTTCCAAATTTACAGTAACATTCTGGCAGCAGAGTCTTCAGTAATTTACTGTAATTTTAAGTATTCATACTGTGAAAATATTTTACGGTTTATTACTGTAAACATGAAATACAGTATAATTATGTATTTTTCCAAATTTACAGTAAAATAATGTAAAACAAGCAAACACTTTAGAAAGGATATAAATCAAAATAAAGCTTTATTTAAAAGAGCAGTCAACATTCAACAAGGATTGTAAACCAAAAATAGATGACCGAGGTAAAAAAACAGAGAAGACTGATTTTGGCGTACAAATAAAAACTTAAAAATAAGAACAACGGCAATAAAAAATAAATGAATAACAAAGTATAACATGACCAAACACATTCAAGTTTTTTTTTTTTTTTACAATTAGAACATCACGATTTTCTGCAAATCAGCTTTAAAGCAATGCGTATTATGAAAAATACATAAATTTGACTTCGAAGTAGATTTTATTTACTTTGTAAAGCTTGTTTTAAGGCTGTGAACGTGACAGAAACACACACAGGAAAGCAAAAGCACATTTCAGTGATTTATGTGCAAACAGTCTCTGTGTCTGCAGTGATCTTCAGGTGTGTTCATGCTTGTGTGTGTGTGATAGAGGGATAAACAGCTGTCAGCCTCACTTTGTCCTCCGATAAACACCACGGCTTTCAGAAACCTAATTATCCGTCTAGGACTAACGAAGGAAAGTGGCGGTTGCCATGACAACCGTTACATTAGAACATGTGAAAGACGCTTCCATGTTCAGGTAGTTGCGACCGCATGACCCTGCTGTCAGAAACATGTGTGTGTCTCTCTTTAACTCGTCACATGCTCTATACACTATAGCTTTATCCATGTGCACAAACACATGATTTCTTTCTCTAGTGTCCCTCTATAATAAATATGTTTGACATGTTTCTATTGTGCTTTAATAACAAGATGATTTGAGATGGCAAACTGGCTGAAAAATCACAGATACAGTCACTAGTAGTGATATGATTTAATGGTGTATCACTTTCGACCAATAGGTGGCGCTGTGACCAAATTGATGTGGTGTGGTCAAAGTTTGGTGCCAATCCCAGACAGCAACATAGTGCCGGCCCAGATCCGGTACACGGATTCCACACGGCCCAGATGTGGCCCGGATCTGCCGACACTATGTTGCTGTCTGGGAAACGCTAGGAGGAGTTAAAAAAGCAGGTTTTAAAGACAATCAAAATGGCGGACAGGAAGTTTATTTTTTTTGCCTTTAAAGTAACACCAAGGAACTTTTCCTCTGCGGTCGCCCTACAGGTTGGAAGCGGAATTCGCCTTTGGCTAAGCCACGCCCTAGAGATTGACCAATCACAGCGCAGCCGAGAACGAGCTCCACAGCGGTCCGACACTTGTTCACAGCGCTCCACTGACTTTAACACCGGCGTCTCGTATGTTTGGTCTCGGCAGGATATTACCGTCGTAGTTTTATCAGAAATATGGTTAAGCGTTGTGTCTGGGGCATTTGTAACACAGATCCGTGTTTCCCAGAGAGGTTGGAGGGGGGTGTCCGTTTTTCCCTTCCCAAAACCGGTCAAATCCTGACAAGTGTCGTCTGTGGATTAAACTGTGTGGACGTCCTCAGTCAGCGAAACCCCTCAAGATCAACAACACACTTTTGTGTTTTAACCTTACTGTGAAGTTACACTAGTTAGACAGTTTTATGCTGGTTTATGTCATGATTTCGGTTCTCTACGCTAATTGTTGATACGCTAGCACACGCTGCTAATAAATACAACTATACTCGCCGTAGTCCGTTTGCTTTGTAATAACGATTATAGAAGTGAATAGAGACCCAAAGGTTTTGATCCACTTCAAACGTGCAAACACACAGAAATGCGTGTGCTGTGATTTTCCATCATTATTCTGGTAACTAAATGTAAAAACTTTTTGTCACTTTAACAAGTGAGATTCTCCTCAGAAACAGACACAAGCAAGTTCTCAAATCTGACATTACAACCGTACAGCCCGTACCAGAGCGCAGAGCTTCTTCATCCAGTGTGTGTTCGGACTCCTTCACAACAAAGCCGAAGTCTGAGACGCCATTCATCCTTTGAAATGGAAATGAATCTTTCCGGTTGTTTCTGCTGTCGTCTTTTATTATTTCATTTTCCGTTCGGCATCACTTTGTCCCATCATGGCTGCCACGTTCTGAAAGACGGTTTTGATTGATGACTTGAACGTTTTCATGACCAGTACGGCCATCCCATGCCCTGTGTAGCGAATCCTCCTGGAGAAACCTGTGTAAATCCCACCAGACACAACCTGATCACGTATTCAGATTCAAGAGCAGAATACAGAAGCCGGCTGTCTTTCAGCGGGTCCAAACCCTCACCGGTGAATGATTTATGAAAAGGCAAAGGGTGCATATATCTAAGAAAGTTCACTTGCTGAAGTATTGTTGCTTCTCGACTCATATGCCATCGGATCACATCAGCAAAGATTTTGGGGGAAAAAATGCTCTCGTTTTTACGCAGGTTTATATCGATGATTCTGGTTCTGAAGAAGCAAAAATGCTGTTCTTCCTCAGTTTCTGTCTCGTTTCCCAGCACAAATATCTAAACATTCTTAAATCAAGATACATTTACTGGAGAAGAAGCAAAATTACTACGTTTTGTTTTTGAAAAATGTTTAAATGTTAGCGAGTTATGTTTAAAGGGGGGGTAAAATGCCATTTTCACAAGATGTAAAATAACTCTGATGTCCCCAGAGTGTGTGTGTGAAGTTTTAGCTCAAAATACCCCACAGATATTTTTATATAGCATGTTAAAGTGTCACTTTTTGAGGGTTTGCAAAAACGCACTGTTCTGTGCCTGTCCCTTTAAATGCAAATGAGCTGCTGCAGAGGGCGGAGCTTCAAGAGCTCGCGTGTGTTAGCAGCTGCGATTACCTCACACACACACACACACACACACACACACTAAAATGACTGTTCTGTCTTTAATGTTAAAACGGAGTCAGACAAAGATGGAGAGACTCGAGAAGAAGTGACACATGTAGAAGAACAGGACGTCTCTGATTGGTTAGTTGATGAGTTTATGTCGCTGATGTGGAGTTAACGATCTTCAATTAGCATATTCTGTCATGATAATCTATAAGTCGCTCGTATAGGAACTGTTGTGAGACGCACACAGAGTGACTTTCTATTGCGTGTGAAAAGACGGATGCTAAAGTTTGAGCGGATCACAGATGTGCTCGACTACAGCAACTCTTCTTCTTCTCAACATGGACTGTGTGTTCAGGGGGCGGGGCTTATGCAGGGGGCGGGGCTTATGCAGATTATAGGGTTGGTGATGTCACTAACCCGTGAGGAAGTTGTGTAGTTCCGGCCGTTTGTTGTAGTCCTTTTCTTTAAAAGCAAATATCTCCCTTTGCTCTGAACTTTGAGCGTTGTAACTTTGCAGATGTTGTTTATGATCAAACACAACATTACACACTAACTACAGTTAGAAAACACAACATTACACACTAACTACAGTTAGACAACACAACACTACACACTCACTACAGTTAGACAACACAACATTACACACTAACTACAGTTAGAAAACACAACATTACACACTAACTACAGTTAGAAAACACAACATTACACACTAACTACAGTTAGAAAACACAACATTACACACTAACTACAGTTAGAAAACACAACATTACACACTAACTACAGTTAGAAAGCACAACATTACACACTAACTACAGTTAGAAAACACAACATTACACACTAACTACAGTTAGAAAACACAACATTACACACTAACTACAGTTAGAAAACACAACATTACACACTAACTACAGTTAGAAAACACAACATTACACACTAACTACAGTTAGAAAACACAACATTACACACTAACTACAGTTAGAAAACACAACATTACACACTCACTACAGTTAGAAAACACAACATTACACACTAACTACAGTTAGAAAACAACACTACACACTAACTACAGTTAGAAAACACAACATTACACACTAACTACAGTTAGAAAACACAACATTACACACTAACTACAGTTAGAAAACACAACATTACACACTCACTACAGTTAGAAAACACAACATTACACACTAACTACAGTTAGAAAACAACACTACACACTAACTACAGTTAGAGAACACAACATTACACACTAACTACAGTTAGACAACACAACATTACACACTCACTACAGTTAGAGAACACAACATTACACACTAACTACAGTTAGAGAACACAACATTACACACTAACTACAGTTAGAGAACACAACATTACACACTAACTACAGTTAGAAAACACAACATTACACACTAACTACAGTTAGAAAACACAACATTACACACTAACTACAGTTAGAAAACACAACATTACACACTCACTACAGTTAGAAAACACAACATTACACACTAACTACAGTTAGAGAACACAACATTACACACTAACTACAGTTAGAAAACACAACATTACACACTAACTACAGTTAGAAAACACAACATTACACACTAACTACAGTTAGAAAACACAACATTACACACTAACTACAGTTAGAAAACACAACATTACACATTAACTACAGTTAGAGAACACAACATTACACACTAACTACAGTTAGAAAACACAACATTACACACTAACTACAGTTAGAAAACACAACATTACACACTAACTACAGTTAGAAAACACAACATTACACACTAACTACAGTTAGAGAACACAACATTACACACTAACTACAGTTAGAAAACACAACATTACACACTAACTACAGTTAGAAAACAACATTACACACTAACTACAGTTAGAAAACACAACATTACACACTCACTACAGTTAGAAAACACAACATTACACACTAACTACAGTTAGAAAACACATTACACACTAACTACAGTTAGAAAACACAACATTACACACTAACTACAGTTAGAAAACACAACATTACACACTAACTACAGTTAGACAACACAACATTACACACTAACTAGAGTTAGAAAACACAACATTACACACTAACTACAGTTAGAAAACACAACATTACACACTCACTACAGTTAGAAAACACAACATTACACACTCACTACAGTTAGAGAACACAACATTACACACTCACTACAGTTAGAAAACACAACATTACACACTCACTACAGTTAGAAAACACAACATTACACACTAACTACTGTTAGAAAACACAACATTACACACTCACTACAGTTAGACAACACAACACTACACACTCACTACAGTTAGAAAACACAACATTACACACTAACTACTGTTAGAAAACACAACATTACACACTCACTACAGTTAGACAACACAACATTACACACTAACTACAGCTAGACAACACAACATTACACACTAACTACAGTTAGAAAACACAACATTACACACTAACTACAGTTAGAAAATACAACATTACACACTAACTACAGTTAGAGAACACAACATTACACACTAACTACAGTTAGAAAACACAACATTACACACTCACTACAGTTAGAGAACACAACATTACACACTAACTACAGTTAGAGAACACAACATTACACACTAACTACAGTTAGAGAACACAACATTACACACTAACTACAGTTAGAAAACACAACATTACACACTAACTACAGTTAGAAAACACAACATTACACACTAACTACAGTTAGAAAACACAACATTACACACTCACTACAGTTAGAAAACACAACATTACACACTAACTACAGTTAGAGAACACAACATTACACACTAACTACAGTTAGAAAACACAACATTACACACTAACTACAGTTAGAAAACACAACATTACACACTAACTACAGTTAGAAAACACAACATTACACACTAACTACAGTTAGAGAACACAACATTACACACTAACTACAGTTAGAGAACACAACATTACACACTAACTACAGTTAGAAAACACAACATTACACACTAACTACAGTTAGAAAACACAACATTACACACTAACTACAGTTAGAGAACACAACATTACACACTCACTACAGTTAGAAAACACAACATTACACACTAACTACAGCTAGACAACACAACATTACACACTAACTACAGTTAGAAAACACAACATTACACACTAACTACAGTTAGAAAATACAACATTACACACTAACTACAGTTAGAGAACACAACATTACACACTAACTACAGTTAGAAAACACAACATTACACACTCACTACAGTTAGAAAACACAACATTACACACTAACTACAGTTAGAAAACACAACATTACACACTAACTACAGACACAACATTACACACTCACTACAGTTAGAAAACACAACATTACACACTAACTACAGTTAGAAAACACAACATTACACACTAACTACAGTTAGAAAACACAACATTACACACTCACTACAGTTAGAAAACACAACATTACACACTAACTACAGTTAGAAAACACAACATTACACACTAACTACAGTTAGAAAACACAACATTACACACTAACTACAGTTAGAAAACACAACACTACACACTCACTACAGTTAGAAAACACAACACTACACACTAACTACAGTTAGAAAACACAACACTACACACTAACTACAGTTAGAAAACACAACATTACACACTCACTACAGTTAGAAAACACAACACTACACACTAACTACAGTTAGAAAACACAACATTACACACTAACTACAGTTAGAAAACACATTACACACTAACTACAGTTAGAAAACACAACATTACACACTAACTACAGTTAGAAAACACAACATTACACACTAACTACAGTTAGAAAACACAACACTACACACTAACTACAGTTAGAAAACACAACATTACACACTAACTACAGTTAGAAAACACAACATTACACACTAACTACAGTTAGAAAACACAACATTACACACTAACTACAGTTAGAAAACACAACATTACACACTCACTACAGTTAGAAAACACAACATTACACACTAACTACAGTTAGAAAACACAACATTACACACTAACTACAGTTAGAGAACACAACATTACACACTAACTACAGTTAGAAAACACAACACTACACACTAACTACAGTTAGAAAACACAACATTACACACTAACTACAATTAGAAAACACAACACTACACACTAACTACAGTTAGAGAACACAACATTACACACTCACTACAGTTAGAAAACACAACATTACACACTCACTACAGTTAGAAAACACAACATTACACACTAACTACAGTTAGAAAACGTCTCTGGTTACTTACGTAACCTATGTTCTCTGAATAGGGAACGAGACGCTGCGGATAGCGCAGTGGGATATTCTCTGAATGTGCCGATTGTCTGAAGCCTTATGGAATCACGCCAATTCATTGGCTGATGGCGTCCGCGCGACATGGCTCCGCCCCGACGCACTCACGTCGCGTCATCACATTCGCGCGCGCGCCATCTGCTCCTCAGATTTCTCTGCCGAAAAGAAAACTGTCAGCAGCGTGAGGAGCTTGGCCGCTAACGCAGCGTCTCGTTCCCTATTCAGAGAACATAGGTTACGTAAGTAACCAGAGACGTTCTCTTTCATAGGTTCACTCAACGCTGCGGATAGCGCAGTGGGAACGGACTACCAAACTCGCCAAGCTAGAACGCTTTATGACTGGTAAACAAGAGACAACGACCAAGAAGAGTTCAAACAGAAAGAACCTGGGAACCCGGGGTCATGTCAAGATCCAAACTATAGAATCGTACAAAAGTGTGCGGAGAGGACCAACCTGCCGCAACACAAATGTCCTCCAAAAGTGCTCCTCTAAAAAGCGCTTGAGAAGATGCCACACTTCTGGTGGAATGAGCTCTAATGCTGAGGGGTGAAGGTAAGCCACGCACCCCGTAAGCCAACGAGATAGCCTCTGTAACCCAGTGGGAAATCCTCTGCTTCGATGCAGCAAGCCCACGGCGGCTAGCACCAAAGCAAACCAAAAGCTGGTTAGATTTCCTCCAACCGCCTGAGCGGTCTACAAAAATCTTAAGAGAACGAACTGGGCAGAGCAAGTTAAGCTTCCTATCTTCCTCAGAAGAAAATGGAGGAGGGTGGAAAGCGTTAAGGTTAACTACCTGCGAGCGAAAAGTTGAGGAGAGAACCTTGGGGACATACCCTGGTCTCGGCCTCAAGGAAACTTTGACCAGGCCAGGGGCAAAGTCCAGGCAAGACTCGCTAACAGACAGGGCTTGCAAGTCTCCCATCCGCTTTAATGAGGACAACGCTAGCAAAAGAGAAACCTTGAGAGTCAGGATCCTTTCCGGAGCTGACTCTAAGGGCTCAAAGGGGGCCATCGTCAAACCCTCTAGGACAACAGAAAGGTCCCATGAGGGAACTCTAGGGGAGCGAGCCGGTTTCAGGCGCTTCACCCCACGCATAAAAGCAGAAACTAATCTTAATTTACCCAGGGGAATCTCATCTGATTCCCTATGTGCTGCAATAGCTGCGACATAAACTCTGAGAGTGGTAGCAGCCGCCCCGGCAGCAAACTTCTCCTGCAGGAATTCCAGTACTGAACCAACAGGGCAGTTAACTGGGTTCCTATCATGCGCTAAGCACCAATTCTTAAAAACCTTCCATTTGGAAGAATACAGTCGCCTTGTAGAAGGGGCTCTGGCACTCGCAATGGTCTCCTGAACGTCAGTTGGGAGACCAGAGCTTAATGTTAACGGCCTTTGATCGGCCAAACATATAGCTTCCATATGTCTGGGCGAGGATGCCATATCTTGCCCTGCAGCTGTGACAGCAGATCTTCCCTGACTGGGATCCTCCAGGGGGAAGATTCCAGTAGAGGAATTAGCTCCGAAAACCATGGCTGAGATGGCCAGAACGGAGCCACTAAGAGGAGGCGGACTCCGCTCTCTCTCACTCTGGCCAAGACCGCCTGGATCAGTTTGATGGGCGGGAAGGCATAGAGTTTCTGCGTTGGCCAAGGGTGAGCGAACGCATCTATCCCCAATGGGGCCGGGGGACTCAGGGAGAACCAAAGCGGGCATTGGGACGACTCTTGAGATGCAAAGAGGTCCACCTCCGCCTCCCCGAAAACCTCCCAGATCAGGGCCACCGTCTGGCGGTTCAACATCCATTCCCCCGATCTGAGTTTCTGTCTCGACAGAAAATCTGCTGCGAGGTTCAGAACCCCTGGGACATGAACCGCTCTTAGAGAAAGGAACTTGCTCTGAGACCACAGGAGAAGGTGACGCGCATGCCGGTCTAGGGTGCGCGACCGAGACCCTCCCTGCCGGTTCACATGTGACACCACTGCCATGTTGTCTGTTCTGACAATGACGTGGTGCCCCTCCAGGAGAGGGAGGAATTGCTGCAGAGCCAGAAAAACGGCCCTTAACTCCAGGCAGTTTATGTGCCAAGAGAGAGCCTCTCCAGTCCAGACCCCACACGCTGGTCTGCCCTCGAAAACTGCTCCCCAGCCGGTGAGAGAGGCATCCGTCGTAACCATCTGGCGACGAAATACCGCACCCATGCTGACCCCTTTCCGAAGAAAAAGAGGGTCCCGCCATACTGACAGGGCTCGAAAGCAACTGTGCGATACCTTCAGTAGGCGAAGGGTTGACCCGGAGGGTCGAACCCCTGAGAGCTTCACCCACCACATGAAGGGTCTCATGTGGAGTAGGCCCAGCGGTAGTACAGAGGAGGCCGCAGCCATAAGACCCAGCATCCTGCGGCAGGTGCCCACAGACACATGATGGCCTAGTGAAAAACGAGCCAAGCATGTCGTCAGGCTGGAAATCCGTGCAGGGGCCAAGCGGGCCTGCATGAGAACGGAATCCATGTTCACCCCCAAGAAAACGGTGCTTTGAGCCGGAGCAAGAACACTCTTCTCCGAGTTCAACCTCAAACCGAGAGACTGGATGTGACTCAGAACAATGTCTCTGTGGTGGGCCACTAGCTCCCTGGACTGGGCTAAAATAAGCCAATCGTCCAGGTAATTTAGAACACGGATGCCCTGGAGCCGCAATGGGGCCAGAGCTGCATCTATGCACTTTGTGAACGTCCTCGGGGCCAAAGAGAGGCCGAAGGGAAGGACCCTGAACTGGAACGCCCTTTCTCCAACGGCGAACCTGAGGAACTGCCTGTGTCGCCGAACAACCTGGATGTGAAAATAGGCATCCTTTAGGTCTATCGTCACGAACCAATCCCCTGGCCGAATCTGAGATATGATAGCTTTCAGCGTCAACATCTTGAATTTCCCTTTGTAAAGGGCGAAGTTCAGTCGGCGGAGGTCCAGTATGGGACGCAACCCGCCGCCCTTCTTCGGGACCAGGAAATAACGGCTGTAGAAGCCCCTCTCGGATTCCCCTGGAGGGATCTCCTCTATTGCCCCTTTGAGAAGGAGGGAAGAGATTTCCTGTTGCAGTACAGAAGCCTGAGTGGCGCTGTCTACTACAGTCGGAAAGACCCCGTTGAAACAGGGGGGATTGCGGCAAAACTGAAGAGTGTAGCCGAACCGAATTGTGCGAAGAACCCAAGACGATACCCCTGGTAAGCGCTCCCATTCTGGAAGGAAATGAGATAGAGGAAGAGGAATGTTGTAGTGCAGACGACATACCTGAGTGAGGGTGCCGTGTTGACGTTCCTGGGGTGAAGAGGTTGACTGTGCAGGAAGGCCGTTGGCGTCCTGGCACGTGACGGGAGGCATCGATGCTGGGGTCATGGTGACCCGGTCCGCCTGCTCCGGAGGAAAAAGGAAAGTGCCTCCGAGGGTGCAGCTGGCAGTTATAGAGAGTGTGCGGGGTGAGGGGAGAAAGCAGAAAACGTCTCCTTCCTCCCGCACTGGACTGAGTCGATATGGTGAAATATGGCCTGCACTTCGAGACACTCTGAGTGGCGAAGGTGACAGGGCAAGGAAAGGAGAGCTGGGGGGTGGGCAGAAACGCTTGTGCGGTCTGACCCAACCCTGAGAAGGCAGCGGAGCTCTCCTTTTTCCGACCGGAAGGTCAGGAACGGCTCTGGGCCGCCGAAGCGGTCGGTTTGTCGGACCGCTTTAATTGGAGGCGTTTGTGAGGCCGTTGACGGGGAAATGGGCGACCGCGGGCTCCCCAAACCGTGGTAGGTGGGGGATGTCCCTGTTCGCTCCTCCTGGAAGAGAACTCCGGTCTAGGAGAGGGACGTTCTCTGGGTCGCACCGGGGGTGGAGCAGAAGGTTCCCTAGCCCTCCTGGGCATGAACTGCCTGAACGCGGCCGACTGGGATTTGGAGGAGCGGAATTTCTCAACCACTGTGTTGACCGCCTCACCAAACAACCCCGTCTGAGAGATTGGGGCGTCCAAGAGGAAAACCTTCTCTTTGTCCCGTATTTCCGTGAGATTAAGCCACAAGTGGCGCTCCACCGCCACGGAGCCGGCCATAGAGCGACCTAAAGCTCGTGCGGTATGCTTGGTGGCCCTTAAGGCTAGATCAGTAGCCTTACGAAGCTCCTTGACCGCTTCAGGGGTCACGCCGTCACCCTCGTCCATTTCTTTCAGGACGTCCGCCTGGTAGGCCTGGAGAATGGCCATAGTGTGCAGAGTCATGCCTGCCTGCCCAGCCGCCATATAGGATTTTCCAATAAGAGAGGAAGTAGTCCTACACGCTTTAGAGGGGAGGAGGGGGCGCGACTTCCAGGACGGCGCAGACGACGGAGCAAGATGGTCGGCTAGAGTCTCCTCAATCGCCGGAATGGCGGAATAGCCCTGTTCCACAGAACCGACTAGGTTGGTGAAATCAGCAGCTGCCGCATTAGTGAGGCGCGAAGAGAAAGGCTGCTTCCAGGATCTGGAGATCTCATGATGCAGATCACTGAAAAATGGTAGCTTCCTCCGTTGCGGCCTAGAATTAGGGCCGCTGAGAAGCCTCTCGTCGAGTTTAGAAGATTGAGACTCACGTGGCTCGTCGGGCCAATCAACAGTGAGCTTCTCCGTAGCGCGCGAAAGCACGTCCACGAGCTCCGCGTAGGCCGCAGTAGGCCGCGCTTCCTGGCCGCTCGGCGGGATAACCTCGTCGGCGAGAGTAGGCCCGAAATCCTCTGAGTCGGATGCCTCGGTAAAAAGTATATCCTCCAGCCCAAAAGAAACCGCGTCGCGTGCTCCCGGGCTGGGGCGCAAATAATCATGTGAAAATTCGACTGGCATGCCACGTGCGTGCCGAGGGGAGGGAGGGAGAGAAAGAGCGGGGCTCGTCTGCTCGAACTCCACGTCCTCAAGCTCTACATCCGAACCCCAAGCCGCGGATCCTCGAGAGGCCTCGGGAGCGCGGCAGGGGGAGACGAATGATTCTCTCTCAAAGACCGCGAGCCGCGATTTGAGGGTTTTGAGCAACAAATTTTCACAGAATTTGCATTTAGAAGATCCTATAATAGCCTCACGCGCATGTGAAAAACCCAAACATTTAACGCACTTACTGTGTGGGTCGTCGTTAGCGATGTAACGAGCACATGGCGGAGTACAGCGTCTGTAATCCATGGCAGCTTCACCGTAAGGAGAAACAGAGTTCCGCTTAAACAGTCGCAGAAGCGCCGAGAATAATCCTAGTAATAGTTGTTAGCTTTCAGAAAAACCACGAGCGAAGGGCAAACGTGACCGCTTCGTTCTGAAGGTAGAGAAATCTGAGGAGCAGATGGCGCGCGCGCGAATGTGATGACGCGACGTGAGTGCGTCGGGGCGGAGCCATGTCGCGCGGACGCCATCAGCCAATGAATTGGCGTGATTCCATAAGGCTTCAGACAATCGGCACATTCAGAGAATATCCCACTGCGCTATCCGCAGCGTTGAGTGAACCTATGAAAGAGAACACAACATTACACACTAACTACAGTTAGAAAACACAACATTACACACTAACTACAGTTAGAAAACACAACATTACACACTAACTACAGTTAGAAAACACAACATTACACACTCACTACAGTTAGAAAACACAACATTACACACTCACTACAGTTAGAAAACACAACATTACACACTAACTACAGTTAGAAAACACAACATTACACACTAACTACAGTTAGAAAACACAACATTACACACTAACTACAGTTAGAAAACACAACACTACACACGCACTACAGTTAGAAAACTACAGTTAGAGAACACAACATTACACACTAACTGCAGTTAGAAAACACAACATTACACACTAACTACAGTTAGAAAACACAACATTACACACTCACTACAGTTAGAAAACACAACATTACACACTCACTACAGTTAGAAAACACAACATTACACACTAACTACAGTTAGACAACACAACATTACACACTCACTACAGTTAGAAAACACAACATTACACACTAACTACAGTTAGAAAACACAACATTACACACTAACTACAGTTAGAAAACACAACATTACACACTAACTACAGTTAGACAACACAACATTACACACTAACTACAGTTAGAAAACACAACATTACACACTAACTACAGTTAGACAACACAACATTACACACTAACTACAGTTAGAAAACACAACATTACACACTAACTACAGTTAGAAAACACAACATTACACACTAACTACAGTTAGAAAACACAACATTACACACTAACTACAGTTAGACAACACAACATTACACACTAACTACAGTTAGAAAACACAACATTACACAGTAACTACAGTTAGAAAACACAACATTACACACTCACTACAGTTAGAAAACACAACATTACACACTAACTACAGTTAGAAAACACAACATTACACACTCACTACAGTTAGAAAACTACAGTTAGAAAACACAACATTACACACTCACTACAGTTAGAAAACACAACATTACACACTAACTACAGTTAGAAAACACAACATTACACACTCACTACAGTTAGAAAACTACAGTTAGAAAACACAACATTACACACTAACTACAGTTAGAGAACACAACATTACACACTAACTACAGTTAGACAACACAACATTACACACTAACTACAGTTAGAAAACACAACATTACACACTAACTACAGTTAGAAAACACAACATTACACACTCACTACAGTTAGAAAACACAACATTACACACTAACTACAGTTAGAAAAGTCAAATCATAATCACCCCTTTAACCAATGGGGTCACTTTAAATTTTTCTGACACCATTGGCATTTTTTTCTTGTTCATTTTAATATTTTAAAGTCACGTTTAACGGCTTAAAGTCCCCCTGTGGTGTAAATCCAGCTTTTAATGTAGTATATGTGTGTATGTGGTGTTATTAATCTGCTTTAACACACACCATGTGTAAGTTCATAAGTGGACAGCATTGCTGAGTATTTTCTGCTTAAAACTGCAGTGAACCAAAGACAGTCTCAAACACACGAATCGCTGGTGTTTCTGACGTCACACACTACCTTGACCAATCAGATCAACGTGTGATCGTCAATCAGTGGATCTC
Organism: Phoxinus phoxinus; assembly: GCF_949152265.1. Taxonomy (NCBI): domain Eukaryota; kingdom Metazoa; phylum Chordata; class Actinopteri; order Cypriniformes; family Leuciscidae; genus Phoxinus; species Phoxinus phoxinus. Next base: position 968,962 of record NC_136889.1, read on the forward strand.
TGAGTGAGGGAGTGAGTGGAGACGGGGCTCATCTGCATATTCATAGAACCACGCATACTAAATGAGGCAAGGGTGTCGAGTTACATTCAAGATATTTTAAGTCATGAAGACATTTAAGGAAAATACATTTGGTCAAAGATGAGTTTTAAGATATAAAATTATTGACTTTAATATCTTCAGTCTCTTTGCTTCTCTAGTAAATGCATCTTCAATTTAAGAATGTTTCGATATTTGTGCTAAAAAACAAGACAGAAACACTGAGGAAGAACTTCTTTTTTTTTATCATATATTAATTTTCTTTGTAATTTGCCGTATTCAATCTTTCTCTCTCATTATATTCATGCATGACCCAATCAAGAGATCTTAATGAAACTGTCACTGCTAACAAAACCTGTTTTGAAGCTTCGTCACGCAGACTCCGTCGTCTACGGTGGTTTTCTCATTCAGCTCAGATGAATAAAGGTAATTAAAGTTGGATATTTGACATTATCATATGTGGATACCTGAATAATAAGACATTTGTATGAAGATCTATAGCGCCGGCGGTCTGAGAGCATCACATGCGTTTCCATGTGTTTGCAATGCCACCATTTGTGTTGTTTTTTTGCCTACACTGCAGAAAATGATGTCCTGGTTTCCAGTATTAATATCTAAACATTCATAAATCAAGATGCATTTACTGGAAAAATGACTGAAGTGTTGAAAAAGGAAGAACAAATATCTGCCAATACGGTCAGAAAAAATAATCTTGGTTTTCCCTTTAAATTAGGTTTATTTTTCTGACTAAATGGATTTTTTTTAAGCATAAACTCACTTGATTTTCATACTTTTATTTCCAGAAAACCAGAATTCTCCAGTAAATGTATCTTTATTTAAACCTCTGGTGCTCTTCGGTCATTTTCTGAAAAAAAAGTAAGTTTTTTTTATTGTTTTTTTATTGTTTACTTAATCTGAATGGTACTAAACTTGGTAGGTTTTTGTCACTTGCTATGTGAAAAAATTAAATAAAATTCACGGACATGATTTGAAAAAGGTTAAATGGTCCTTACTTACTTTTCTTCTATATCCGAAACAAACTTTATTGCATTATTTTCCTGTTATCTCTGTAAAGCTGCTTTGAAACACTCTGTACTGTAAAAAGCGCTGTATAAATAAAGCTGACTTGACTTTAAAATAGTCACACTTGTGCATTGGAAATGAATGGGAGACGAATCTCTTCGTCCTCTAGTGGAAGCGTGTGGTACTAGAGTCGAACACAATCTCACTGAAAGCTCATTTACTGAGATATCAACCTCAGATTTAGATTTATTGCTTTGATGTTCTTGCAGTTTTAGTGTAAAACATGTTTTTGAAAATATATATTTCATATCAAAATTAAAATAGCATTTTGTGCATTTTTCATAACAATAAACGTAAAATTCAGTACCTTTTTTTTTAAGTTCACATTTTTAAACTTTTTTCACTTCAGAAATAATCTGCCAAGTGTCGTCTTTGAAAAGAGATCAATATTAAGTCTGCGATCCAAAGCATTCGAGATTTACCAGTTTTAGTTGGAAATAAAATGTTCAGGTCTAAGGTAAAAAAGTGAAAAAATGGATTATAAATACAGCGTAAATATAATTTAGTACAATAAAATCCTCTAAAAATACAAAATATTACATTAAAAACAGTATCAAACTAAAATTGTGTACATTTATTTATTTTTACATTTTAAATTTTTTTTCCAGTTTTTTGTGCTGGAAAATGAGGCAGAAACACTGAGGAATAACTTTTTTTTTTTAATGCAGCAACCCTTTTTACACATATAAAATATCAATAGTGATATTTATCCTGGTGTTTTTCTGTGGAAACTCATAGTTTGTAGTGGAGCTGATCTCATGTTTCGCTGTCGGGTCACTGGCTTTAATAACAGCGATTACACAGCTGGAGGAAAGGAAGTATACAACTCGTCGTCAGTCTATTAAATCATTGATTTACTCTTACCCAGTACCGGCACGCAGTTGAGCAGGAGTCAAGAAGTCACTTCTGCTGAGATAAGCTGAACATCGCATGAAGCTAAGCTGAACTCTTCTTCTGTGTGTTTGATGGCCGCTGTCAGGAATGATGTGGAATCAGAGCTCGGCATCATGGGAAGGTATGGAAGCAGACCGGTGTACGGCTCAGGTTTGTTCAACATCACTCGAGTGCAGTCGTCCATGACACACAGATATCAGCGTGTAAGTCGTTTGACATGTGCAATGATGAGCATCGTATCGTGTCAAGATTTAAAGCAGATGACAGACTCTCTCACACAACATTTATATGGTGTATATAAATATATAATCTATTAAATCCTCCTGTAGCATCATGAAAATGTAACATCATGAGATGGAAGCTTGTTCCCACCACACAATATAAAATACAAAAGGTAATTGTGACTTTATAGACTGAAAATCTATAAAGTCGCAATTGTGTGTTATAAAGTAAGAATTGCGTGATATAAAGTTGCAATTGCATGATATAAAGTAAGAATTGTGATATAAAGTAAGAATTGTGTGATATAAAGTCACAATTGTGTGTTATAGTCAGAATTGCGTAATAAAAAAAGTGTCAATTGTGTCTTATAAAGTCAGAATTGCGTGATATAAATCGCAATTGTGTGTTAAAGTCAGAATTGCGTGATATAAATCGCAATTGTGTGTTAAAGTCAGAATTGCGTAATAAGTCGCAATTGTGAGTTATAAAGTCAGAATTGCGTAATAAAAAAGTTGCAATTTCGTGATATAAAGTCAGAATTGCGTGATATAAAGTCAGAATTGCGTAATAAAAAAGTCAGAATTGCGTGATATAAAGTCAGAATTGCGTAATAAAAAAGTCGCAATTCCGTGATATAAAGTCAGAATTGCGTGATATAACGTCAGAATTGCGTGATATAAAGTCAGAATTGCGTAATAAAAAAGTCAGAATTGCGTAATAAAAAAGTCAGAATTGCGTGATATAAAGTCAGAATTGCGTGATATAAAGTCAGAATTGCGTGATATAAAGTCAGAATTGCGTAATAAAAAAGTCAGAATTGCGTGATATAAAGTCAGAATTGCGTAATAAAAAAGTCAGAATTGCGTGATATAAAGTCAGAATTGCGTAATAAAAAAGCCAGAATTGCGTGATATAAAGTCGGAATTCCGTGATATAAAGTCAGAATTGCGTAATAAAAAAGTCAGAATTGCGTGATATAAAGTCAGAATTGCGTCATAAAAAAGTCGCAATTCCGTGATATAAAGTCAGAATTGCGTGATATAAAGTCAGAATTGCGTAATAAAAAAGTCAGAATTGCGTGATATAAAGTCAGAATTGCGTAATAAAAAAGTCAGAATTGCGTGATATAAAGTCAGAATTGCGTAATAAAAAAGTTGCAATTCCGTGATATAAAGTCAGAATTGCATGATATAAAGTCAGAATTGCGTGATATAAAGTCAGAATTGCGTAATAAAAAAGTCAGAATTGCGTGATATAAAGTCAGAATTGCGTAATAAAAAAGTCAGAATTGCGTGATATAAAGTCAGAATTGCGTAATAAAAAAGTCGCAATTCCGTGATATAAAGTCAGAATTGCGTGATATAAAGTCAGAATTGCGTGATATAAAGTCAGAATTGCGTAATAAAAAAGTCAGAATTGCGTGATATAAAGTCAGAATTGCGTAATAAAAAAGTCAGAATTCCGTGATATAAAGTCAGAATTGCGCAATAAAAAAGTCAGAATTGCGTGATATAAAGTCAGAATTGCGTAATAAAAAAGTCAGAATTGCGTGATATAAAGTCAGAATTGCGTAATAAAAAAGTCAGAATTGCGTGATATAAAGTCGGAATTCCGTGATATAAAGTCAGAATTGCGTAATAAAAAAGTCAGAATTGCGTGATATAAAGTCAGAATTGCGTAATAAAAAAGTCGCAATTCCGTGATATAAAGTCAGAATTGCGTGATATAAAGTCAGAATTGCGTGATATAAAGTCAGAATTGCGTAATAAAAAAGTCAGAATTGCGTGATATAAAGTCAGAATTGCGTAATAAAAAAGTCAGAATTGCGTGATATAAAGTCAGAATTGCGTAATAAAAAAGTCAGAATTGCGTGATATAAAGTCAGAATTGCGTAATAAAAAAGTCAGAATTGCGTGATATAAAGTCAGAATTGCGTAATAAAAAAGTCAGAATTGCGTGATATAAAGTCGGAATTCCGTGATATAAAGTCAGAATTGCGTAATAAAAAAGTCAGAATTGCGTGATATAAAGTCAGAATTGCGTAATAAAAAAGTCGCAATTCCGTGATATAAAGTCAGAATTGCGTGATATAACGTCAGAATTGCGTGATATAAAGTCAGAATTGCGTAATAAAAAAGTCAGAATTGCGTAATAAAAAAGTCAGAATTGCGTGATATAAAGTCAGAATTGCGTAATAAAAAAGTCAGAGTTGCGAGATATAAAGTCAGAATTGCGTAATAAAAAAGTCAGAATTGCGAGATATAAAGTCGGAATTCCGTGATATAAAATACACACTCTCCCTCAGTCTCGTGTTCACTAACATCTACACACTCTTCACTCGAGACACATTTACTGCAGAAGAAGCAGAATGACTGAAGATATCAAGTCTTGTTTTATGAAAAATTGATCAAAATGTGAGTTTATGCTTAAAACAAAAACAAATATCTGTCAGTGGACTCAGAAAAATAAACGTATTCAAAGGGAAAACATATATTTTTTTCTTGCTTTAAGCACAAACTCAATTATACATTTTTCAGGAAACAACACTTGTGATCTTGTCTTGATCTTGATTTATGGATTTTTAGATATTAATACTGGAAAACAAGACAGAAACACCGAGGAAGAACACCGGCTCTATTCCTGCTGAGAATCAGAATAATAATACACAATATAATGTATGGCTGCCAATCAAATGAGATCAGATCAACAATGCTAATTTATTTAATATCCCGAACCATTATATTAATAAATAATAACTAAGGGAATAATTTACTCATCTGATGCATTCAACACGCTGATGATTATTGAGGAATAACACAAACGGTTTCTTGCATTGCTTTAGACTTTATTTACATTTAGTTGCATTCTAATATTTGCATTGGCCAACAGATATTGTTCTTTAAATAGGCTACGATATCTATTGGACAATATTTTTGTGTTAAATATTGATTATGTGCAAAATTAACAAACATTTTTAAAGCAATATTGTGACAACTTGCCCCGCTAAAGGGGTTCAGTGTGTTCAACTCACATGTTAGTGTGACTTTAATATTTGCACATATACAGAAAATTATTAAAAACAACCTGAAGTATTATTAAAGTCTCCAATAACACAATCTGCTAGCTCCCTTTCTAAGCCCAAAACTTAATTTGATATTTTATCATGCGCATAGTTGAGAAATCACACTCTACACCAATCATTCTAATTATACAAAGTCGTATTATGACGCATCTTTCATATTTCTCTATGATCAGCGTGTTTTGCGTTGTGTTGACAAGCTGATGTTGCGCGCGCTGCGGCTCCTCACGCGCTCCGGCATCGATTCTCTCTCTAAACACACACACACACACACACACACACACACACGCACACACACACACACACACACACACACACACACACACACACACACACACACACACACACACACACACACACACACACACACACACACACACACACACACACACACAAGACTATCGACGAGATCCTTCCTTTATCCCGCGCGCTTGCTCGTGCAATGACTGGAGTTCGAGGGAGCGCGCGCATCGACTCTGCGTTACGCGTGTGCGCGCGTGTGTTTCTAAAGCCAAATGGATGAAGTTATCTTATAAATCTCGCGCGTGTGCATGCAAACCTCCAGGAGAGAAAGGCGGAACGAGCGATTCCTTGACAGTCAGAAGTGATGATGATGATGATGATGATGATGACCTGTGATGCTCGCCTATATAAACACCGTCCAGCAGAAGAAACTCAACAAACCCACTCCGCTCGCGCTCAACAAGTTCCGGACAGTGGATTACACGGAACACACACACCGCGATGAGAGCCGTCAGTGCACGCGCGGGATTCACGATGCACGGCGATTTCCTCCAGATGTAGCGTTGCGAGTGTTCAGACTCGTTCGGACTCGAGATGGAGTCGTTCCCGGTCGCAGTGAACGGTGTGTCCCACGCCGAAGACCCGTTCTCCGCTCCTCTAACGTTCATCGCGCCCTGGAACTATAAAGTCCTCGCGATGCTGATGTTCATCGTGACCACAGCTTCTCTGTCCGAGAACTTCACCGTCATGCTGGTCACCTTCCGCTTCACGCAACTCCGACAACCCCTCAACTACATCATCGTCAACCTGTCCCTGGCGGACTTCCTCGTGTCGCTGACCGGAGGCACGATCAGTTTCCTGACGAACTATCACGGGTACTTCTTCTTGGGCAGATGGGCGTGTGTGCTGGAGGGCTTCGCGGTCACCTACTTTGGTAAGTGAAGTTGAGCTGCTGTTCTGGATGTGTTTTGGGGTTTAGAGATTTATATTAACATGCATGCTTCAAATATGCATTATGATATTACTTTTGTCTGGGGTTCAGAAATCCCAGATATTAAAACTATGAATAAATCACGCGCGTGTTTAAGATTGAACACACAGTAAAAGTTATCTCTGTTTTGATTCTGTTCTTGTATTTTCCTGGTTCCGACAAAAGCAACATCGGTGTATAACATTAATGAAACGCATTACATTAATTAAAAGTGCATGTATGCATGGCAAGCCGTTTTGACTTTTAATAATTCCCGGGATATTAATTCTTGCAATCAGCAAATACATGTTCACTGTAGTTAAAATGCCACTTTTTGATTGAATTACATTTCCACTTGTAACAATGCGAATTCTTGACATCGCGCGCAGAAATGCGAATTATTTTTTTCTAGTAAAAAAATATATATTTTTGATATCATATCTGTAATTGTGTTTTCACTCGTTAAATGTCACCATAGGCTTCCATTCAGTTGTTGATATCAATAATTGATTTCTTACTAGTTTAAATCGCAATTTTATTTCAGTAATAGCCTAGCCTACTATTCGTAGTCATTCAAACTCTTAGTAAAAAAATCATAATTTTTTATATCAAGAATTACGGGGTTAGTAATGCCTGACATCAACAATTTTCAGTAAATTGTAAAATTTATTTTCAGTAAATTTTAAATTGTTGATTTCAGACATTTCCACTACTAACCCCAAATTCTTGATATAAAAAACATGATTTTCACTAAGAGTTTGAATGACTAAGAATATTTCTAGTAAAAATCTAAATTTTTGATATCAATAATTCGATTGTAGTGACAATGTTAATTTCTGATATATCATGAATGTATTTTTTACTGGTAAGAAAGTCACTAGATATCTGAAATTACTGTCCAATTATTGGCATCAGAAATACATTTTCTGACATCAGAATGTTGAAATTAGTTTACAGATATCAAGAATTAACATTTAAACTGTGAAAATTTAGTTCTTGATATCAGCAATTGAATTTGAATGGCAGCCTGGTGACATTAACTAGCGAATAAAAAAAAATAAAAAAAATGTATAGTGGAAATCTCATTCCTGATTTATCTCTAGTAAACATTTCATTGCTGATATATGAAGAATTCATATCCTGGGAATTAATAAAAGTCCAAACAGCCATAGTGCATGTTTGTGTGTTTATAGAGATGATCAAAAACTGCAGAAACATCTTTATTTCTACAGCGCTTTATACACTATTGTTTCAAAACAGGAAAATAATGATTAAATCAATAATGCAAAATTAGACCAGATGGACATTATTAGGGTGATGGGAAAAAATAAGTTAGTTTTGCTCAAACATACAGTACTCGATCTCAGAACCATAATGAAATATAATAATAAAGCTTATTAAATGCATGTAAATAATAATCGGTTTAAGAACTGCATTCATGTCTTCCTAGACCCACAATCACATTATCATTCATTTAGCATATTTGATTTTCTTCCAGGTAATTACTCTTTATTAATCCATATGTCTGTTTTAATAATCACACAGTGAGTTTCTACAGTGTGTAAATGTCTTTAGTGATGAGGTTAAAAGTTCTGTTTGTACATGATGCAGGAAATACATATTGTGAAGTTTTATTAATGTCATGATTTGATAATGTCAATCTGCTGATGTTTGGTGTCTTCAGTGCAATTATAGTGAATTATTATTATTATTATTATTATTATTATCAACTTGCTGACAATTCTGTAATTTCAGTCAAATATGGCTTTCGGTTATCTAACTTCTGAAGCTCAATCACTGAAGTTAGAGTTTATGACAAAAAACTTTGCTTTATTGCAAGTTACAGTAATATAGGCTTTTTATTGTGTGGACTTAAAATATGAAAAGGTATAGGCTAATATATATCAAAATAAATGACAACACAAATTATAAATAAAAGAAATTGACGTTCTCTGGTTGTCAGACTATCTTTACCAGATGATCAAACATGAAATCAACTCAATTTCAGTGTTTAGATTTCAATGCAAGAGTCCAGTTTGAGTTATAAGAGTTGCACGTCTTCTTCAGACATGTTTAAACTCTAATGCATCGCTGTCAAGTCAGCTTTATTTCTATAGTGCTTTAGAGATGGTTTAAAGCCGTTCATGAGAAAAGAACTGTTGCATGAATTATAAAACGACTTTAATTGCAGCTGTAAAGAAGACAATAGTGTCATTATTCAGATTAATTCTGTTCAATGTTTATTCAGTTTAGTTCAATAACAGTTTGAGCGTGCACACACACTCTGATCATGAACATTAGAGACGGAGCGACACCGATGGAGATCTGAGGAACTGATGAGGGAAAAACACTTCAAATCTTTATTCATAAACAGTGCATGTTCACAATAACAGTTTAAATGCATAAAAGAATGATTTAAACTATGTTTTACATCTGATATACACATTTAGATTAAATATGCCATTCTCATTAATTACATCAAATCATTATCAAGAAGTTACAAAAAATTTTATATTCTAATAAATATAAATATTTGTAGTGGAAGCGATGCTGTTTCAATGTTTGCGTCGCGCATGATAATCGCAGAACTCGTGATCTGAGGAAATATTTACATGCAAACGATGATCAATAATGCACAATAAGCCCTATCTGTGTCCATTAAAAACATAAGTGGAAAAGATTGAGAAAAACTTTCTCTGAAATGTATTTTACACTATTTGATTTATTTATTTAAAAACAAGGTGAGGATCAGCTACTTAATGATTTTTAGAAACGTAATGTGACGCACATCCGTATCTCATAGTTTCCTAAAGTCTTGTACCGTTAAACATGGGATCACGTGGATGAATATGCATATGCAAATGATATGCAGATGAGGATATGCATAGTAAAACGAGGCGTTGTAAGCTCATATATGGTTATTTCGTGGAGGAGACGCATGAACACACTCTTGCTCTGACTGGGATTATAAAGGGAATGTGCGCAGGTTCTGGCGGACGAACGGGTTTATACGTCTGAATAGTGTTTGGCGTACGACATTTTTGGCTTTCAGAGTCGGGCGCACATACACTTTTAGTAAGGATCCTACAACCTGATTTAATTACAATGCGTCTCTATAGCACGTGTTTATCGTGCAATGTATACGCAAAAAAATAGTTTTTACATGCATGATACGCAGTTTTCGCGTGTAAAACACACAACACAACTTAATTTACCCATGCGTATCATATGCACGTAAAAAAATTGCGTATAAATTGCACAAAATGAACAAAAAACAAATATAGAGACGCATTAGTGTGACCGGGCTGGTTTTCAAAGCCACTTCACGGGAAAATTACTGTCATGAATTATAAAACGACTTTAATTGCAGCTGTAAAGAAGACAATAGTGCAATTTATAAGCGAAAATTTGTTTTTACGTGCATGATACGCAGTTTTCGCGTGTAATACACACACCACTACTTAACTTACCCATGCGTATCATATGCACGTAAAAAATCGCGTATAAATTGCACGATAAACAATGCATGCTATAGAGACGCATTAGTGTGACCGGGCTGGTTTTCAAAGCCACTTCACGGGAAAATTACTGTCATGAATTAATTGCAGCTGTAAAGCAGCTCTAAGGAAGACAATAGTGTCATTATTCAGATGAATTCTGTTCAATGTTTATTCAGGCCCTGTTTACACGAGAACGCTCGCGGGTGAAAACGTAAAAATATTTTACCGGATGTGCCTTTCGTTTACACGGCGACGGTGTTTTTGGGGCTTAAAAACGCAATAAAGTGAAACCCCCCTCCAGAGTGGAGATCTTAAAAACGCTCCACCGTCGCGTTGCCGTCTAAAGGGTAAAAACGGTTAAAACACAAAAGTCTGCTAGACAGTGAAAGCGTCACGTACGCGTTTACGTCACAGGCATGCGCCAGTACAGGAAAATAACAAAACATCATCAAACTAAAATATAGCATTAATTTCATTGACAAAAAATTAAATAATTCTGAGCGACATGCGAAGAGCAGCGAGGGTTAAAGCAGCAGCTTTACCGTATTAACCATGATAAACTGTGTCAGCGTCTCTTTCACTCTCAGTGCTCCACATCGCCACCTAGCCGTCTGGAGTGCACACTACATCCAATCTCACACACTTTTGCGTCTCCATACGCACGCAGATTCCCTCCCCATAACGCTCGTCTAAACGCAGAATAAACAGTGATAACACAACGCCACTTTTGCGTGTTCTCTTCAGATCGTTTCCGTGTAAACACAGCCTCAGTTCTGTTGTCTTGTTGCTTTAGTCCGGGTTGTTTATTGAACGGTGCGCTGGAGTGTTTCTGAAGAGCATGTCTCTGGTGTTCACCGGTCTGGCTGATCCTCAGGTATCGTGGCCCTGTGGTCTCTGGCCGTCCTGGCGTTCGAGCGCTTCTTCGTGATCTGTCGACCCCTGGGGAACATCCGTCTGCGGGGCAAACACGCGGCCCTGGGTCTGCTGTTCGTCTGGACCTTCTCCTTCATCTGGACCATCCCACCGGTGCTGGGCTGGAGCAGTTACACCGTCAGCAAGATCGGCACCACCTGCGAACCCAACTGGTGAGGAGCCAACGTCATTATCACACCGCGGGACCACTTACATGAGCTAGAGAAGGGGATTAGCGCACACAATAGCGTTCTACAATAACTAAATTAGTTAACATGAACTTACAAAACAAAACTTACTTTATTAAAAGTAACATTGACATTGCATCTGTAAATATTACTTAATGCTGATGCACAATATATAGGCCACCATATCAGTATCAGCTGATAAAATGTTATTAAAGGGGCGGTTGATTATGATTTGACTTTTCTAACAGTAGTTAGTGTGTAATGTTGTGTTTTCTAACTGTAGTGAGTGTGTAATGTTGTGTTTTCTAACAGTAGTGAGTGTGTAATGTTGTGTTTTCTAACAGTAGTGAGTGTGTAATGTTGTGTTTTCTAACTGTAGTTAGTGTGTAATGTTGTGTTTTCTAACTGTAGTGAGTGTGTAATGTTGTGTTTTCTAACAGTAGTGAGTGTGTAATGTTGTGTTTTCTAACAGTAGTGAGTGTGTAATGTTGTGTTTTCTAACAGTAGTGAGTGTGTAATGTTGTGTTTTCTAACTGTAGTTAGTGTGTAATGTTGTGTTTTCTAACTGTAGTCAGTGTGTAATGTTGTGTTTTCTAACTGTAGTTAGTGTGTAATGTTGTGTTTGATCATAAACAACATCTGCAAAGTTACAACGCTCAAAGTTTAGAGCAAAGGGAGATATTTGCTTTTAAAGAAAAGAACTACAACACACGGCCGGAACTACACGAGCTTCCTCCCGTTAGTGACATCACCAACCCTAGAATTTACATAAACCCGCCCCCTGAACACGATTTATAGATTATCATGACAGAATATGCTAATCAATGACTAGAAGATAACTACACATAAACTTCATAAATTCATCAACTAACCATTCAGAAATGTCCTGTTCTTCTACATGTCGTCACTTCTTCTCGAGTCTCTCCATCTTTCTGACTCCGGTTTGAACATACAGGGCTAAAAGTTTTTGAAATTTTCAGTGCGTGTGTGTCTGTGTGTGTGTGTGTGTGTGTGAGTGCAAGCTGTTGTAGCTCCGCCCCCTGTGCCAGGAGCAGCGGCTCATTTGCATTTAAAGGGACAGACACAAAACGGTGCGTTTTTTCCTCACCCTCAAAAAGTGACAATTTAACATGATATATAAAAATATCTGTGGGGTATTTTGAGCTAAAACTTCACACACACACTCTGGGGACATACTTATTTTTATATCACCCCTTTAATGCTGATAAATAATGGATTATTTCCTTCAGCGGAGACGCTTCAGATGTGCACTGTTCACACTATAGACAGTGAGGATGTGAATGAAACCACGGCCAGTTTTATAACTTTCTGCACAAAGGCTGTTGAAATATTCACGATTGTTGAAGATACGTACAACAAACTCTTTTTTCTGCAACATGTTACAGCAAAGTTTCCATTTATTAATCTTGCTTAATGTTAATTTCAACATTTACTTTTACCAACAGTTTCATGAAAACAACAAAAATTCATTCATAAATAAAATAACCAATGAACAGAAGAAGAACAATAAACGAAGGACTGCAGATTTGATCACTCAAACCACTTTCTGCGGATGCTTCTGATTCTTCTAGAGGGAAAAGTTGCTCAAATCTGCTGGTCTAGGATCAGTTTCTCCATAATAATCATTGAGATTTTAAAATGAATAGCTTGACCAGCGGACATATACACGCCGTGTATTAATATTAGTTAATGCATTACCATTAACATTAAGTGCACTGTGAAAATAAGTGTCATTTTAACTGTAAAATATTGTACAAACGCTACAAAAACTGTTGACATTAAGTTCCCGCACTATACAGTACACTGGGAAAAACTGTAAAATGACATTTCATGTAATTTTTACAGTAAAATACTGTTAAGTGCAGTTTTTAGAAGTAAAAAGGCAAATCAAATGATATTATTATGAGCAGGGGTGCACATAACTGGTACGCAGGTACGCATGCGCGACAAAAATCAGGAATGCGTGATGCCACTTGTGTTACTACGCGCCTTTGCATACTTTAAGGGTAACTGTCACCAAAATGGAACCTAGGCAGTGTTTATATAATTTTTTCACAGACGAAAACTAAATAAAACTCCGTTTTAAATGACAACCGCGTCAACGAATAAAAACTAGACGGAAATTAGGGAGGGACGATTGGCGAAGAGATCCAGTCAGAACTGATTTGCGTTTGTGGAAGATGCGCACATTTGAATTGTAACGTGCTGATCTACCCGGCCGCACACGAGTTGGCATGCGCTTGATGCATGTCTCAAATCATTAAAAAATGTAAACGTGTTTTTCTGTGCGAACACACACAGAGACACACACACACATACACGCACACGCGCGCGCGACCCGAAGCGTGCAGTTCTGCAGACAGCAAGGACTGAATTGAGCTCTCTTTCGCGTCTGAATGGACAAATACACACAACATTATGTCTAAATGTCAGTTTTGGAGAGTATTCGCGTAAACACAGTCGGTTATGTCTTTACAGAACGTACAGTGCATCAGTGCAATTGGATCTGCACACTCGGTCTTAAAGTGACAGTGCGTAATAAACCTAATGCCTTCTGTACACTTAATATTGATCAAACAACAAAATAAAAAGAGAAAATTCACTGCTCTTTAATATCTTTAATAAGGATTCATTATATTTAATCTATACAAATAAATATATCCGAACAATCAAATAATACTTTAAAATATTTTTTTTCCAAAGGTGTTTATCATTTTAGGGCGGGGTTTTTTTTTCACGCTGATATAAATTTAAGTGTTAAATTAGTTTGGTTTTAGTTAGTTATTTTATGCTATAAAACGGGAATGTGACGTCATGATTGACAGCTGTGGCCACGCTACATATGGGGTGAGTACCAAACACTATAATCTCCTGGTACTCACCTGAGTAACTCACTGAAAAAGTTATGTGCACCCCTGATTATGAGTGTTTTCATGATTTATATGTAAATGCAGTGTTTTGAACATCGTTTTTAAACACAATTTTATTAGAAACACATGTATAAAGAATTCTTGGTTAAGGTATAATGTGTGCATGTACATTTAATTTCAAAATGTATTGGTAACTAACACTTTACAATAAGATCTAATTTTTTAACAATTAGCTAACATGAACAGTGAGCAATATGTGTTTTACAGTTTTTTTTTCTTCTATATTTTTCAGAATACTATTGATGAGAATACTATTCATTGTTCATGTTTGTTCACAGTGTATTAAGTTGAGATGCAAATATGAAATATGTGATGCACCGATATAAAAAAATTAAATGGCCGATGGCGATAACCAATACTTCTTTATATTTGAAAGCCCATAACCGATATATTGGCTGATAAATCACATTTTTATATAATTTTTGAGAGCGTGATTACAAAACAAAAGTCTCATGATGTCCCAATCACACAATTATAATGATGTTCTCATTATAATGTTATGTAGCCGATATGACAGACTTGCTCTGCGCTCTATTTTCCTTTTTAAAGTGATTCCAATCATAAATTCAAGCAATTCAAAGCAATCATGATGAACGGCCTTTATAGGGTCATTATTATCATTGTGTGGAATGTCTTTAAAAACTTTCATGCATGTTTCAGATTCTCTGAGGGTTCTGCATATTATGCACATCTTCTCAAAACTATCTAAAAACTTTTCATTTTCAAACAAGGCACGCCACAATACAGTACGAGTTAAATGAAGAGTAAAAGCTCTCCTGGGTGAAAGTTTGACACGCTTCATCTATTAAAGCCCAAACCGGCGGGATAATTAACCATCAGATTTATTGTCTCTTCTGTAATTAGTCCTTTTATCCAAGCGTGTCGGCATTTTTCTGACATGCTAATTCATTTTAATTCATTTTTTGGCCATATAAAAAATACTCACCAGGTTTTCTCATTCATACTCCACTTTACCGTTGTCATTTCTGTCTTCACTCATCATCATGTGAATAAAAAATAGGCTTTATGAAAAAAAAAAATACATATCCAGAGTTGTAGCCGTTTTATTGAACTGGTCAAAAATACAAACATCAGACACAAAATCCTTTCAGAGACATTATAAAAAGCATCCAGCGCTGGAGTTTTGGGAACGCTGGGTAAATGACCTGCAGTTTTATTGTGTAATCCGCAGTTTTTCTTCATCCCTCTATTCTGGCTCATATTTGATCCCTTTTCTTTTTATACTCAGACTTTCTGCATTTTGCTTTGCATTAGCCTGAGACTTTCATATTCACCATGGGATGCATTACCATAAAAATGTATTTTGTGACAGAAACAAGCTTCAATAGTTATGTATGTTCATAACAAATGTGCAGTTACTTGAGACGTGAGAAATTAGCATTTTGCATTTATATCTCAATTGTAAATTTATATATCAGAATTTAGAGAAATAAAGTGAGATTTGCGAGATACAAACGTGCAATTCTGAATTCTGTGAGAAAAAAGTTTATATCTCACAATTCTGACTTTTTTCTCAGAATTGCAAGTTTATATCTTGCTTTTCAGACTTCATAACTATTAACAAAAAATCTATAAACTTTTTTTTGCAAATGTGAAAATTCAGAGAATAAAAAATCTAAATTGTGAGAAACTTATGACAGCGAGAAAAAGTATTTTATTTTGAAAATGATTATATCTCACAATTATGAATCTCATTTATAACTTTATAACGCGCAATTGAATTGTGAGACATAAACTCTCGATTGTGACTTTTTTCTCGCAATTGCGAAAATTGTGAATTGTGAGAAAAAATTCAAAAGTTTTGAAAAGTCACAATTGCATTTTTATTTTTTTATTCCGTGGCGGACACATTTATCCATAAATAACACTTCAGATTTGCAACACATTGGGGAGCATAAAACACATAACATCACCTCAAAAATGTTTCTGGGATAAAAGTTAAAAGTTCCATAATTCAACTTAAAAGCTGAAACTAATATATTATAGAGACTCATTACATGCAAAGTGAGATATTTCAAGCCTTTATTTGTTATAATGTTGATGATTATGGCTTACAGCTTATGAAAACCCCAAATTCAAAATTAGAATATTGTGAAAAGTTTTCATAAGCTGTAACCCATAATCATATACAGTATATATATTTAAAGTTTCTTGTTTCTATACAGTTTTAAATGTGACCCTGTACATAAGAAAAAAGAAAGTTTGAATCTGTCAGTCTTCTCTCGGTCAGATGTGTTGCTCGCTGGTTTCGTCCCACCGCAGGTATTCGGGAAACTTCCACGACCACACCTTCATCATCACGTTCTTCATCACCTGCTTCATCCTCCCGCTGGGTGTGATCGTCGTCTGCTACTGCAAACTCATCCGGAAGCTGAGAAAGGTGCGTCGCTACACCACATCTGCGCGATTCACTGAATCCCATCATCCCAACACACTCTCATTACGACAAGCTGACCCCTGATCAGTGCTACACTGCAAACACCAATAAGTCGGCACAACTCAAAACATTTAAGGCAATCAAGTGCCTCAAATTTATGAAATTCAAAGTTTAAGTTAGCAGAACTTGCAGATTTTTATTTTGTACTTAAACATTTCAAGTTAAGAACCATTCAAATGTATGAGTACACTAATTCATACACTATAAAACATGCCGGGTTGTTTTAACCCATTTTGGAACGAACGTTGGATCAAAAATGCTATTTAAAAATTTAACCCAATGGCTGGGTTTGTCCATATTTGACCCAAAATTGGGTTAAAACATCCCAGCATTTTTTTTTTGAGTGTACAATTAACTTACAACTTTCATGCAATCTCAATGTTAACACTTTTATTATAAACTTAGTTAGCTTTTACAAGCTAATATGCTAACATACTAATTTGCTCACATATTAGCACTAGTATGTTATACAGAAGCACTTGCTGTATGAGTGCAACAATATAAAAGTATTATTTGCTCTTAAATCAAGCGCATGCTCCACTCGTCACCATGATGGAACTATCCTAAAACCAACATTAACAGAAATTCTTCTAAATTAGCAAAACAAAACATTAATCACTACTAAATCTCACACTTAACATTAATCTTGCACAAAAAAAACCCCATTATATTTCACTTAATTTTAGCATTTACTCTCCCTTTCGAGTGCCATCGGCAAAGCATGCTGGGAAATAGACATCCCAGCCGGTACAGTTCAACTTAAGCTCGTCTAAATTAAAATAAATAATTTCATAAAACTCAAAACAATGAAACCGTTCAGTTTACTTAAAATATATCAGTTCTTCTGTGAACTTGAAAGAAAAAGAAAGTGCTAGATACTCATAAAAGTTAATTTGACTGAACTAATTAGTTTAATTTAAGTTTGTCCTACTCATTAAGTATTTTGAGCGTTAGAAAACTGATCTGAAGTCTGATAAACCTGATCTCCAGATAACAGAAACATTCTAGCAAGTTCTCTCAACGTTATGAACAAACGTTCTTCCATTAACATCAATAGAACATTAGTTTTAAAGTTATCTAAAAATGTTCAAATAACAAAAACTTTATCAGTCATGGAGTGTTTTTTTTCTGAAATGTTTCAGTTGGACATGTTTTAAATGTAACCACTTGTTTCGGAATGTTCTGAGAACATTCAAAAGTAACATTATGTTTGAAGAATGATACAACGTTCCATTAACGTTCTCATGACCAAGGGAAAAAAAATTCGTGAACTTTTGAAAATTCAGGAAACATTCAGAAATAATGTTTTTAAAACTCAATGAGAACGTTAGCAAAACGCTCTTAGAATATATTTGTTAGCTGGGTTATTTGTATATTTGCTTTTAAAAGACACTTAATAATATATAATTCTCAGTAATATTATTGATTCAATTGCACTGACACTATTGGATGAGAACAAAAACTTGAACTAAATTGAGCCGAATAATAATGACACTATTGTCTGATCATCTTGACTTTTCATAATGAATGAATTTTGCAGCATCGACACTGTTATTGAATTGAGTTAAAAAAATGACACTACTGTATTTTGTTGCCTTGCTGTTTTCTGTAGAGTTCAGAAGTCGTATCATTCACTGCAAAAAAAAAAGATTTTCTTACTCAGTATTTTTGTCTGGTTTCCAGTCCAAATATGAAGTGAGTTTTTGCTTAAAACCAGCAAAATTATCTGCCAATGGGGTGAGAAAAATAATCCTGTTTTCCATTTGAATTAAGTTTATTTTTCTGCGCAATGTGGTGTCGGAGGGACGTCTTTTCTATGACATTTTTGGACGTCCAGTTTCGGTCACTGACGGGCTTGGTTTGTAACGTCTTTTTTCGACGTCTACCGCACGTCTAATGTTGACATCCGTGGGACCTCCGTGTGCGGGTTATTTATAGTCCAAATGTGGTCGTTTCTGGACGTCTTTTCAACATCAAATTTTACGTTGTTTTTTATACAACTTCTATAACTGGAGTCCCATGATTCAAAAGGGTGGAGGACGTGTTTTCTGTACCATTGTATTTACATTTCTGCATTTGGCAGATGTTTTTTATCCAAAGTGACTTACATTGCATTACACATTTATATTCCTATCGGTTCTTGCTTTCCCTGGGAATCAAACCCATGATCTTGCGTTGCCAGCGCCAGCGCTCTACTGGTTGAGCTGCAGGAAAACTATATTAAACTGCGTCTCCAGTTATCACCTTCTGCTGAGACAATCAAATTAGTTTTTGGAAAACAATCTTAAATAATTATTAATAATCTATATTCATATGTATTAATCATGTTGATAACAACAATGTTGATATTTGTAAATAAAAAATATTATATATTAATCATGTAAATTTCCTGTAAATAGACGTCCAAAAAATGACCCAGTTCAAAGGTTGAATGTCAATATGACGTCCAAGTTGAGTCATGGTTGGACGTCCAAATTGTGGACCTAGTTTGGACGTTGAATAGATGTCCAGAATTGGTCATGGACCGACGGACCCAATATAGACATGATCTGCACGTCTATCCGACATCCAATGTTTAGTGGGAATTGGCGGATAATATTGCTTGTTTTAAGCAAAAACTCACTTCATTTTGATTTTCCCCCCAGAAAACAAGACATAATATCTTATGGTATTTTTCTACTTTAGTAAATGCAGCTTGATTTAAGATTTTTTTAAATATTTGGACTGGAAACAAGACAAAAGTACTGAGTAAGAAAAGCATTTTTTGCAGTTTGTCTGATAAAGTTTGCATCATTGATTTGGTCATCTCCTACTGATTATTCTGTGAACACACATTGCGTGTGTGTGTGTGTGTGTGTGTGTGTGTGTGTGTGTGTGTGTGTGTGTGTGTGTGTGTGTGTGTGTGTGTGTGTGTGTGTGTGTGTGTGTGTGTGTGTGTGTGTGTGTGTGTGTGTGTGTGTGCAGGTGTCCAACACGCACGGCAGGCTGGGTAACGCCAGGAAGCCCGAGCGTCAGGTGACCCGTATGGTGGTGGTGATGATCGTGGCCTTCATGGTGGCCTGGACTCCGTACGCGGCGTTCTCCATCGTGGTCACGGCCCATCCCAGCATTCACCTGGACCCTCGACTGGCCGCCGTTCCCGCGTTCTTCTCCAAAACTGCAGCCGTCTACAACCCTGTCATCTACGTGTTCATGAACAAACAGGTACTTCACATTCATGCAGTTCATCCAGACGGCCACACTGCAAACGGGCTTTACTTACTCAGTGTTTCTGTCTTGTTTCCAGTCCAAATATATCTAAACATTCTTAAATCAAGATGCATTTACTAGATGAGTGAAATGCCATGAGATATTATGTCTTGTTTTCTGGGGAAATAAATACAAATTTAGTGAGTTTTAAGCTTAACCCCTTATCAAGCGACCCCCTTTTTTTTAATAGACATGAAAATGCACATTTCGAACTTAAATGGTTGTAATTTAAGAATGCTTTGGAATATAGATGTAAGATTGGTCTTGTTTTAAAGAAGACACTTGGCAGATTTTTGTAGAAGTAATTAATTAAGAAAGTTAAACAGAAAAAAAGTTATAGAAGTTTGAGTTTATGAAAATGTACAACGTTAAAAATGAAATTATTCATATTTTATATAAAATATATATTTTCAAAACCTGGAGGACTCTAACAATGCAAACAAATCAAAGGCAAAAATCTGAACAAGTTGTGTTTGAAATGTTAGGTTGATATCTCAGAAAATAAGCGTTCTGTGAGATTTAGTCTGTGCGCAGTACCACACTTCTCCACTAGTGGACATTACTGCCCATATAAGGGCGCCTCCATCTCCATATGTGGTTTGAGTCTGAACCATTATTTTTACAATTTTCATATAATTTATGAAGTAGACATCCTATTCAGAAGTAGTGTTGGAAGTTTGGCAGATTTAGAAATGAATTCAACCTCTAAGAAACACAGAAGATCACGTATGTGCATTATAGCTCGCCGCCACATCACTAATGCTGAATCTATTATTATTTTCTTTATATTTAAAACATTTTCAGACCTTTTCTTCTAAAAATAATTGAACGGATGCTATCTTTTGAACTCTTGGCATGAAAAAAAAGAGGTTTCTACCATTCTTTCATGATTTTTCATGTTCATCACTATTTCAAAATAAAGGTCTGAACATGCCTCAGGAGGACGAACATATTCTTGTTGCAAATTGATAAATTACGGCTCCTCTGTAATGTATTTTAAAAATCAGTTTAAAATGAAAACTAGAGATTGTAAGCTTTCAAATTATATATAGTTTGTCAAGATTGGTTTAGGTTTAGTATAGGATATTACTGTTTTAAATATGTAATGGCCAATATAAGGGGTTAAAACAAGCTAAATTAACTGCCAATTGGGTAAGAAATAAAATCGTAATTCAAATGGAAAACAAGATTATTTTTCTTACCCCATTGGTACATAATTTAACTTGTTTTAAGCAAAAACTCACTTCATTTTTATTTATTTCCCCAGAAAACAAGACATAATATCTTATGGCATTTCACTCATCTAGTAAAAGCTTCTTGATTTAGGTCTTGATATTTGGACTGGAAAAAAGACAGAAATACTAAGTAACAAAAGCATTTTTTGCAGTGTAGATCTGTTTTATCATAAAATTACTGGTCATCCAACCATTTATATCATCAAAACAAGCCAATATGGAATTTGTGGGGAAAGGAGCAATGGAAGTTGCAGCCATGATGACAGATAATGTTACCTAAAGGAAGCGTGTAGTAGATGATGAAGAGAAGAGGTCCAAGTACCGAGCCCTGGGGAACACCGTGTGAGACAGAGGCATTAGTGGACTTAGAGAAAGCAAGAGCAGAGTCGTGAGATGAGAATACTGTGAGAGATTGTGTCAAATGCAGAGGAAAGGTCTAACCAAATTAAAATGCAGATGGAGCCTGAGTCGATGGCTATAAGGAGATCATAAGAAGTGCCGTCTCAGTGTTGTCGAGAGTGCGAAAGGCTGATTGGAAACATCCATAGAGGTTGTGATATAAACAGCGACCACTTTCTCAAGCAACTTAGAAAGAAATGGAGAGATTCAAGATTGGTAGAATTGCATTGCAGTAAATGTAAACTACAGAGCTTTGATCATAAAACTTAGTGATGGGCAAAGATTAATCGTGATTAATCGCATCCAAAATAAAAGTTTGTGCACACAATAAATGTATGTGTACTGTGTAAAATTATTTTGAATAAATAAATACACACATATGCATGTATATATTTAAGAAATATTTGCATGCATATACTGTATATATTATATATATTATATATATTAGGGCTGTCAAAAGATTAATCGTGATTAATCGCATCCAAAATAAAAGTTTGTGTTTGCATAATATATGTGTGTGTACTGTGTATCATAATTTCTATATATAAAAACACACACAATCATGTATATATTTAAGAAACATTTGTTATATTTATACATAAAATATTTATATATAATATAAATTATATAAATGTATATACAGTATATAAATGCAAATATTTCTTAAATATATACATGAATGTGTGTGTATTTATACATAATAATTATACACAGTACACACACATATATTATGCAAACACAAACTTTTATTTTGGATGCGATTAATCACGATTAATCTTTTGACAGCCCTAATATATATATATATATATATATATAATGCATGAATATATTTAAGAAAAAGTGTTTTTTATATATATTTTTTTTTTCTTAAATATATTCATGCATTGTGTATTTTTTATACAAAATAATTATACACAGTACACACTACACACACATTTATTATGTAAACACAAACTTTTATTTTGGATGCGATTAATCGTTGCCCATCCCTGATTTAAATATCATCTTACTAAGACATATCATTGGCAGATAATATTGATATTTATATAATTTTATGTAAGTATGTACTATAGTTACTGTTGTAAAGATCTCACTTATTTACATTATAACATCAGAATTTCACATTTATGTGCATGTGAATATCAGCATCTTTTTTTGCTCAGTTTGAGTCTCTGAATAAAATGTAGTGTCCCCCCCCCCCCCCCATATTCTCACTATATCAGACTATATGAGCCTGATTTATCAATAATTATGTTTTCATATTTTTTTCTGAATGTTCAATAAATTGTTCAAAATTAGCTTTTCCTATTATTTCACTTGCCAGTCTTTACAGTGTTAATGATCTGGGCTTCAGTTAATGAAGTTGCAACTTAAGCTGAAAGTATCAGCTAAAATCTTGAGAATTACTGTGTGTTAGTTATTCAGTGTAAAGGAGATCGAAACCGTCGTCATAAATGAACCCCAGATCGTCCTGAGCTTTTAGGAGTTATTCTGATTAGGTTTTAGGTTTCAACTTCTGATTATCAGTTTTAGTTTTATAGTTTTATCCACACATTTTCCAGAGGTTTGTTTTTGGGACACTTTCCATCTTAATCATCATCATGTATTATTAACGCATCAGAAGAGTGACAGCGTTACACACACTCACCCTTTGACTGGTGTAGTTAGTTGTCAGCTTCGTCATAAATAAAAAATGGATCATCAATAAATGACAAGTAAAATGCAGCATGAAGCATTTTTTAAGCTTTTTTAATACCTTCATCTTTCTCAAAGCTCTATAAATAAATACATCATTAGTGTCCCTGGACCACAAAACCAGTCACATGGGTAATTTTTTCAAATTGAGATGTATACATCATATGAAAGCTGAGTAAATAATCTCTCCATTGATGTGTGGTGTGTTAGGATAGGACAATATTTGGTCGAGACACAACTATTGAAAATCTGGAATCTGAGGAGCAAAAAAATGTAAACATTGAGAAAATCTCCTTTAAAGTTGTGCATTTATGTTCACGATTGTGCTGCATTCACTCACAAAAATACATGTTTTATATATTTACGGTAGGACATTTACTAACGCTACGGACGCTAGCTCTCTGCGTCTCTGTCGAGTGGAAGTTAGTCGCGGACGCTAGCTCTCTGCGTCTCTGTCGAGTGGAAGTTAGTCGCGGACGCTAGCTCTCGGCGTCTCTGTCGAGTGGAAGTTAGTCGCGGACGCTAGCTCTCGGCGTCTCTGTCGAGTGGAAGTTAGTCGCGGACGCTAGCTCTCGGCGTCTCTGTCGAGTGGAAGTTAGTCGTGGACGCTAGCTCTCGGCGTCTCTGTCGAGTGGAAGTTAGTCGCGGACGCTAGCTCTCGGCGTCTCTGTCGAGTGGAAGTTAGTCGCGGACGCTAGCTCTCGGCGTCTCTGTCGAGTGGAAGTTAGTCGCGGACGCTAGCTCTCGGCGTCTCTGTCGAGTGGAAGTTAGTCACGGACGCTAGCTCTCGGCGTCTCTGTCGAGTGGAAGTTAGTCGCGAACGCTAGCTCTCGGCGTCTCTGTCGAGTGGAAGTTAGCCGCGGACGCTAGCTCTCGGTGTCTCGAAAACGGCACGCTGATATTGATCCTCGGTTTAGTTCTCCTTTTGTCCCAAAGTCTGCTTGCCATGATCCATAATGTGTGAACGAAACAACAGCGTGAGCGTCGCTAGATGTTACGCTGTTGTCCTCGTCTGTCACCATGATTACTAAGGCAGTACGAGCGGAAACCAGGGATAATGCGGATATTACGTCATTGACAGGCGATAAGTGAATAGGGACGGGCCATTATTTAAATTATTATTAAAAAATTTTGGAACTTTTGGGATATTGTAAGTACACGACTGCAGGAAATATATCACACTGCAAAATCTTACATAGTGTACCTTTAAATCAAGATGGATGCTGTTGCAAGTTTGCTTTGCTAAACTGTGATTTTATGATGATGCATTTTGATCTTAAGCATAATATTGCATGAAGATCTCAAGGCACAGCATGAAACTCTCCGGCGTCCCAGTTACAAGTAAATAGGTTCCTGAAGCCGGAGTCGCTCGACTCAGAGACGAGTCCTTGCGTTCCCATACACTCTGAATGAGAAGAAGAAGTGCACAGGACATAGTTTATGGATTTAGAAAAATCCTGAAGTTGTCATGGTGGGATGATATCGCTTCACTAGAGCTGACACATTTGACTTATATTACTGGAATAGTAAATAAATAAATAAACACCTGCAGTGTGGATCAAACCGGTGCACTCCAAAGGAGAAGATGCTGAATTATTGAGCATAACGTACACAGTGTTTGGCAGCGCCACATCCTTCCATCATCCCACTGAGCTGTCGGTGTACACACACACACACACACACACACACACACACACACACACACACACACACACACACACACACACACACACACACACACACACACACACACACACTCGATGTCAATAAAGCTGCAGGAATAAGTGCTCGACAACACAACATTGCTTCTGATTTTTGTCACAGTGACGGTCGTCCATTAGATAAATTACATTGTCAATCATCAGATGAATATGACGAGGCACGGCTCACTCAGTTTGATGCAGTTCAACAACAAAAAGTTGGTCTTAAAAAAAGGCAATAGATATTTTTTAAGAATGCAATATTAGTAATGCCCAAATTAGTAGCTGAGAAAAGTCTACAAATGTTATAAAATGCTCACTGCAAACACTCGTGTGCCAACTCTATCCTCTATCTATGTCTTGTTTCCAGTCCAAACATCTAAAAATCCTTAAATCAAGATGCATTTACTAGATGAGTAAAATGCCATGAGATATTATGTCCTGTTTTCCAGGGGAATTATTCAATATTAAGTGAGTTTTTGCTTAAAACAAACTAAATTATCTGCCAATCGGGTCAGAAAAATCATCTTAATTCAAACAGAAACAGGATTATTTTTCTTAACCCCATTGGCAGATCATTTTGCTTGTTTTAAGAAAAAATTTACAAAAAATGTATTAATTTCCCCGGAAAAATAGTCATAATATCTAATGGCATTTTACTCCTTGAGTAAATGCATCTTGATTGAAGATTTTTTTTTTTATATTTGAACTGGAAAGAAGACAAAAATTAACCAAGTTTATGCTTAAAACAAGAAGAAGAACAAAAGTAAGTCTACCAACAGATATTTTGTCTTGTTTTAAGCATAAACTTGGTAAATTTTTGTCTTCTTTCCAGTTCAAATACAAAAAATTCTTAAATTTAATTAATTCTTATTTTGATTCTTAAAACAAGAAAAATGATATGCTGGTTAATTCACAAAGATTAAATTTTTTTAAATAATATTTTTTAAGTTAAACTTAATTTTCTCA
>NC_136889.1:999744-1007244 GCF_949152265.1 Phoxinus phoxinus
CATTTTGATACATTTCTCACTTAATATCTTCAGTCATTTTGCTTCTTCTCCAGTAAATGCATCTTGATTTAAGAATATTTAGATATTTGTTGTGGAAAACGAGACAGAAACACTAATAGACTTAAAGTCTTAAAGAGAAGTGTGTCTGATGCTTGACATCTGGATTCTCCTGCGGTGTCTTTGCCGGTTCATATTTCCATAAGCTCATATTTCCATGTTTATGTGTTTATGTTCAGCTCTGAGGATGCAGCTTTCTTGACATGTGTTTTATTTGATTGCTTTATGAAAGACTATAATGGCGAAATCTGAACAAGATTCCAAGTTTCCGATCAATATATATATATATATATATATATATATATATATATATATATATAATAGCAGAAACCCATCAAACACTTCTGTTGTGTAAAAACATTTCAGTTTTACACAGTTTACAGACTTATGTATAATCTGAGAATGAATCGTTTCTCTGTGTGATTCAAACACTACAGTTTTTTTTTTTTTTTAAGAAATGTAATACTTTGATTCACTAAATTGATCAAAAGTGCCAGTAAAGACATTTATAATGTTAAAAAAGATTCTATTTCAAATAAATGCTGTTCCTTTTAACTTTATATTCATCAAAGAATCCTAAAAAATACAATGTATCAGTTTCCACAGAAATATGAATGAACACTGATAATAATCATAACTGTGTCTTGAGCATCAGATCATCATATTATCCTGATTTCTGGAGGATCATGTGACACTGAAGACTGGAGTAATGATGATAAATTCAGCTTTGATCACAGGAATAAATTACACTTTACTATATATTCACATAGAGAACTGATGATTTACATTATAATAATATTTCACTGTTTTTACTGTATTTTTGATCAAATAAATGCAGCTTTGTTGAGCAGAAGAGACTCTTTCAAAAGCATTTAAAAAATCATACCGTGTAAATCACACATATTTAATGAATATTCATGTCACGACTGTAAATAACCGTGAACAGAAGTGGAGTGACACCGGATTTACTGCAGTGTGAACGGGAGCATTTCTGATCAATATTGATTGATTCTTTAATTACTGCGGCATCGACTGCCGAAAGCACTGCACCGGTTCAGACACACACACACACACACACACACACACACACACACACACACACACACACACACACACACACACACACACACACACACACACACACACACACACACACACACACACACAGACCATCAATCAGACGTGTACCGCTGCCGTCGACGGCGCACAGATCGATTGATCAGGGTTACTGTGAGTTTGCCAGCGCCAGATTCAGTTTTCAACACCAAACTCATTTCTGACAGCGATTTACCTTTAAACACAAGCGTGACCCTGCACCACAAAACCAGTCACATGGGTCAGTTTCATAAATTGAGATGTATACATCATATGAAAGCTGAGTAAATAATCTCTCCACTGATGTGTGGTTTGTTAGGATAGGACAATATTTGGTCGAGACACAACTATTGAAAATCTGGAATCTGAGGAGCAAAAAAATTTAAACATTGAGAAAATCTGCTTTAAAGTTGTGCATTTATGTTCACGATTGTGCTGCATTCACTCACAAAAATACATGTTTTATATATTTACGGTAGGACATTTACTAAATATCTTCATGGAACATGATCTTAATATCCTCATGATTTTTGGCATAAAAGAAAACTGGATAATTTTGACCCATACAGTGTATAGTTGCTATTGCCACAGATATACCCGTGCGGCTCCAGACTGGTGTGTGTGGGTCACAATAGTTTACAACGAGACCGTCTGCAAAACCAATATTAATAAGAAATAAGCATGTAGCATAAATCTGGGCTTTTCTAATGCAGATGAAAGAAATTTAAGTGGCACTGCAAAAATAATGATTGTTACCAAATATAGACGCAGGCATTATGATGATACTCTGTTTTCATAAGGTCATGATCTGTTTTTCCAGTGATCTGTTTTTCAAGTGTTATCTTGAAGATGATATTGCAGCAGTGTGTGTGTGTGTGTGTGTGTGTGTGTGTGTGTGTGTGTGTGTGTGTGTTGTGGTGAGTGTGCTGGTCAGATATAAGAGGGTCGGTGAGGTGATCATAGACACTGAAGCTGTAAACTCAACACAAGATCATATTTCTCTGTATTTCGCACGATCCCTGCAGTCGTTCTCTGTGTTCTGTCGGTTATATGTTCTGCAAGCATGCTGTACATCAAAGAATGTGTGTATTTCAATAAACTTTTTTTTCCAAACGCACCTGCAATTCTTCTGTTGCATCAACATGGAATTAAAATTAAAAATTTACTTTATTAATGTTTCTGGTTTGAGAATTCTGGTTTAAATTCATGTATTTTATGATGACTTTTAAAAGGCAATGCAAAGTTCATGAAATAAAATGGTCTTAAAATTCTCTGATATAAAACGATCACAATTCAGACATTTTTCCTCAGAATTATGAGTTTTTATTTTGGACAATTTGGATGTTTTTCTTACAATTACAAGTTTACATTTGGCAATTGTGACTTTTTTTAAACTCAAAATTGTTAAAAACTCACAATTCAAACTTTTTCTTTTCAAAATTTTGAGTTTACATCTCGCAATTCTTTTTTTCCCCACCTCGATAAAAAAGTTTAAAGGTAATTGCGACTTTTTATCACAATTTGGACTTTTTTTTTTTCTTACATTTGCAAGTTTACATCTTGCGATTTTAAATTTTTTTCCCCACCATGGAAATATATATTTTTTACAGGTAATTGCGACTTTTTTAAACTCAAAATTCAGAATACGTTTTTTTTACAGTTGCATGTTGACATCTAGAAATTCTGTTTTTTGTTTTGTTTAGTTTTTTACTCAAAATTATGAGTTTACATTTAGAAAATTCTGATTTTTTTTCCTTGGAATTCTGATTTTGCATCTCACAATTAACTCACGGAATTAACAAACTTTATCACAGAATGCAGACTTAGTTTTTCTTACAATTGTTTGCATCTTACATGATTTTTACAAGTTTTTGAGAGATGTAACAGAACTTTTTATCTCATAATTCAGACTTTTATTCTAGAAAAACTGTCAGGACAGTTGTGAGTGTGTAATAGAGAGTGTTTTATATGTGAAGTGATGAGTGTGTGTATCAGCTGTGACCGCCGGGGACGACACACACACACACACACACACACACACACACACACACACACACACACACACACACACACACACACACACGATGATAAATGCTCCACCATCTCGAAGCTGAATAAGTGTGTGTGAGAATGATAGTTAGCAGACGGTGATTAATTCACAGTGTAATTTACATGTTTATATAGAGTGCTGCACTTACAGAGCACAGTTTGATTTATCAGGGCGAGAAAACAGAAACACAACACACACTTTCAGGATGATTCATGACTGCTGAAGTGGTACAGTTGTGTTGTGTCGAGTCAGAGAGAGAGAGAGAGAGAGAGAGGGAGGAGAGAGAGAGAGAGAGAGAGAGAGAGAGAGGGAGAGAGAGAGAGAGAGAGAGAGAGAGAGAGAGAGAGAGAGAGGGAGGAGAGAGAGAGAGAGAGAGAGAGAGAGAGAGACTTTTTTCTTGCAGTTGCGAGTTTCTATTTCACAATCCAGACTTTAATTCACAGTTTATATCTCAAAATTCTGAGAAAAATAATAATAATTGTAAGATAAAAAGTTACAGTTAACTTTCTTGTTTGTATTATTCTGCGGCAGAAACGAGCTTTACTGTTTTAAGGGTTTCGAGTTGCAGAATTTTTTTTGCATGCAAATAATATTATATTAATCTTTATGCATATACAACTTATGCATATATTATATATATAGGCCTATGCAACTCATGCATAATTACGAGAGTGAAAGACTGGCTTTGATAATGAAGCAGAAACACTTGCCGGATCTGATGTCAGAGGTGTGTGTGTGTGTGTGTGTTACTGTGTAGAAGCTCGTCGGATCAGACGGATTTTTATCAGCTTCGTCTACTAGCAAAAGTTAAGCCGTTTGTTTCATTCAAAGACCTTGAGAAATTAATTCATGTTTTTATTTCATCAAGGTTAGATTATTGCAACTCATTATATTTAGGAATCAACCAGCATACATTAGCTCGCTTGCAGTATGTACAGAATGCTACGGCACGCTTTTTGTGCGGCATAAAAAAAAGGGAGCACATTACCCCTATTTTACGCTCATTACATTGGCTACCAGTGCGGTTCAGAGTAGAATTTAAAGTACTTCTATTAGTTTATAAATCTTTAAATAGCTTAGCACCAACCTATCTCTCTGAAATGATTACCGAATATAAACCGGAAAGAGCACTCCGATCAAATAATCAGGCTCTGCTATCTACCCCAAAATCGAGGCTCAAGTGTAGGGGAGACCGAGCTTTTTCCGTCGCTGCACCAAGGCTTTGGAATACTTTACCTATTAGTCTAAGACAAGCTCCATCCCTGTTTACTTTTAAATCCAGACTTAAAACTTTTTTATTTTCAAAAGCCTTCGATTAAACTTGTTTCTGTCTGTGATTTGTGATTCTTTGCGCTTTTTAAATATTTATGGTATGATGTTGTATACTTAAGTGAAATTTATGTGTTTCAATGTTGTGACGTTATGTGGTGGATTACATGTGGAAAGCACATTGGTCAACAACTGTTGTTTTTAATCGTGCTATACAAATAAATTGTCATTGTCATTGTCATTAGTTACTGTTGCTACGTCCGACAACTTCATCTGGGCTCTGGTTTGGTATCAACATGGCTTATGCTGTGACGGCTCTTCCTGATGAACTTTTATCAAACTTTTATAAAGCAGCAAATAAAGTGTCCGATAGAAGTAGGCAGAAGTGTGCGTTCGAAGGCTTTATTCAAGACATACCGGCGAAACGCAAGCAACAACAAGATCCAAATAGAGGCGAAAGCATAACGGTCACAGTCAAAACATGACCCAGCGCATCATATCCTAATGGAGACGGAGACTGGGACTCACAATATCAGGAGCAACACTGTTCATGCAGAGCTGGGTCTCTATTCACTTCTATAATCGTTATTACAAAGCAAACGGACTACGCGAGTATAAAGTTGTGTTTATTAGCGGCGTGTGCTAGCGTATCAACAATTAGGGCAGAGAACCGAAATCATGACATAAAACTGTCTAACTAGTGTAACTTCACAGTACGGTTAAAACACAAAAGTGTGTTGTTGATCTTGAGGGGTTTCGCTGACTGAGGACGTCCACACAGTTTAATCCAAAGAGACACTTGTCAGGATTTGACCGGTTTTGGGAAGGGGAAAACGGACACCCCCTCCAACCTCTCTGGGAAACGCGGATCTGTGTTACTAACGCCCCAGGCACAACGGTTAACAGTATTTCTGATAAAACTACGACGGTAATAGCCTGCCGAGACCAAACATATGAGACGCCGGAGTTAAAGTCAATGGAGCGCCGTGAAAAAGTGTCGGACCGCTGTGGAGCTCGTTCTCGGCTGCGCTGTGATTGGTCAATCTACATTCTAGGGCGTGGCTTAGCCAAAGGCGAATTCTGACCTACCCTACCTTTAAGCATGACCGCATTTCTTTATAATTGAGTCCTTCAAACACTATGTCCCTTTAAGGGCTCCGGAGAATGGTAATTTGTAGACATCCGAAAAAAATAATCAAGTCATAATGAATACATTTTTGGTGTGTTTGAGTTTGATTAGGATTTGTGAATGTCTTTTTGGATCTGGCAAATACAGCAAAAAAAAAAAGAGCAGTATCTAATACAGCAAAACACTTCAAACTACATATTTCTGTGGCAAACACTTGAGAAGCTCAACACATCACACACACACACACACACACACACACACACACACACGTGTTAGAAACCACGAAGGTAATTCTGCTGTGAATTAGTGTGTCTGGATGATGAATAGAAACTGTCGCTGAATGAGTAGTGCTTATAATGAGCTAATGATACACTCTACACACAGGCTGTTGAGTATGAAACACGCACACACACACACACACACACACACACACACACACACACACACACACACACACACACTCTCTCTCTCTCTCTCTCTCTCTCTCTCTCTCTCACACACTGACAAACACACACACACACACACACACACACACACACACCGAGCGCCATACCACACACACACA
Organism: Phoxinus phoxinus; assembly: GCF_949152265.1. Classification (NCBI taxonomy): domain Eukaryota; kingdom Metazoa; phylum Chordata; class Actinopteri; order Cypriniformes; family Leuciscidae; genus Phoxinus; species Phoxinus phoxinus. The sequence continues at coordinate 1,005,910 of NC_136889.1, forward strand.
CACACACACAAACAAAACGGAAGGCTAAAGCTCTCAGGCCGCTATCGACCCGCTGCGAGTGTATTGTGGTCAGTCGCTCGGCTCCGAGGAACACACAGTAACAGAGCGATCGATCCTGAAGCTCAATTATCGTATAAAACATTCAAACACAGACTTTAATAGTTACGACTGAAACAAAGAGGCTGAAGGAGAATCAATCAGTCACTATCAATATCAACAGATGATAAATGCGCCGGCTGCCAAACGCTGATTCTGCAACACACACACTGTAAAGAAGAAACCGGAGCGTCTCTCGGGTCTGAGCCTCAATATAAGCGTATAGTGACATTCTGCAGAAAAATATCACTTGTGTTTACTTTTTGGTAGAAAATAGTTAAAGGCACAATATGTACGTTTTAAAAGGCAAAAATCTTACACAGTGTGCCTTTAAAAACACTACCGTTCGAAAATGTTCGTTTTTTAAAAATGTGTTTGACAGTCCCTCGAAAATGCATTTATTTGATGAAAAATACAGTAAAAATTGTGAAATATTATTATAATGTAAATCATCAGTTCTCTATGTGAATATACAGTAAAGTGTAATTTATTCCTGTGATCAAAGCTGAATTTATCATCATTACTCCAGTCTTCAGTGTCACATGATCCTTCAGAAATCAGTGTAATATGATGATCTGATGATCAAGACACAGTTATGATTATTATCAGTGTTGAAAACTGTTCATATTTTTGTGGAAACTGATACATTTAATTTTTCAGGATTCTTTGATGAATAGCAAGTTCAAAAGAACAGCATTAATATGAAATATAATCTTTTGTTACATTATAAATGTCTTTACAGGCACTGCTTTACACTAGTATGAATCCAGAGCAATCGATGAACATTTTCTTGACTCATTATTTGATTGGTCTGCCAAAAATGAAGACATATTTATACAGATTCCAATAAATGACAGGAAATTTATACACAAATATTTTCAGATTTTATTTTTTTGTCCATATGGAAACACTCGCGGAATTAAACATGCACATAATGGAGCGATGTGAAACAAAACAAACTACTATTTGAAATCTGCAGCAAGTCTGCTATTCCACTCCAAACATGGTCATTAAACTCTTTCCTTGTGAAATTTTGTGGACATTATGATATCTGATATTTTGACAGTTGAAGAACAAATTCCATTCATGCAAACTTGCATTTAATCGCATGTTAAACACATGACTAAAAGTGTCTCTCATAAAAGAAAAACAAGTTGCTTCAAATATAGAACCTTTTCCATCATGGGATTATTTTACGGATTGGGTCATTTAATTGATTTTTTTTATTTTAATAACATT
>NC_136889.1:1009744-1077244 GCF_949152265.1 Phoxinus phoxinus
CTATTACTTTGTAACTCTGTGACCCGTAACTCTGTTACTTTGTGACTCTGTGACCCGTAACTCTGTTACTTTGTGACTCTGTGACCCGTAACTCTGTTACTTTGTGACTCTGTGACCCGTAACTCTGTTACTTTATGACTCTGTGACCCGTAACTCTATTACTTTGTAACTCTGTGACCCGTAACTCTGTTACTTTATGACTCTGTGACCCGTAACTCTGTTACTTTGTAACTCTGTGACCCGTAACTCTGTTACTTTATGACTCTGTGACCCGTAACTCTGTTACTTTGTGACCCTGTGACCCGTAACTCTGTTACTTTGTGACTCTGTGACCCGTAACTCTGTTACTTTGTGACTCTGTGACCCGTAACTCTGTTACTTTGTGACTCTGTTACTTTGTGACTCTGTGACCCGTAACTCTGTTACTTTATGACTCTGTGACCCGTAACTCTGTTACTTTATGACTCTGTGACCCGTAACTCTGTTACTTTGTGACTCTGTGACCCGTAACTCTGTTACTTTATGACTCTGTGACCCGTAACTCTGTTACTTTGTGACCCGTAACTCTGTTACTTTGTGACCCGTAACTCTGTTACTTTGTGACTCTGTGACCCGTAACTCTGTTACTTTGTGACTCTGTGACCCGTAACTCTGTTACTTTGTGACCCGTAACTCTGTTACTTTGTGACTCTGTGACCCGTAACTCTGTTACTTTGTGACCCGTAACTCTGTTACTTTGTGACTCTGTGACCCGTAACTCTGTTAATTTGTGACTCTGTGACCCGTAACTCTGTTACTTTGTGACTCTGTGACCCGTAACTCTGTTACTTTGTGACTCTGTGACCCGTAACTCTGTTACTTTATGACTCTGTGACCCGTAACTCTGTTACTTTGTAACTCTGTGACCCGTAACTCTGTTACTTTGTGACTCTGTGACCCGTAACTCTGTTACTTTGTAACTGTGTGACCCGTAACTCTGTAACTGTAATAAGTAAGATATTAACTTTTATGCCAAATTATGTTTTTTTCCTCTATATTATATGAGCAAATATGATAAATATGATACAAACACATATGCAAACTTTATTTTAGACTTTTTAAAAAGTCTCAAAAATAAACCGTTCAACTTCAAAAATGTAGATTTTCCTGACTATCAGGTTCACAGGGTGGAGGATTAAAGCAGCGGATGTCCTCTAGAACAGAACAGATCCAGTCTGAAAATACTGCCAGCTTCGCATTCTATTAAATAATGCAGGATTTCTACCAGAGCAAGCTGAAGCTTCAGCACAACATCGACTGACATGCAGCGGTTCTCCAGCTGAAGGAGCAGATGCAAAACTCACTTTCAGAAGGTAAAGTCAGACTGCAAAAGTGTGTGTGTGTGTGAGAGAGTCTAATTTACTTAATCATTTTCATTTATTTATTTTAATCGTATTTATTTTCATGTGATTACTTATTTGAATGTAATTGCATGTATTTACTTCAATCAAAAATATAATTGATTATTTATTTTAATAATAATTTTTTAATTAATTATTTGTTTATTTTTTTTTTTTAATAAAAAATCTATATTTATTTAATGAACATTTTTATATATTTTAATTTACTTAATTTTTTCTATTAATCTTTTTTTTTTAAATTATTCATTTGAATAAAAATTGTATTTATTAAACCATTAGTTTACTTATTTTAATTTGATTATTTATTTAATCATTAGCTGACTCTATTTATATGTTTAGGTATTTACTTCATAATTTTTTTTATTTAATTATTTATTTCAATCTTATTTTATTTATTTAATAATTAGTTTACTTATTTGAATACAATGTTATGTATTTCCATTTTAAATTTTTTTTTTAAATTATTTATTTGAATCTTACTTTACCATTTATAAAAAAAATAGCTTTTTTTGTGTGTACAAATGTACCGTTTTCCTCTAAACGTTGCCATGGACCCCTAGCACAGTTTTGCGGCCCCCAGTGTGAAAGCTCCTGGTCTAGAGAGATGTTTCCTCAGTGTTGTGAAACTGCATGATATCCAGCAAAACCCCGGACTAACACTGAGCCACAGAATCAAATGCATGCAATGATGCAAGCGCCTGCTAACAGCCGTCTCGCTCTCACAGTCCCACAGCCGTCAGTCACTGTCCGTCTCTAACTGCCCGTAACACAAGCGCTGTCCCGAGAGATCGAGCTGGAACTGGAGTCACTCTGAACTTCCCGTTTCCCCAATTATCCTCCAGCTTGAGTCTCTGGCACATGCAGGAGAGACGAGCATATTTCCCTGTGGTTTTGCAGAGTGGATCCGTGTGATTATGGTTATAGGAAGCTCTAGTGTGTGTGTGTGTGTGTGTGTGTGTGTGTGTGTGTGTGTGTGTGTGTGTGTGTGTGTGTGTGTGTGTGTGTGTGTGTGTGTGTGTGTGTGTGTGCACCTCTCCTCGCAGCAGTGAGGAAGGCATTGACATCTGTCTGTCTGATTTGATCTTTCTCCGGAAGGAAACTGCGGTGTGTCTCTGCATGACCCAGTTCTCCCAGTAACTCCTGCATCATGGCACTGGTCTGACCGAATCTATACGAGCCTCTAATAATAATAAGACAATAATAAGGAATACATCCACGGAATGTTCTGGGTTCAATGCAGCATTTTGATTACTGTATTTACATGTATGCATTTGAGAAATGCCTTTATCTAAAGCAACTTACACTGCATTAAAAGAAAACACTTGATCAGGTCATGCTTTCTCTGGGAGTCGAACACGTGACAGTGTTATTTCAGCATCATTGATATATACTACTATCGGTTTTAAAAAACGGTTTAGTTACACTCTAAAAAATGCTGGGTTGTTTTTAACCCAATTTTGGGTCAAATATGGACAAACTCAAACGTTGGGTTAAAAATGTAATTAAAAAATTTAACCCAGCGGCTGGGTGTGTCCATATTTGACCCAAAATTGGGTTAAAAACAACCCAGCATTTTTTAGAGTGTAATATTGAATTAGATTTTATTTTTATATTTTCTGTTTTCATTTTCATTTGGGTTAAAGTTTTAGTAATTTTGTTGTGTGTTTGTCCATTTATTATTATTATTATACTGTATTATTCTTAATATGTCTATATAGTTTTGATTAACTTTTAGTTTAAGCTTTTTTAGCACTTCAACTTAAACTAAACAAAAATAATAAATGTTTCTAATTTCTATCTGAAATAAATGTATATTTAATATTTATATTTAGTATTTAATTTTAATATGGTTTTATTTTTAGTACGTTTATTTTTATTTTAGTACATCAAATTAAACAAAATAAAAATAAGAAATTTTGCGTTGGAAACTAGTTGAAATAAAATGTTTAGAGAATATATTTAAATCATATTTTTTTGTTATTTAAAAATATTATTTATTTTTATTATTTTTATTTGTATTATTAAAAATATATATTTTAATAATATATTTCTTATATTTTATTTAGTTTTAGTTAATATTAATTTTATTTCAAGTAATGAAAATGTTATTTATGGCTTTAGTTTTAGTGGACAATAATAACCCAGCCTTGACATTGCTAATATGTCTCAAACGCTGTTGAAAGAGAGAGTTTAACTCGGATTAAACCCGGAACATTCCTTTAAGGCCCTCGAGTCCGTTCGACTTACTCCTCCACTTTAGAAGGTTTGGGATCATGACACACTGAACAAGAGCTTGTAAACTGTAATGTGACACACAGAACAGCCTCTTACGGATCATGTGTTTCCCGTATTCTGACTCTGATCCTGTGATGTGGGAAAATTGTGGCTGTACAAATAGATCATATTCAATTTCCAGGATAGAGCGGAACAGAAACGACTGTAGACGCCACCAACCACATAGACACCTTAGCAACACCAAGAAACTCCACAGAACACCTTAGCAACACCCTAGCAATGATACAGAGCACACTAGCAACACACTAGCAACCACATAGAGCACCTTAGCAACAACTAGTAACCACACAGAACATCCTAACACCTAGCAACTACACATAACACTAGCGACCACACAGAATACCTCAGCTGCACTCTAACAACAAACAGCAACCACACACACACACACACACACGTAACATCCTAACCACACGCAACACCCTAGCAACTACATAGAACACCTTAAGCACCCTGGCAGCCACACAAAACACCCTAGCAACACCCAGAAACCACACATAACACAATAGCGACCCCACAGAACTCCTTAGCTGCACCCTAGCATCCATACAGAACACTCTCGCAACAAACAGCAACCACACATACACCCTAGTAATATCCTAGCCACACAGAACACCCTAGCAACACCCAGGTAACTACATAGAACACCCTAGTATCCATAGGCCTTCAGAACACTAAAGAAATAGCAACCACACATACACCCTAGCAACATCCTACCCTGGCAACCACACAGAACACCTTGGCAACACCCTAGCAAACACACTCTAGCAACCACATAGAACATCTTAGCAACACCCTCACATCCATACAGAAAAGTCTAGTAACAAAAAACAACCACACATACACCATAGTCACACAGAACATCCCATCAACACCCTGGCGACCACACAGAACACCTTAGCAACCACACAGGACACCTTAGCAACACCCTCACATCCGTTCAGAAAAGTCTAGTAACAAAACACAACCACACATACACCATAGTCACACAGAACATCCCATCAACACCCTGGCAACCACACAGAACACCTTAGCAACCACACAGGACACCTTAGCAACACCCTCACATCCATACAGAAAAGTCTAGTAACAAACAGCAACCACACATACACCATAGTCACACAGAACATCCCAGCAACACCCTGGCAACCACACAGAACACCTTAGCAACCACACATAACACCTTAGCAACCACACAGGACACCTTAGCAACACCCTCACATCCATACAGAAAAGTCTAGTAACAAACAGCAACCACACATACACCCTAGTCACACAGAACATCCCAGCAACACCCTGGCAACCACACAGAACACCTTAGCAACCACACAGGACACCTTAGCAACACCCTCACATCTATACAGAAAAGTCTAGAAACAAACAACAAACACACATACACCATAGTCACACAGAACATCCTAGCAACACCCTGGCAACCACACAGAACACCTTAGCAACCACACAGGACACCTTAGCAACACCCTCACATCCGTACAGAAAAGTCTAGTAACAATCAACAAACACACATACACCATAGTCACACAGGACATCCCAGCAACACCCTGGCAACCACACAGAACACCTTAGCAACCACATAGAACACCCTAGCAACACCCTCACATCCGTACAGAAAAGTCTAGTAACAATCAACAAACACACATACACCATAGTCACACAGGACATCCCAGCAACACCCTGGCAACCACACAGAACACCTTAGCAACCACACAGGACACCTTAGCAACACCCTCACATCCGTACAGAAAAGTCTAGTAACAATCAACAAACACACATACACCATAGTCACACAGGACATCCCAGCAACACCCTGGCAACCACACAGAACACCTTAGCAACCACATAGAACACCCTAGCAACACCCTCACATCCGTACAGAAAAGTCTAGTAACAATCAACAAACACACATACACCATAGTCACACAGGACATCCCAGCAACAGCCTGGCAACCACACAGAACACCTTAGCAACCACACAGAACACCTTAGCCACCAGCCGCTTTCTTTATGATCTAATGCCATCAATTATTTATTTATATTTTTACTTTTTATTTACCAAAAGAAGCATCCATTCCATTCACACATTCAACAGTGAATTCAGATGCACATAAACATGAGAAGAAAGTCCTCTGCACTGGAAGAGAGCGCGTCAACTAGCTGACGTTCCCATCACACAGTAATCAATGAAGCGGTCCACACGCGTGTGTTCACAGATCAGACAACACCACTGGTCCTGGTCTGGGGCTGTGTACGTCATTGCTGTGGGACTCGGACAATATGCAAACAAGATAAAGGAATGCCGAGATAAACTAACCGAATGCAGACGTCAGGACTTCAGCTCAACACCTCGTGCGACATTTGATTTGAATGTTTCTCTGTCGAGAGCTCATGAGACTTCATCAGAAGTGGAAATGTTTATAATGCGACCCTGGCATCCGAGGAGGATTGATGAGCTGGAATCAAGCGCTCGTTCTCCTGTGATCGTCATTACGCTTCTCCACTGACTCTGAAAGGTAAGAAGCGCACGAGTCTGTGAACATCGCCGGCAGAAGCACATCGGCTTCATTCAGCACTTCTGAAAACATGATCATGTCTCGCTCTGCACGCCCGCTGGCAAACACAATCCTGATGACATTAAGACTATCAGGAGATCCGTAATCCACTCGCCCGCCTGCGGAACACACACCGTTCTGCTCCAACACGCAAATAAAGTCAATTCATCCCGACTGAGTGTGTGTGTGAGACTGTGGAGTGTGTGTGAGACTCTGTGGAGTGTGTGTGAGACTCTGTGGAGTGTGTGTGAGACTCTGTGGAGTGTGTGTGTGAGACTCTGTGGAGTGTGTGTGAGACTCTGTGGAGTGTGTGTGAGACTCTGTGGAGTGTGTGTGAGACTCTCTGTGGAGTGTGTGTGAGACTCTGTGGAGTGTGTGTGAGACTCTCTGTGGAGTGTGTGTGAGACTCTGTGGAGTGTGTGTGAGACTCTCTGTGGAGTGTGTGTGTGAGACTCTGTGGAGTGTGTGTGAGACTCTGTGGAGTGTGTGTGAGACTCTGTGGAGTGTGTGTGAGACTCTGTGGAGTGTGTGTGTGAGACTCTGTGGAGTGTGTGTGTGAGACTCTGTGGAGTGTGTGTGAGACTCTCTGTGGAGTGTGTGTGTGAGACTCTGTGGAGTGTGTGTGAGACTCTCTGTGGAGTGTGTGTGAGACTCTGTGGAGTGTGTGTGAGACTCTGTGGAGTGTGTGTGAGACTCTCTGTGGAGTGTGTGTGAGACTCTGTGGAGTGTGTGTGAGACTCTGTAGAGTGTGTGTGTGAGACTCTGTGGAGTGTGTGTGTGAGACTCTCTGTGGAGTGTGTGTGTGTGAGACTCTGTGGAGTGTGTGTGTGAGACTCTGTGGAGTGTGTGTGTGAGACTCTGTGGAGTGTGTGTGTGAGACTCTGTGGAGTGTGTGTGTGAGACTCTGTGGAGTGTGTGTGTGAGACTCTCTGTGGAGTGTGTGTGTGAGACTCTGTGGAGTGTGTGTGTGAGACTCTGTGGAGTGTGTGTGTGAGACTCTCTGTGGAGTGTGTGTGAGACTCTGTGGAGTGTGTGTGAGACTCTGTGGAGTGTGTGTGAGACTCTGTGGAGTGTGTGTGAGACTCTGTGGAGTGTGTGTGAGACTCTGTGGAGTGTGTGTGAGACTCTGTGGAGTGTGTGTGTGAGACTCCGTGGAGTGTGTGTGTGAGACTCTGTGGAGTGTGTGTGAGACTCTCTGTGGAGTGTGTGTGTGAGACTCTCTGTGGAGTGTGTGTGAGACTCTGTGGAGTGTGTGTGAGACTCTGTGGAGTGTGTGTGAGACTCTCTGTGGAGTGTGTGTGAGACTCTCTGTGGAGTATGTGTGAGACTCTGTGGAGTGTGTGTGAGACTCTGTGGAGTGTGTGTGAGACTCTGTGGAGTGTGTGTGAGACTCTGTGGAGTGTGTGTGAGACTCTCTGTGGAGTGTGTGTGAGACTCTCTGTGGAGTGTGTGTGAGACTCTCTGTGGAGTGTGTGTGAGACTCTCTGTGGAGTGTGTGTGAGACTCTGTGGAGTGTGTGTGAGACTCTGTGGAGTGTGTGTGAGACTCTGTGGAGTGTGTGTGAGACTCTGTGGAGTGTGTGTGTGAGACTCTGTGGAGTGTGTGTGAGACTCTGTGGAGTGTGTGTGAGACTCTGTGGAGTGTGTGTGAGACTCTGTGGAGTGTGTGTGAGACTCTGTGGAGTGTGTGTGAGACTCTCTGTGGAGTGTGTGTGAGACTCTCTGTGGAGTATGTGTGAGACTCTGTGGAGTGTGTGTGAGACTCTGTGGAGTGTGTGTGTGAGACTCTCTGTGGAGTGTGTGTGAGACTCTCTGTGGAGTATGTGTGAGACTCTGTGGAGTGTGTGTGAGACTCTGTGGAGTGTGTGTGAGACTCTGTGGAGTGTGTGTGAGACTCTGTGGAGTGTGTGTGTGAGACTCTCTGTGGAGTGTGTGTGAGACTCTGTGGAGTGTGTGTGAGACTCTGTGGAGTGTGTGTGAGACTCTGTGGAGTGTGTGTGTGAGACTCTCTGTGGAGTGTGTGTGAGACTCTGTGGAGTGTGTGTGAGACTCTGTGGAGTGTGTGTGAGACTCTGTGGAGTGTGTGTGAGACTCTGTGGAGTGTGTGTGAGACTCTCTGTGAAGTGTGTGTGAGACTCTGTGGAGTGTGTGTGTGAGACTCTGTGGAGTGTGTGTGAGACTCTCTGTGGAGTGTGTGTGAGACTCTGTGGAGTGTGTGTGTGAGACTCTGTGGAGTGTGTGTGAGACTCTGTGGAGTGTGTGTGAGACTCTGTGGAGTGTGTGTGAGACTGTGGAGTGTGTGTGAGACTCTCTGTGGAGTGTGTGTGTGAGACTCTGTGGAGTGTGTGTGAGACTCTGTGGAGTGTGTGTGAGACTCTGTGGAGTGTGTGTGAGACTGTGTGGAGTGTGTGTGTGAGACTCTGTGGAGTGTGTGTGTGAGACTCTGTGGAGTGTGTGTGTGAGACTCTGTGGAGTGTGTGTGTGAGACTCTCTGTGGAGTGTGTGTGTGAGACTGTGGAGTGTGTGTGAGACTCTCTGTGGAGTGTGTGTGTGAGACTCTGTGGAGTGTGTGTGAGACTCTGTGGAGTGTGTGTGAGACTCTGTGGAGTGTGTGTGAGACTGTGGAGTATGTGTGAGACTCTGTGGAGTGTGTGTGTGAGACTCTGTGGAGTGTGTGTGAGACTCTCTGTGGAGTGTGTGTGAGACTCTCTGTGGAGTGTGTGTGAGACTCTGTGGAGTGTGTGTGAGACTCTGTGGAGTGTGTGTGAGACTCTGTGGAGTGTGTGTGAGACTCTGTGGAGTGTGTGTGAGACTCTGTGGAGTGTGTGTGAGACTCTGTGGAGTGTGTGTGTGAGACTCTGTGGAGTGTGTGTGAGACTCTGTGGAGTGTGTGTGAGACTCTGTGGAGTGTGTGTGAGACTCTGTGGAGTGTGTGTGAGACTCTGTGGAGTGTGTGTGAGACTCTGTGGAGTGTGTGTGAGACTCTGTGGAGTGTGTGTGAGACTGTGGAGTGTGTGTGAGACTCTCTGTGGAGTGTGTGTGTGAGACTCTGTGGAGTGTGTGTGAGACTCTGTGGAGTGTGTGTGAGACTCTGTGGAGTGTGTGTGAGACTCTCTGTGGAGTATGTGTGTGAGACTCTGTGGAGTGTGTGTGAGACTCTGTGGAGTGTGTGTGAGACTCTGTGGAGTGTGTGTGTGAGACTCTGTGGAGTGTGTGTGTGAGACTCTGTGGAGTGTGTGTGTGAGACTCTGTGGAGTGTGTGTGTGAGACTCTCTGTGGAGTGTGTGTGTGAGACTGTGGAGTGTGTGTGTGAGACTCTGTGGAGTGTGTGTGTGAGACTCTCTGTGGAGTATGTGTGAGACTCTGTGGAGTGTGTGTGTGAGACTCTGTGGAGTGTGTGTGAGACTCTGTGGAGTGTGTGTGAGACTCTGTGGAGTGTGTGTGTGAGACTCTGTGGAGTGTGTGTGTGAGACTGTGGAGTGTGTGTGAGACTCTCTGTGGAGTGTGTGTGTGAGACTCTGTGGAGTGTGTGTGAGACTCTGTGGAGTGTGTGTGAGACTCTGTGGAGTGTGTGTGTGAGACTCTGTGGAGTGTGTGTGTGAGACTCTCTGTGGAGTGTGTGTGTGAGACTGTGGAGTGTGTGTGTGAGACTCTGTGGAGTGTGTGTGTGAGACTGTGGAGTATGTGTGAGACTCTGTGGAGTGTGTGTGAGACTCTGTGGAGTATGTGTGAGACTCTGTGGAGTGTGTGTGAGACTCTGTGGAGTGTGTGTGTGAGACTCTGTGGAGTGTGTGTGAGACTCTCTGTGGAGTGTGTGTGAGACTCTGTGGAGTATGTGTGAGACTCTGTGGAGTGTGTGTGAGACTCTGTGGAGTGTGTGTGTGAGACTCTGTGGAGTGTGTGTGAGACTCTCTGTGGAGTGTGTGTGAGACTCTGTGGAGTGTGTGTGTGAGACTCTGTGGAGTGTGTGTGAGACTCTGTGGAGTGTGTGTGAGACTCTGTGGAGTGTGTGTGAGACTCTGTGGAGTGTGTGTGAGACTCTGTGGAGTGTGTGTGTGTGTGTGTGTGTGTGTGTGTGTGAGAGACTCTGTGGAGTGTGTGTGAGACTCTGTGGAGTGTGTGTGTGTGTGTGTGTGTGTGTGTGTGTGTGTGTGTGTGTGAGAGACTCTGTGGAGTGTGTGTGTGTGTGTGTGTGTGTGTGTGTGTGTGTGTGTGTGTGTGTGTGAGAGACTCTGTGGAGTGTGTGTGTGAGACTCTGTAGAGTGTGTGTGAGACTCTGTGGAGTGTGTGTGTGAGACTCTCTGTGGAGTGTGTGTGAGACTCTGTGGAGTGTGTGTGAGACTCTGTGGAGTGTGTGTGAGACTCTGTGGAGTGTGTGTGAGACTGTGGAGTGTGTGTGAGACTCTCTGTGGAGTGTGTGTGTGAGACTCTGTGGAGTGTGTGTGAGACTCTGTGGAGTGTGTGTGAGACTCTGTGGAGTGTGTGTGAGACTCTCTGTGGAGTATGTGTGTGAGACTCTGTGGAGTGTGTGTGAGACTCTGTGGAGTGTGTGTGAGACTCTGTGGAGTGTGTGTGTGAGACTCTGTGGAGTGTGTGTGTGAGACTCTGTGGAGTGTGTGTGTGAGACTCTGTGGAGTGTGTGTGTGAGACTCTGTGGAGTGTGTGTGTGAGACTCTCTGTGGAGTGTGTGTGTGAGACTGTGGAGTGTGTGTGTGAGACTCTGTGGAGTGTGTGTGTGAGACTCTCTGTGGAGTATGTGTGAGACTCTGTGGAGTGTGTGTGTGAGACTCTGTGGAGTGTGTGTGAGACTCTGTGGAGTGTGTGTGAGACTCTGTGGAGTGTGTGTGTGAGACTCTGTGGAGTGTGTGTGTGAGACTGTGGAGTGTGTGTGAGACTCTCTGTGGAGTGTGTGTGTGAGACTCTGTGGAGTGTGTGTGAGACTCTGTGGAGTGTGTGTGAGACTCTGTGGAGTGTGTGTGAGACTGTGGAGTATGTGTGAGACTCTGTGGAGTGTGTGTGAGACTCTGTGGAGTGTGTGTGAGACTCTGTGGAGTGTGTGTGAGACTCTGTGGAGTATGTGTGAGACTCTGTGGAGTGTGTGTGAGACTCTGTGGAGTGTGTGTGTGAGACTCTGTGGAGTGTGTGTGAGACTCTCTGTGGAGTGTGTGTGAGACTCTGTGGAGTGTGTGTGTGAGACTCTGTGGAGTGTGTGTGAGACTCTGTGGAGTGTGTGTGAGACTCTGTGGAGTGTGTGTGAGACTCTGTGGAGTGTGTGTGAGACTCTGTGGAGTGTGTGTGTGTGTGTGTGTGTGTGTGAGAGACTCTGTGGAGTGTGTGTGAGACTCTGTGGAGTGTGTGTGTGTGTGTGTGTGTGTGTGAGAGACTCTGTGGAGTGTGTGTGTGTGTGTGTGTGTGTGTGTGTGTGTGAGAGACTCTGTGGAGTGTGTGTGTGAGACTCTGTAGAGTGTGTGTGAGACTCTGTGGAGTGTGTGTGTGAGACTCTCTGTGGAGTGTGTGTGAGACTCTGTGGAGTGTGTGTGAGACTCTGTGGAGTGTGTGTGAGACTCTCTGTGGAGTGTGTGTGTGAGACTCTGTGGAGTGTGTGTGAGACTCTGTGGAGTGTGTGTGAGACTCTGTGGAGTGTGTGTGAGACTCTGTGGAGTGTGTGTGTGTGTGTGTGTGAGAGACTCTGTGGAGTGTGTGTGAGACTCTGTGGAGTGTGTGTGTGTGTGTGTGTGTGAGACTCTGTGGAGTGTGTGACCAGAGCAGTGTGAGTGTGATATGAGGGTCACACTGAACAATAAGGTTTAGTCCCTTAACAATGAAAAATACTTCTACAGCAATGTTCATTTCAACATTTACTAATACATTATTCAAATCAAAAGTTGTATCTGTTAATATTATTTAGTTGGCATGAACTAACAATGAAGAGATATATGAAGATTTAACTAACATTAAGAAAGATGGATACATATTCTGTAACAATAGTTGATGTTAGTTATTATTATACACCTAAAGCAACACCCTAGCAATGGCACAGAGGACCCTAGCAACCATATAGAACACCCCAGCAACCACACAGAACGCACTAGTGACCACACAGAACACCTTAGCAACACTCTAGCAACCCCATAGAACACCTTAGCAACACAAGAAACTCCACAGAACACCTAAAGCAACACCCTAGCAATGGCACAGAGGACCCTAGCAACCATATAGAACACCTAAGCAACACCCCAGCAACCACACAGAACGCACTAGTGACCACACAGAACACCTTAGCAACACTCTAGCAACCCCATAGAACACCTTAGCAACACCAAGAAACTCCACAGAACACCTAAAGCAACACCCTAGCAATGGCACAGAGGACCCTAGCAACCATATAGAACACCTAAGCAACACCCCAGCAACCACACAGAACACCCTAAGAACACCTAGCAACTACACATAACACTAGCGACCATACAGAACACCTCAGCACCCAAACATCCCATCCCGAACACTCTAACAACAAACAGCAACCACACACACACACACACACACACACACACACACACACACACACACACACACACACACACACACACACACACACACACACACACACACACACACACACACACACACTTTGGTTTTTAGAGGAGATTTCTCTGTTTATCACTCAGAAATTCTACAGACAGACATTTAAAAAAATGACTAAACACAACAAAAATAAAAATAAATAGTAAATAAAATTAAAAGGAAGCCAGAATTTATAAAAACGGATTGAAATATTAATAAAAATGATATTTATTACAAAATTAACAAACATGTTATCTAATTATGATATGATAATGAGATGTATGATATATACATTATGAGATGTATGATAATGAGATGTGTTATCTCATTAGGATATGATAATGATATGCATGTATGATAATGATATGTTTGTAATGAGATTCCCTCCAGTGTTTTGGCTTCTCATTATAAAACACATTTCATCATCTTATGATATGATTGAAAATAAATGTGAATGTTTCTGACATCATATGAGGTGTGACATCATTTATTGACCACTAATCTCAACCGTGGAGATCTGAGTTTGAGGACGAGCTTCACCGGGTTCTTAGTTCGCTCTCCACTCGTCTGTAAAATCCTCTTTTCCTATTCAACACGTTACATCCTGATCTGTAGGAGTTTAGTTGTTGTTATTGTGCTGCTTTTGTTTCCCCTTCTTTTCTTTCATTATTCTCTGCTAGAAATCTGTTTGCTCTGACCAAGGCTGCGTCTAACTCCGCTTTTAGACATACACTGGACTTATTTGTGAGTTGGTTAGTTGTTTTGTGTATACACACCTCTGAAATGTGTTTTCCACCTGTGATATGGAGCATAAAAAGTGTGAGAAAACAATTTGTCTGTGTCCCAATCTTCCCTATACGAGGTCATAACACACACACACCTCATCACACACTGAGCTGTCAATCAAACCTCTGAGAACTCGTTTCAGAAAGACTGAAAAACGCAAGTTTTCAATGGAAAAATCTATGAAAATGAAACTCTGAACAGGATTTTCTTTTTTTTGCCATTATAAATTTGTAAACCAATTAAGAGCTCAAGTCAATCAGACTTAACGACAAACTGTGATTTACTGGATTATGGATAATATTCTTATCGCAATGGAATGAAAAACTCATTATTCAGAAACTCAGAATAGTTTGAATTAGTGATGTGTATTTATCTGGATGATTTCTGGAAGGAGGAATGTGTTTTCTGAGACTCAACACTTACCTTCATCTCTTTATCCAGAATCCGGTTTTCTGCTCGTCTTCCTCTGAGAGACGGACTCATTACATCAGAAAGAGTTTCTTCATCGGTTCTCCCGGACCGTCCCGTAGACACGAGATCAGAGAATACCTGAGAACACAGAACTGATCCCGACAGAGGAAATAAAGGCATCGCAGAAACTTCAACATCATGAAATCTGTCCCGGCCACAAAAGCTTCTTTACAGGGTTCGTACAGAGAAATGTTCCAGGACTTCCGAGCACTACTGTTTTAAGATCTTATTTATCAAACAATATCTTTATTGTCTTTCAAATTTTCCAAAAGATAAATAAAAATATTCCTTATTCAAATTATTAAAAAAGTCAAATTCAAGCACTTTAATTTAAGCATCTTGTACGGACCCTGTTGATAGTGGAAAAAGTCACATGACGCTCATGAGTGCACTTGAATTTCATCATTTATTACGGAAGAGTTTGGGATTATCAAAATTAGTTTGACAGCAAGAACAATAAAAGAGGAACATGTCTGATCGTAACATTTACATGTTAACTGGCTTTAAACTTTAAACTTTAAATAACAAAAGAGAAGGAGAAGAAACAGACAATCTGTTTAATTTCAGACAGAAATCATTAGTAACTGATTCTTATCAGAGTTGTGCGGAGGTTACATCACTAACATCTCCAGTTCAAATAACCACTGAATTAGGAAGTCCATAAATGACGAAGTTGAAAGCGTGAGAGTTCAGAGGAGTTTCCCTGAGGACGTCTTCAGATGCAGAGTCCACATGTACAGCTGAACCCTCGTCTGAAGAGAGACACACACACACACACACACACACACACACACACACACACACACACACACACACACACACACACACACACACACACACACACACACACACACACACACACACACACACACACACACACACACACACACACACACACACACACACACACACACACACACACACACACACCTTCATCAGTTGGGCTATTTAGTTGCATAAACAAACACTAAAATGTGCGCATGCAGCAGACACACACAGACACAGACACAGACACAGACACAGACACAGACACAGACACAGACACAGACAGACACAGACACAGACACAGACACACACACACACACACACACACACACACACACACACACACACACACACACACACACCTGTTGGGCTGGATGATTTTCCGCTGTCTTCTGCTCTTTCTGACTTGTGTGTCCGTAAAACATGAGCAGCGCGTCCTGAGGTCAGTCCTGTGTTCAAAAGATCTACACACACACACACACACACACACACACACACACACACACACACAGACACACACACACACAGTTGATTTCAGAACTGCTTTTAAACAATTTAAACAAGCATCACGTACGTGTGTGTGTGTGTGTGTGTGTGTGTGTGTGTGTGTGTGTGTGTTGTAAAGTTGTAAATAAGAGATGATTGGAGTCTAAATATGGAAACACGTTATTTAAAGCATTTATGTTTGAATTGTTTTCTGAAACTGCAGAATATCACCAGGGAACGTTTGCGCCGGAACACACTCCTCTTTTCACTGAACCGCCCCCCCGAGCGCAAGTTCATTACCTAATTTACCGATGTGCGTCTGTGGAGGGAAGAGTCGCTGTGCGCGGGTGCAGAATAGGAATGATAAATGCGGCGGCATACAAAGTCAATTGCGCTGGGTGCAAGATAGGGCCCAGGAGTGCTAAAGGCCCCGAAGGAGGAGGTAGAAGAGCACCTCCGTGAAGTGCACAGCGACCCAAGGCGAGAGGAAGAGCTCGTCTGGAAGGAAAGCTGTGCAGTGAACGACTTCATCCGAGGCCAGGGAAGATCTGCACCGGGCCGAATGGAATTCCGTATAGAGTTTAAGGTAGTGTGGGGGAAGAACCATCCGCCAGACAGTTCTCTTATTGCCAAGGGCCGCTTCATCCCCAAGCAGGAGGACTCGTGAAAGACTTCCGCACAATCTCGCTGTTGAATGTGGAGGGGAAGGTGTTCTTCAGGATCTTGGCGAAGAGGCCAGTTCTTGATTAACAACAAGTACACTGACACCTCTGTACAGAAAGGCGGAGTACCAGGAGTCCCCTCCAAGATCATTGAGGAGCCAGGGAGATCTAGCAGTCCTGTGGCTTGACCTAACGAATGCTTACGGCACAGTGCCTTACTTCGGGCACTTCAAGATGCGCTTCACCTCTGGGGACTTCACTACTAACGGGCAGAGATTGGAGGCCGGAATCGTGACCGGAAGTATCATCTCTGTGATTCTGTTCGCATCGGCGATGAACCTCCTCGTCAAGTCAGTGGAGAAGCCCAGACGGGGAGCTGTGCGGTCGAGTGGATCCAACAGGTCCCAGTCTGGGCCTTATGGACGTCAGTCCCGGAGGGCAGATTTGGTAGAGCTCACCACAGCAGCTACGATGGGGTTCGAGAAGCTTGGTCCTGAAGTGGGGCCGTGTCCAGGACCGCTTCCGGTTTAAGATCGGAGAAGATACCATCCCAACAGTCACGGAGAAGCCGGTAAAGACGCCTTTATCCAAAGCGACTTACAAGTGTCAAGTCAAGTCACCTTTATTTATGTAGCGCTTTTTACAATACAGATTGAGTCATCATGAAGAGGCAAAGAACGCAAGCTCAAAATACAAAGTTTCAGACATTGCTTAGTAGCATAAGCCAGACAAGGGAGGGATTCAAGGAAAGGGAAAGTTTTTTTTCCCATTAAAAAAAAGAAAGAAAAAAGTTTGTTTATGAGGTTAATGCAATGCAGGTTTCTGTATAAGAGCATCAGCCGAATGCATGAGTGTAAATGTGTGTTTGACTCACCGTCCATGAGCGAGCGCAGGATTCGAGCGTTGGCTGAGGCGCTGCGATGCCATTGGTTGAGCAGGACAGAGCGAACCCCCCCGAGAGTCATCAGATACACCGACCCGACCGGACCGGCCAAAGCCCGTCTGGAGAGAAAGAGAGAGAGAGAGAGAGAGAGAGAGAGAGAGAGAGAGAGAGAGAGAGAGAGAGAGAGAGAGAGAGAGAGAGAGAGAGGGAGAGGGAGAGGGAGAGACAGAGAGAGAGAGAGAGAGAGAGAGAGAGAGAGAGAGAGAGAGAGAGAGAGAGAGAGAGGGAGAGGGAGAGGGAGAGACAGAGAGAGAGAGAGAGAGAGAGAGAGAGAGAGAGAGAGAGAGAGAGAGAGATTCTCTTTCAATATTTTCAGAGCAAAAGTTTGAGAACACATTTAAAATATGTGATTTTTTCATTTAAACCTGCAAATTTGGATCAAGAGAAGACACCGTTTCTACACCTAATTGAATTGATATGGTCACAGGATATTGTTAGACTGCATGACATCATCCTTTCTGTGAGTTTAAGTGAACTGAAGTAAATCAATGCAGAATTGGCGTTTTGTGTGTTTGGCTTCATGCCTATGATCTCGGAGCTCGTCTATATGCTAATGTACGATAAAAGCAAACCCTTTACAGATCTATATGTGTCTGTCACATCTCTTGCTATGAAAACAATAATCTGTGCCTGAATGACGGCTTATCCGGTCGAGGAATCAATTTACTGATATCTCCATCAGCGTTATTATACTAAAACTAAAACCATAAATACATTCATGTTACTTCAAAATACACGTCACATTCTCATTTAGTTTAATTGATGTGCCAAAATAGCAAACTAAAACTGAAATAAACAATATATATTAAAAAAAAGAAAGAAGAAAGAATAAAAATGACAAATACACACAAAATTACAAAAAATTAAAAATTCTAAAATGAAAATATGAAAAATAAAAAACTTAAAAATATGAAAAATATGTTCTAATGTATACATTTGTTTAAATGACAAAAAAAAAAACTTCTATCACTTCAATCAACTAGAATTTTTTTATATATATATATTAAAAATACAGTATATATATATCCTTTATGGACATATTTTAAAAAAATAAAATAATCATAATAACAATGACAAAAAACAAAAAAAATTTACATCACTAAAATTTTAATTAAAGCCAAAAATAGAAACATTTAAATGTATTGAAAATGTTCAAAATATGTCCTTTATGGATATATTTTAAACGGAAAAAAATCATAATAAAAAACACAAAACAACAAAAAATGTTAAACCTTTTAAATGAAAACGGAAAATATCTAGTATATATATAGACATAAATAAAAAAAAACTAATAAAAATAATTAGAAATCATTTAGGAATAAAAAGATTCCTAAAACTTTCACTAAATAAAAATTTAAATGGAAAACAAAAATAAAGATCATCCATAAAAACCATAATAGTGTCTCAATGATCTAACACTGTTCTCTACTGATAATATTATTTGCAACGACACGTGTGTGTAATTCCACCAGAGAAGGCAGAAGAGAAGCATTTTAAACTCTCATCATAATTACCCTCGAGAGATCAATAAGAAAAAATCAATAAATCAAACAGAATAAACCTTTTTCCTCAGAGTCTGGTTTAAAGATAAAATCCATTTTGCTCATTTGTAAATGTCAATAGCAGTTCGACTTTCTGTTGAGTGTGTGTGTGTGTGTGTGTGTGTGTGTGTGTGTGTGTCTGTGTGTGTGTGTGTGTGTGTGTGTGTGTGTCTGTGTCTGTGTGTGTGTGTGTTTCTGTGTGTCTGTGTGTGTGTGTGTGTGTGTGTGTGTGTGTGTGTGTCTGTGTGTGTGTCTGTGTGTGTGTCTGTGTGTGTGTGTGTGTGTGTGTGTGTGTGTGTGTCTGTGTGTGTGTGTGTCTGTGTGTCTGTGTGTCTGTGTGTGTGTGTGTGTCTGTGTGTGTGTGTGTGTGTGTCACCTCTTCTGGACACTGACTCGGTTCTGACCGCAGTCCAAGAGAAAGATCATCTGACATCCTGAGAAACACAAATCAACACCGCAGCCGTGGTTATTAATATAATAGTGTGCAGTAACATGCTTTAAACAGAAACAGGGTTATTTTTCTTACCCCATTATTTAAAAAAAAAAATTTATATTAAAAATATTTGTCTTACTCACAATTTCTACCAGATATCGGCCGATTTATGTTCACTTTTAATGTAATCATTATCGGCTTGATAAGAAGATTTGGCCGATATATTAAAGCTGATAGATACTGTATTATCTCCTTCAGCTGAGACGCTTCAGATGCGCACTGTTCAACATTATGGTTTTGAATTGCTTGAAATATGATTAGAATTATATATATTTTTTGGGGTAAGGAAAGTTGGCCATAGGAGTGTAACATTCATTTTAAAATGTTTTTTTTTTTTGTTTGATTTATGTTGAAATTTTCAAGACATGTTTTTTAAAGGTAAGACTTTTGTTTTTGTAATCAGGCTCTCAAAAATTATTAAAAAAAATTTGGATTTAGATTTATCGGCCAATATATCGGTTATCGGCTACAGGCAAAACTTTTAAATCATTGCATCCCTAGTTTATACCCTTGTTTTAGCTCTGTAAAATCATGGAGAAACTTGTAATTGTATTATTTGCAGGGTATTTTTAAACATTAGGTATGATATTTATGAATGTAGAAACTGCAGATGTAATTTATCAGTAATTCTGGGCCATGAACTGTCCAAATTATAATCATTTGAACTCATATTAAGAACCAGTGATCTATAGTGTCTGATGCAAACTTCCTAATAAGTGACTGACTGAATTTAAAAGGCACATTTTATAGCGTTTTATGAAGCAGATATTAAAGTGATACAACATTCAGACACTTATTAGGATCAATTTCACTTCGGATGTTTAAGAAAACACGGTTTTTATAAAATGAAAGCGTTTCTAACGTACTGTAGATCTACAGAAGCCATGTGGAGGGTGAAGAGTTTAGAAATGTGGATTTAGAGCATGAAAAACAAGCTTATTTTCCACAACTGCACCATGAATATTAATAAAACATCACCATCAGGTCCTCATGAAGTCACATTCAGTTCTAATGAGATCAAGCAAACCGTAACAAATCTACGTAATTGTGTGATTCTGCAGGTGTTCACTTCATATTCATAATCATAAATGATAATGTATCCTGCTGAGACAGATACACTGCAAATAATGTTCTTCTTCCTCAGTGTTTATGTCTCGTTTTCCAGCACAAATATATAAACATTCTTAAATCAAGATACATTTACTCAGGGGCGGAGTGGCAATCGGGAGAGTCGGGACTTTTCCCGGTGGGCCGGTGGTGTTTTGAGGCCGCGAGGGCTGGTCTGATAATATAGTTATACATTGCAAGTTCTTAACAATACCTTCCGGCGGCCTGCTGGTCAAACTGTGCAGCCTCTCTGCTCAACCCGTAAATAAATGCATCAATCCACATTCTCTGATTGAGTTCTTCAATGGTCTAGTGGTAGATCTTTTGGCAAGCGTGTCAGAGGTTGCGGGTTCTAATCCGCGCTCGTATAGTTTTTTTTCTCTCTCTCTTCAAAACCGAATATCAGTGGTTACAGTCTATATCAAGCAGGGACACGTTTGTGTGCATTATTTTTAATTAGAGAGTCTCCGCAACGGAAAGATTGAAGAGCGCATCTGAGTGAAGACTGTGCGCGAGCCACAAGACGAGAACACTGTATCCATGACACTGATAGCAGCAGCAACGAGCGCTCAGCTGATTTAAAAAACAACCGATTTTAGCGCTAGATCTCTTATTTAATTGCGAATTAAATGAATGCTCTGCTAGTTAACTGGAGATGTTTTATTTATTTGTATTGGGTACATCCGTGCCTCAATGTTTCAAAAAGTGGTGGGGGACATGACTCACCTGCAAATTACGCCTGACAACTTAATAAAATAAACCTCTCCCACCTCCCACAAGGGCCGGTGGTCTACGAAATTTCCCGGTAGATTTTTTGGTCCCACTCCGCCCCTGCATTTACTGGAGAAGCAGAAATATAAAAATAAAAGCTAATATCAAAATATTAATAAAACTCTAACAAATTTTAAATAAAACTAAAATAGCAATAATTCAAAGGGAAAAAAAGTTTATTTTTCTGACTCCATTGGCAGATATTTGTTCTTGTTTTAAAGGTAGGGTTGGTAATCCTGTTCAGAAACATTTTTTTATATACTGGGTGAAATGGTCCTTCCATTCTGATAGTAGTCAATACATTATGTGTTCAGAAAAAGGAATGAAAAAAATCTGACCTCTGTAGCAGCTGTAGGACAGTAAAAACTCTGACCAATCACTGCCATTCGGTGCGAATGTAAAGAACCAATCAGATGCCTTCATGTCTCGTGCCCGAGCACCACTGCGTGCACAGCAGTGATGCGCGGGTCAATGTATAAACAACCCGCACCCGACCGACGTTTTCAACTAACCCGCCCGCTTAGACGGAGGAACTAGGGGTGCGCATTTTTCAGAATGCTGTATGATATAGCCTAGTGTTTTGTAATAAAGGCTTGATTTATTCATTTATTTCGTTTCATTTTCTTAACAATTAAGATGCTGCATGTGTTTATCCAGTCTAGTCGAAGTGTGCGTCTCTCCCCGGACTTTCCCAACAAAAATCCCGCCCCCTCTCAGCAAATAGGCTACATAAAACTGACATTACTGAGCTATATGCGTTTAAAAGTAGCCTATTAAAATGGCGCAATGGCATTGCTCAGTTCAACGCGTTGGGAAATCGGGCATTTTGTCCCGCGTCAACTTTTATTTAAAAGTTAATAACGCGCTCAACATTCAAAAGGTAAATAAGGATTTCCCACTTTCATCTGCAGACTGCTCGTGCTTCATCCTCGCGCATTCAGCCAATAAAGTGTAGAGACCTATGTATTTCATAGAACATTGTGTCTAGTACTATATAAATTACAAAGGTAAACGACCCGACCGACCGCGACCCGAATATCATTACAAATATTTTTGGATGACTCGTGACCGCGGGCGCAGGCACCCGCTCATTTTGGATCAACCCGCGCATCACTGGTAGGTACATAGGCTACAGCTGACTCCAAATGTGGATGCGCGTTCATGTTTGTGGGGGGGCGTAGCTTTGGACGGAGCACTGACAGGAGGGGGCGGAGCTTAGAAGAGGTGCCACTTTCAAATCTGCCTAGCTCTCCAACATTACCGACTCTAGCTTTAAGCAAAAAATAACTTAATTCTGATAATTTTTTCTTAATATCTTATGATATCTTAAATCTTACACAATCCATGTGTAAATTCATAAGTCGACAGCATTGCTGAGTATTTTCTGCTTAAAACTGCAGTGAACCAAAGACAGTCTCAAAAACACGGTTTGAAATCGCTGGTGTTTCTGACGTCACACACTACCTTGACCAATCAGATCAACGTGTGATCGTCCACCAGTGGATCTCTGAGTGAGGGAGTGAGTGAGTGGAGGCGGGGCTCATTTGCATATTCATAGAACCGCATATACTAAATGAGGCAAGGGTGTCGAGTTACATTCAAGATATTTAAGGTATGAAGAAATTTTTTTAAAGGAATAATTTTTAAATATGTCATTTTGGTGATCAAAGATGAGTTTTAAGGGATAAAATGATTGACTACAGGGGGACTTTAAGAATGTTTCGATATTTGTGCTGGAAAACAAGACAAAAACACTGAGGAAGAACATAATAATAGCCGCGTTTCCACCGCGGGAACTTTTCCCAGGAACTGGGAACTTTGGGCTGGTACTCGGTGTGTTTACACCGCAGGAATCAGGGTCTAAATGAAGTTCCGGGTAAATATTTCCCCCTGAAAGTCCCTGCTGGCGAGGTAGTACTTTTTCAAAGTTCAGGAACTTTCGGGGGCGGGACTTGTGTGCTGAACGTGCTGATTGGTTGTGTTCACGCCGCATTTTGATTGGATGACTCCACGCAGCATTCTAATTTAACCGCTTTTTTAAAAAATCTATTGCGGTTCGTGGCTTCATGCAGTGAGAGTCGTCTGTCTGCAAATATGGAATTTAATTTAAAAAGAAAACACAGCTGGACCGACGACGAGGTTCAGGCTTTATTAAGCGTATTTGTGTAACAGGAAATTTTCTGCACGTTCGTCCCAGCCGTCTCACGGTCAATTGTTCCGGGTAATTTTGGTGGAAATGCGGCTATTGTTGTTGTAGTGCATTACATCCTTCATGCTTTCCCTGTGATGCTGAAGACCAATAAATAGTATTGCTCTGAATTCTAAATAAAAAGTATCTGAGAATACGGTAAGTATTTTAACAGAAAGACTGCTCAAACCTGTATATATATATGATAAACCAAAATTTATGATGTCTGAATCATTTTTGGTTTGACTGTATATTTGAAAATTAAATTTTTCTAAATGAAAACAAAAATTTGATTGAAAATATTAGCGAACAGTGTAACAGTATATGGCCCTATCCTGCACCCAGCGCAAATGACTTTGTACGTTCCCTGGTGATATTGTGCAGTTTCAGAAAACAACTCCGCCACAGACCAGGAGAAACCCAGTCTAAAGACAGCGGCGCCGCGCGTTAGTCAGATGCTATTTTAAGGGCGCGTGCTTGGCCGTAATGTAGCGTGTGAACAACACACACACTTTGCTTCTCTCATCTACACAGTAACAGTTCATATTTTTGCAAATCATACATTATTACAAGGGAAAATATTAATATTAACTTCATTGAGTCCGTGAAGATGTGAAAAAATAGGCTTAAATCTAGATTACACATTTACCCAAATTATTCAGGCTAATTGTAGTAATGACGGATCAAACCTGTTTGCTCAATAGTGGCGAGACACATCGGTATTTAAGGACATCTGACTTGTGTGTTGTCCGTCAAGAACCAGGAAACTAAATTCTGAAGACTGCGAGATCACCGTTACCATCATGTAAGTTGCGTGCGCTAGCAAACCCGCCGTTATAATAGCGATCCGCCGTTATAATAGCGATCCGCCGTTATAATAGCGATCCGCCGTTATAATAGCGATCCGCCGTTATAATAGCGATCCGCCGTTATAATAGCAATCCGCCGTTATAATAGCAATCCGCCGTTATAATAGCAATCCGCCGTTATAATAGCAATCCGCCGTTATAATAGCGATCCGCCGTTATAATAGCGATCCGCCGTTATAATAGCGATCCGCCGTTATAATAGCGATCCGCCGTTATAATAGCGATCCGCCGTTATAATAGCGATCCGCCGTTATAATAGCAATCCGCCGTTATAATAGCAATCCGCCGTTATAATAGCAATCCGCCGTTATAATAGCAATCCGCCGTTATAATAGCAATCCGCCGTTATAATAGCAATCCGCCGTTATAATAGCGATCCGCCGTTATAATAGCGATCCGCCGTTATAATAGCGATCCGCCGTTATAATAGCGATCCGCCGTTATAATAGCAATCCGCCGTTATAATAGCAATCCGCCGTTATAATAGCGATCCGCCGTTATAATAGCAATCCGCCGTTATAATAGCAATCCGCCGTTATAATAGCAATCCGCCGTTATAATAGCGATCCGCCGTTATAATAGCGATCCGCCGTTATAATAGCGATCCGCCGTTATAATAGCGATCCGCCGTTATAATAGCGATCCGCCGTTATAATAGCGATCCGCCGTTATAATAGCGATCCGCCGTTATAATAGCGATCCGCCGTTATAATAGCAATCCGCCGTTATAATAGCAATCCGCCGTTATAATAGCAATCCGCCGTTATAATAGCAATCCGCCGTTATAATAGCAATCCGCCGTTATAATAGCGATCCGCCGTTATAATAGCGATCCGCCGTTATAATAGCAATCCGCCGTTATAATAGCAATCCGCCGTTATAATAGCGATCCGCCGTTATAATAGCAATCCGCCGTTATAATAGCAATCCGCCGTTATAATAGCGATCCGCCGTTATAATAGCAATCCGCCGTTATAATAGCAATCCGCCGTTATAATAGCAATCCGCCGTTATAATAGCAATCCGCCGTTATAATAGCGATCCGCCGTTATAATAGCGATCCGCCGTGGAACAAGCGCGCCGGCTCTTAAAGGGAATGTGAGAGGACGCTCTGATTGGTTTATTTCACGTTACGCCCAAACCACACCTATGAGTAATGAAGCGACTTCAGACACACACATTTTAGATTTGCGTCGGGCGCAAGAGTCGTTTATCCCGCCGGTATAATAGCAACAGCGCCGGGATCCGCCCACAGAGTTACTTGTGTTTCGCGTTTGATACTTGTGTTTCAGAACGTTACAATAGGGCCCTGAGTGTGTGTGTGTGTGTGTGTGTGTGTGTGTGTGTGTGTGTGTGTGTGTTACCGGACAGGTTGAGCGAGGCCATCTTGACTGGAGGAAAGCAGGAGAAGAAGCTCTTGATGGATGAGTAGATGAACGCGCTACAGGACATCAGCAGCTGCTCCACATCTGCAAGACTGAGGAGAACATCATCTACACACACATTCACTCTCAGCTTCTGAAACGTGTGTGTGTGTGTGTGTGTGACTGAGGAGAACATCATCTACACACACATTCACTCTCAGCTTCTGAAACGTGTGTGAGTGTGTGTGTGACTGAGGAGAACATCATCCACACACACATTCACTCTCAGCTTCTGAAACGTGTGTGTGTGTGTGTGTGTGTGTATGTGTGACTGAGGAGAACATCATCCACACACACATTCACTCTCAGCTTCTGAAACGTGTGTGTGTGTGTGTGTGTGTGTGACTGAGGAGAACATCATCCACACACACATTCACTCTCAGCTTCTGAAACGTGTGTGTGTGTGTGTGTGTGTGTGTGTGTGAGAGACTGAGGAGAACATCATCTACACACATATTCACTCTCAGCTTCTGAAACGTGTGTGTGTGTGTGTGTGTGTGTGTGTGAGAGAGAGACTGAGGAGAACATCATCTACACACATATTCACTCTCAGCTTCTGAAACGTGTGTGTGACTCAGGAACACATCATCTCTTCTGAAACGTGTGTGTGTGTGTGTGTGTGTGTGTGTGTGTGTGTGTGTGTTCAGACCTGCGCTGGCGCTCGACTCCGATCAGTCCTTCCCACTGAGCCGTGAACTGAGACGCGTGTGTGTCCAGACTCTTTCTCATGCTTTCTGCTGGGCTGCTCCAATCTCAACAAACCAGAGCAGATTAAAGCGTTAGTTCAAGTTCAAAGTGCTTTATTGTCATTCCATCTCTACAGCGAGTGTGTTCAGCAGAACGAGTGGCGTTTCCCCAACTCTACAGCAACAGTGTTCAGCAGAACGAGTGGCGTTTCTCTAACTCTACAGCGAGTGTGTTCAGCAGAACGAGTGGCGTTTCCCCAACTCTACAGCGAGTGTGTTCAGCAGAACGAGTGGCGTTTCCCCAACTCTACAGCAACAGTGTTCAGCAGAACGAGTGGCGTTTCCCCAACTCTACAGCAACAGTGTTCAGCAGAACGAGTGGCGTTTCTCCAACTCTACAGCAACAGTGTTCAGCAGAACGAGTGGCGTTTCCCCAACTCTACAGCAACAGTGTTCAGCAGAACGAGTGGCGTTTCTCCAACTCTACAGCAACAGTGTTCAGCAGAACGAGTGGCGTTTCTCCAACTCTACAGCGAGTGTGTTCAGCAGAACGAGTGGCGTTTCCCCAACTCTACAGCGAGTGTGTTCAGCAGAACGAGTGGCGTTTCCCCAACTGTACAGCAAAAGTGTTCAGCAGAACGAGTGGCGTTTCTCCAACTCTACAGCGAGTGTGTTCAGCAGAACGAGTGGCGTTTCCCCAACTCTACAGCAACAGTGTTCAGCAGAACGAGTGGCGTTTCTCCAACTCTACAGCAACAGTGTTCAGCAGAACGAGTGGCGTTTCCCCAACTCTACAGCAACAGTGTTCAGCAGAACGAGTGGCGTTTCCCCAACTCTACAGCGAGTGTGTTCAGCAGAACGAGTGGCGTTTCTCCAACTCTACAGCGAGTGTGTTCAGCAGAACGAGTGGCGTTTCTCCAACTCTACAGCGAGTGTGTTCAGCAGAACGAGTGGCGTTTCTCCAACTCTACAGCGAGTGTGTTCAGCAGAACGAGTGGCCTTTCTCCAACTCTACAGCAACAGTGTTCAGCAGAACGAGTGGCGTTTCTCCAACTCTACAGCAACAGTGTTCAGCAGAACGAGTGGCGTTTCCCCAACTCTACAGCAACAGTGTTCAGCAGAACGAGTGGCGTTTCTCCAACTCTACAGCAACAGTGTTCAGCAGAACGAGTGGCGTTTCCCCAACTCTACAGCAACAGTGTTCAGCAGAACGAGTGGCGTTTCTCCAACTCTACAGCAACAGTGTTCAGCAGAACGAGTGGCGTTTCCCCAACTCTACAGCAACAGTGTTCAGCAGAACGAGTGGCGTTTCTCCAACTCTACAGCAACAGTGTTCAGCAGAACGAGTGCCGTTTCTCCAACTCTACAGCAACAGTGTTCAGCAGAACGAGTGGCGTTTCTCCAACTCTACAGCAACAGTGTTCAGCAGAACGAGTGGCGTTTCCCCAACTCTACAGCAACAGTGTTCAGCAGAACGAGTGGCGTTTCTCCAACTCTACAGCAACAGTGTTCAGCAGAACGAGTGGCGTTTCCCCAACTCTACAGCAACAGTGTTCAGCAGAACGAGTGGCGTTTCTCCAACTCTACAGCAACAGTGTTCAGCAGAACGAGTGGCGTTTCCCCAACTCTACAGCAACAGTGTTCAGCAGAACGAGTGGCGTTTCTCCAACTCTACAGCAACGGTGTTCAGCAGAACGAGTGGCGTTTCTCCAACTCTACAGCAACAGTGTTCAGCAGAACGAGTGGCGTTTCTCCAACTCTACAGCAACAGTGTTCAGCAGAACGAGTGGCGTTTCTCCAACTCTACAGCAACAGTGTTCAGCAGAACGAGTGGCGTTTCCCCAACTCTACAGCAACAGTGTTCAGCAGAACGAGTGGCGTTTCTCCAACTCTACAGCAACAGTGTTCAGCAGAACGAGTGGCGTTTCCCCAACTCTACAGCAACAGTGTTCAGCAGAACGAGTGGCGTTTCCCCAACTCTACAGCAACAGTGTTCAGCAGAACGAGTGGCGTTTCTCCAACTCTACAGCGAGTGTGTTCAGCAGAACGAGTGGCGTTTCTCCAACTCTACAGCGAGTGTGTTCAGCAGAACGAGTGGCGTTTCTCCAACTCTACAGCAACAGTGTTCAGCAGAACGAGTGGCGTTTCCCCAACTCTACAGCAACAGTGTTCAGCAGAACGAGTGGCGTTTCTCCAACTCTACAGCAACAGTGTTCAGCAGAACGAGTGGCGTTTCCCCAACTCTACAGCAACAGTGTTCAGCAGAACGAGTGGCGTTTCTCCAACTCTACAGCAACAGTGTTCAGCAGAACGAGTGGCGTTTCTCCAACTCTACAGCAACAGTGTTCAGCAGAACGAGTGGCGTTTCTCCAACTCTACAGCAACGGTGTTCAGCAGAACGAGTGGCGTTTCTCCAACTCTACAGCAACAGTGTTCAGCAGAACGAGTGGCGTTTCTCCAACTCTACAGCAACGGTGTTCAGCAGAACGAGTGGCGTTTCTCCAACTCTACAGCAACAGTGTTCAGCAGAACGAGTGGCGTTTCTCCAACTCTACAGCGAGTGTGTTCAGCAGAACGAGTGGCGTTTCTCCAACTCTACAGCAACAGTGTTCAGCAGAACGAGTGGCGTTTCCCCAACTCTACAGCAACAGTGTTCAGCAGAACGAGTGGCGTTTCTCCAACTCTACAGCAACAGTGTTCAGCAGAACGAGTGGCGTTTCTCCAACTCTACAGCAACAGTGTTCAGCAGAACGAGTGGCGTTTCTCCAACTCTACAGCAACAGTGTTCAGCAGAACGAGTGGCGTTTCTCCAACTCTACAGCAACAGTGTTCAGCAGAACGAGTGGCGTTTCTCCAACTCTACAGCAACAGTGTTCAGCAGAACGAGTGGCGTTTCCCCAACTCTACAGCAACAGTGTTCAGCAGAACGAGTGGCGTTTCCCCAACTCTACAGCAACAGTGTTCAGCAGAACGAGTGGCGTTTCTCCAACTCTACAGCAACAGTGTTCAGCAGAACGAGTGGCGTTTCCCCAACTCTACAGCAACAGTGTTCAGCAGAACGAGTGGCGTTTCTCCAACTCTACAGCAACGGTGTTCAGCAGAACGAGTGGCGTTTCTCCAACTCTACAGCAACAGTGTTCAGCAGAACGAGTGGCGTTTCTCCAACTCTACAGCAACAGTGTTCAGCAGAACGAGTGGCGTTTCTCCAACTCTACAGCAACAGTGTTCAGCAGAACGAGTGGCGTTTCTCCAACTCTACAGCAACAGTGTTCAGCAGAACGAGTGGCGTTTCTCCAACTCTACAGCAACAGTGTTCAGCAGAACGAGTGGCGTTTCCCCAACTCTACAGCAACAGTGTTCAGCAGAACGAGTGGCGTTTCTCCAACTCTACAGCAACAGTGTTCAGCAGAACGAGTGGCGTTTCTCCAACTCTACAGCAACAGTGTTCAGCAGAACGAGTGGCGTTTCCCCAACTCTACAGCAACAGTGTTCAGCAGAACGAGTGGCGTTTCTCCAACTCTACAGCAACAGTGTTCAGCAGAACGAGTGGCGTTTCTCCAACTCTACAGCAACAGTGTTCAGCAGAACGAGTGGCGTTTCTCCAACTCTACAGCAACGGTGTTCAGCAGAACGAGTGGCGTTTCCCCAACTCTACAGCAACAGTGTTCAGCAGAACGAGTGGCGTTTCCCCAACTCTACAGCAACAGTGTTCAGCAGAACGAGTGGCGTTTCTCCAACTCTACAGCAACGGTGTTCAGCAGAACGAGTGGCGTTTCCCCAACTCTACAGCAACAGTGTTCAGCAGAACGAGTGGCGTTTCCCCAGCTCTACAGCAACAGTGTTCAGCAGAACGAGTGGCGTTTCCCCAACTCTACAGCAACAGTGTTCAGCAGAACGAGTGGCGTTTCCCCAACTCTACAGCAACAGTGTTCAGCAGAACGAGTGGCGTTTCCCCAACTCTACAGCAACAGTGTTCAGCAGAACGAGTGGCGTTTCCCCAACTCTACAGCAACAGTGTTCAGCAGAACGAGTGGCGTTTCCCCAACTCTACAGCAACAGTGTTCAGCAGAACGAGTGGCGTTTCCCCAACTCTACAGCAACAGTGTTCAGCAGAACGAGTGCCGTTTCCCCAACTCTACAGCAACAGTGTTCAGCAGAACGAGTGGCGTTTCCCCAACTCTACAGCAACAGTGTTCAGCAGAACGAGTGGCGTTTCTCCAACTCTACAGCAACAGTGTTCAGCAGAACGAGTGGCGTTTCCCCAACTCTACAGCAACAGTGTTCAGCAGAACGAGTGGCGTTTCCCCAACTCTACAGCAACAGTGTTCAGCAGAACGAGTGGCGTTTCCCCAACTCTACAGCAACAGTGTTCAGCAGAACGAGTGGCGTTTCCCCAACTCTACAGCAACAGTGTTCAGCAGAACGAGTGGCGTTTCTCCAACTCTACAGCAACAGTGTTCAGCAGAACGAGTGGCGTTTCCCCAACTCTACAGCAACAGTGTTCAGCAGAACGAGTGGCGTTTCTCCAACTCTACAGCAACAGTGTTCAGCAGAACGAGTGGCGTTTCCCCAACTCTACAGCAACAGTGTTCAGCAGAACGAGTGGCGTTTCCCCAACTCTACAGCAACAGTGTTCAGCAGAACGAGTGGCGTTTCCCCAACTCTACAGCAACAGTGTTCAGCAGAACGAGTGGCGTTTCCCCAACTCTACAGCAACAGTGTTCAGCAGAACGAGTGGCGTTTCTCCAACTCTACAGCAACGGTGTTCAGCAGAACGAGTGGCGTTTCCCCAACTCTACAGCAACAGTGTTCAGCAGAACGAGTGGCGTTTCTCCAACTCTACAGCAACAGTGTTCAGCAGAACGAGTGGCGTTTCCCCAACTCTACAGCAACAGTGTTCAGCAGAACGAGTGGCGTTTCCCCAACTCTACAGCAACAGTGTTCAGCAGAACGAGTGGCGTTTCCCCAACTCTACAGCAACAGTGTTCAGCAGAACGAGTGGCGTTTCCCCAACTCTACAGCAACAGTGTTCAGCAGAACGAGTGGCGTTTCCCCAACTCTACAGCAACAGTGTTCAGCAGAACGAGTGGCGTTTCCCCAACTCTACAGCAACAGTGTTCAGCAGAACGAGTGGCGTTTCCCCAACTCTACAGCAACAGTGTTCAGCAGAACGAGTGGCGTTTCTCCAACTCTACAGCAACAGTGTTCAGCAGAACGAGTGGCGTTTCCCCAACTCTACAGCAACAGTGTTCAGCAGAACGAGTGGCGTTTCCCCAACTCTACAGCAACAGTGTTCAGCAGAACGAGTGGCGTTTCCCCAACTCTACAGCAACAGTGTTCAGCAGAACGAGTGGCGTTTCCCCAACTCTACAGCAACAGTGTTCAGCAGAACGAGTGGCGTTTCTCCAACTCTACAGCAACAGTGTTCAGCAGAACGAGTGGCGTTTCCCCAACTCTACAGCAACAGTGTTCAGCAGAACGAGTGGCGTTTCCCCAACTCTACAGCAACAGTGTTCAGCAGAACGAGTGGCGTTTCTCCAACTCTACAGCAACAGTGTTCAGCAGAACGAGTGGCGTTTCCCCAACTCTACAGCAACAGTGTTCAGCAGAACGAGTGGCGTTTCTCCAACTCTACAGCAACAGTGTTCAGCAGAACGAGTGGCGTTTCTCCAACTCTACAGCAACAGTGTTCAGCAGAACGAGTGGCGTTTCTCCAACTCTACAGCAACAGTGTTCAGCAGAACGAGTGGCGTTTCTCCAACTCTACAGCAACAGTGTTCAGCAGAACGAGTGGCGTTTCTCCAACTCTACAGCAACAGTGTTCAGCAGAACGAGTGGCGTTTCTCCAACTCTACAGCAACAGTGTTCAGCAGAACGAGTGGCGTTTCCCCAACTCTACAGCAACAGTGTTCAGCAGAACGAGTGGCGTTTCTCCAACTCTACAGCGAGTGTGTTCAGCAGAACGAGTGGCGTTTCTCCAACTCTACAGCAACAGTGTTCAGCAGAACGAGTGGCGTTTCCCCAACTCTACAGCAACAGTGTTCAGCAGAACGAGTGGCCTTTCTCCAACTCTACAGCAACAGTGTTCAGCAGAACGAGTGGCGTTTCCCCAACTCTACAGCAACAGTGTTCAGCAGAACGAGTGGCGTTTCTCCAACTCTACAGCAACAGTGTTCAGCAGAACGAGTGGCCTTTCTCCAACTCTACAGCAACAGTGTTCAGCAGAACGAGTGGCGTTTCCCCAACTCTACAGCAACAGTGTTCAGCAGAACGAGTGGCGTTTCTCCAACTCTACAGCAACAGTGTTCAGCAGAACGAGTGGCGTTTCCCCAACTCTACAGCAACAGTGTTCAGCAGAACGAGTGGCGTTTCTCCAACTCTAGTAATTGTGTGCAAGCATGAGCATCACAGTGAACAGTTACTCTCGCTCGTCCCGGTGCAAACCTCGAGGAGATTCTCCACACATCTCGTGAAAAACAATTTTTTGTCCATTCAATAAAAATCAAAACACGTCTGTATATGCAGAAGCCCTTTTCTATGACTTCAGAAGCAGGTTTATGGAAATAAAAGGCCCAGATGCATAAACAAAAAAAGTGTCTTAAAATCTGTACTTTTCACTCTCAAATCTAAGTTTTGATACAGCTGAATAAAAAAGGTTATTTTTTAATACACAATCGTTCAAAAGTTTGGAACAAAGATGTTTTAAAGCTTTTTATCTCTTCTGCTCACCAAAGATGCATTTATTTGATCAAAAAATACAGTAAAAACAGTGAAATATTATTATAATGTAAATCATCAGTTTTCTATGTGAATATACAGTAAAGTGTAATTTATCATCATTACTCCAGTCTTCAGTGTCACATGATCCTCCAGAAATCAGTATAATATGATGATCTGATGCTCAAGACACATTTATGATTATTATCTGTGTTGAAAACGGTTAATATTTTTCTGGAAACTGTGATACATGTTATTTTTCAGGATTCTTTGATGACTAGAAAGTTAAAAAGAACAGCATTTATTTGAAATAGAATCTTTTTATAACATTATAACTGTCTGTCACTTTTGTTCAATTTAATGCATCCTTATCGTAAGTCTTTATCCTTCATAAAACTGTAATGCTTTCATCCGCTTGCACTCAAAAAATGTGTCACATTACAGAAGTAAACAGTTTCTGAAACTAATTCCACTCACCAGCCGGTTTTCCCTCCTCATCCTCCTCTTCCTCCTCCTGGGAATCAACTACATCTTCAAGCCTGTGTTAAGAATATATTTCTACAAACTATTTTACAATAAAACACACACATGCACGCACGCACGCACGCACGCACGCACGCACGCACGCACACACACACACACACACACAGGATACATCTGAACCGGTGTGTGTCCACCGGGACGGTGTGTGGCGGCGGGACACGATTGACCAGAACCTGCGGAAGAGAAGAAGGTCTCTTTACTTTATAAGAACTGAAGAAGAGCAAACAGTCCTCATCACACTGTCTTGTTTCCAGTCCAAATATCTAAAGATTCTTAAATCAAGATGCATTTACTAGATAAGCAAAATAACAAGATATTATGTCTTGTTTTCTGGGGAAATAAATAGAAATTAAGTGAGTTTTTGCTTAAAACAAACAAAATGATCTGCCAATGGCGTGAGAAAAATAATCGTGTTTCTGTTTGAATTAACATTATCGCCATTGGCAGATCATTTTGTTTGTTTTAAGCAAAAACTCACTTAATTTCTATTTATTTCCCCAGAAAACAAGACATAATATCTTGTTATTTTGCTTATCTAGTAAATGCATCTTGATTTAAGAATCTTTAGATATTTGGACTGGCATTAAAAGGGAAGAATGGAGAAAGAGAACATCTAAACGTGTGTGTGTGTGTGTTTGTGTGTGCGTGTGTGTGAGTCTATCAGCGGTCGCCAGACTCGTTTAGGAACCTCACCGCTTTGATTCCTCGGCTTTGATCGCCTCTCCCCTTGACTCCTCGGACACCTTTGGCCTCCTTTTTATTGTCACTTTCAACCGCCACTGACGAGAAAGATTATTAGAACCGGAAATTAGTGTGTGACTGGCTTGTAGAGTGGAAAACTAGTGCAATGCTCCGACAGTCACTCACAAAGGCCAGTGACATTTAATATCAACCTCTGTGTTCTTCAATAATGTGGGTTTAAGGCAACAGAGACGTCCATCTCCCTCAAGCAGAAGTCACGTAAACAGGTTACGCTGGATCATTTCAGTTTTGCACATTTAAATGTGACTTTCTTTGATCCCAATCATATTATTTGACTCAAAACTTTTTACTAGAACTGTTTTATTTCACAGTTGTTAACTAATGCGGCGACTAATGATAACAAATGCAAACTTATTGTAACAAAAAAATAAATCTAGTTATTGGAATATGTCACTTTTTATGACTTTTTTTAAGTGTATGACCAGTAGGTGTCGCTGTCGCGAGGATGCATTAATCAGTCTGGTGATAATTAGAATTTTTTTTGGCTCAAATATGGTGAGTGAATATTAAAATCAATAAATAAGGCAATAAATCTGAAGGAAATATTATGGTTTCTAGACCAAAACTGCTTTAGAAACAATGACAGATGATGAATGAAAACATAACTGGCCTCTGATGATGGAATATATAATGCATATATATCAGATACAACTTCAAAACTTCAAAAGAAGTGCTTCAAATACACACTGCACATGTGCCAGTTATGAGGAAAATAAACATTGCTATCAGCACATTAATACGTTTAGAATAATGTTTAATTATTTATTCAGTGTCTTGTGCAAAATATGGTGTAAAATAACAAAAAGCTTTACGTCTTCTTCACTCAAAAAAATTATATGTTGGCTTTAATTCACTTTTTTATGTCAACAGGTCACACATAACTGGATTCCGTTAAATAAACATAACATAATTTGTTCAAGTAACTTCAACATCATGGAATTAAGTCGTTGTAAGCGACCCAATTTAAGTAATCTCAAAGTGAAATTTTTAAGGTTTCCTGACATGATTCAGGTGTTTTTTATTTTCATTCATCCTTTAATATTTCATTTATTTTAGTGACACATGATTAAATAGATAGACTACAGCTAGCAGAAGCACATGTTAGCATCTTAAATGCTAAGATTTATATGCTCCTTCAACTAAAGCAGTTCTGAGTAACTGAATCAGTCACAGCCGAACACAACGCTCCACTCTTCTCCACAATGGTAACCCACTGTAATTGAAATGGTTCTAAAAATTCCAATGTAATTGAACATTAAACACAATTACACACTATCAAGTCTTCCCCTTTTCTCACTTTCTCAAAAAAACATAAAATAACACTTAATTTTAACATTTGTTCAAGCATAGGCAAAGCATGCTGGGATACTTTACATAAATAGTTTGTGTTTAGACAACACGTTAGGATTTTGTACTGTTAAGTTGAGACATAATTACGTGGACCTTATAGAAAAAAAAACATTTTAAGTCAACAAACACAATTATTATAAGTAAACTAAATATAAATATATTATGTAAAGTGCACAACCTTCCTAGTTCATTTTTTTGAGTGTTGACATATAATAATGCTAACGACTGTCCCACATGATGATGTGTCTGATCAGTTTCTTATGCGCGTGAACACTAAAGTGCATGTGGAGCAATATTATATTATAACCGTTATTATACAGCACAGACTGAGAAATAACTGCAGTCATTTGCATATGGCATTTTAGTGCTGAGGTCTGGAGAAGTGTGAAACAATTATTCAAAGAAAAAGATAAATGCTAAAGGTTGAAGTTAAAATCCCTTCACAGACGTTCTCCGCCCGCAATGTATAGCCATACAATATTATATACACATCAAAAAATAGTGCACACTTTGCTGAAGTGATTGTTTTGAACAAGTATTAACTTTTATATTTTACAGTGTCCTTGTTACATGTAGTTACTGTAACTATAAATTATGCATAATTACATGCAACTAACCCGAAACCAACTCTATATTGAGTACATAGTTAATTAATATTACTCAGTACTTAAATATATAATTACACTGTAACAATGACACCTTAAAATAAAGCCATACACGTTATTTTAAGGTGTCATTGTTACAGTGTAATTATGTATTTAAGTACTGAGTAATATTATGTACTTACTATAGAGTTAGGGTTTGGTTGAGGGTTAGTTGCATGTAATTATGCATAATTTATAGTTATTACTATGGTAAGTACATGTAACGTGTAACAAGGACACTGTAAAATAAGTGTAACCCACTATTTACAGTATCCTTGTTACACGTTACAACTATAAATGATGCATAATTACACACAACTAACCCTCAACCAAACCGCAATCCTAATCCGACATAAGTATGCGTAGTTAATTATTAATACACAGTACTTAAATTCATAATTACACTGTAACACTGACACCTTAAAATAAAGTGTGACCAAATAAAGCGCAACCCAAAACACTTTCAGACTAAATCTTTGTCTGTATAGGAATGATGAAAAGAACATCAATCCATTAGCTATTCAAATTATACGTAGAGTACAACATCCCAGAGTGTGGAACGGGGAATAACGACTCTCTTCTGAGGTCAGTGGCAAAAAATATCTAGAACAATTTAAATAAAACATTTAAAGTGCAATTTCAGAGCCAGACGATGAACTGGTGTAGAGTCACCTTCCCGAAGCCACCGATCCGAACCAGCCGTCACTCGGGATCGAACCCACAAGCTTGTGTGTGTGTGTGTGTGTGACACTGTGTGTGTCTCGACCGCTTCTCCCCCCACGAGGCTCTCGCTGCCCCATATATGAGGACCTACTTGTAGACCACGGCCTGATTGTGTGGCTATTTTCAGCCTGGCGTCCCGTTTGGACACTGCAAACGTGAGAGATGATGTCAGACGAGGAGCTCTAGGGGCAGTGTTGTTCTGTGTGTGTGTGTGTGTGTGTGTGTGTGTGTGTTGTTCTGTGTGTGTGTGTGTGTGTGTGTGTTGTTCTGTGTATGTGTGTGTTGTTCTGAGTGTGTGTTGTTCTGAGTGAGTGTTGTTCTGAGTGTGTGTTGTTCTGAGTGTGTGTTGTTCTGAGTGTGTGTTGTTCTGAGTGTGTGTTGTTCTGAGTGAGTGCGTGTTGTTCTGAGTGTATGTGTGTGTTGTTCTGAGTGTGTGTTGTTCTGAGTGTGTGTTGTTCTGAGTGAGTGTTGTTCTGAGTGTGTGTTGTTCTGAGTGTGTGTTGTTCTGAGTGAGTGCGTGTTGTTCTGAGTGTATGTGTGTGTTGTTCTGAGTGTGTGTGTGTGTTGTTCTGAGTGTGTTGTTCTGACTGAGTGAGTGCGTGTTGTTCTGAGTGTATGTGTGTGTTGATCTGAGTGTATGTGTGTGTTGTTCTGAGTGTATGTGTGTGTTGTTCTGACTGAGTGTGTGTGTGTTGTTCTGAGTGTGTGTGTGTGTTGTTCTGAGTGTATGTGTGTGTTGTTCTGAGTGTGTTGTTCTGACTGAGTGTGTGTGTGTTGTTCTGAGTGTATGTGTGTGTTGTTCTGAGTGTGTGTTGTTCTGAGTGAGTGCGTGTTGTTCTGAGTGTATGTGTGTTGTTCTGAGTGTATGTGTGTGTTGTTCTGAGTGTGTGTTGTTCTGAGTGAGTGCGTGTTGTTCTGAGTGTATGTGTGTGTTGTTCTGAGTGTGTGTTGTTCTGAGTGAGTGCGTGTTGTTCTGAGTGTATGTGTGTGTTGTTCTGAGTGTGTGTTGTTCTGAGTGAGTGTGTGTTGTTCTGAGTGTATGTTGTTCTGAGTGAGTGCGTGTTGTTCTGAGTGAGTGCGTGTTGTTCTGAGTGTATGTGTGTGTTGTTCTGAGTGTGTGTTGTTCTGAGTGAGTGCGTGTTGTTCTGAGTGTATGTGTGTGTTGTTCTGAGTGTGTGTTGTTCTGAGTGAGTGCGTGTTGTTCTGAGTGAGTGCGTGTTGTTCTGAGTGTATGTGTGTGTTGTTCTGAGTGTATGTGTGTGTTGTTCTGAGTGTGTGTGTGTTGTTCTGAGTGTATGTGTGTGTTGTTCTGAGTGTGTGTTGTTCTGAGTGAGTGCGTGTTGTTCTGAGTGTATGTGTGTGTTGTTCTGAGTGTATGTGTGTGTTGTTCTGAGTGTATGTGTGTGTTGTTCTGAGCGTGTGTGTGTTGTTCTGAGTGTATGTGTGTGTTGTTCTGAGTGTATGTGTGTGTTGTTCTGAGTGTATGTGTGTTGTTCTGAGTGTGTGTGTGTGTGTTGTTCTGAGTGTGTTGTTCTGACTGAGTGTGTGTGTGTTGTTCTGAGTGTGTTGTTCATCTGTCAGACAGTAAAGCAAAAGATGAATGTGTCTCATGAAGCCCATCGGTCACATCGAGCCGAAGACACACATCTAAAGCTGATGATACACAGGGAAACTTTTTGAGCAATGTTGCTGGACTCTTTCCCATTGAAAAAGGGCAATACATTTCTAGACGGGTCGAGGGCGCTGTGTCTCCTCTGGTTGCCCGCTGACGGCAACATTGCTCAACAAGTTGCCCTGTGTATCATCACCTTCTCCAGATTACTCCACCTTCTCCTCACACTTCTCCAGATTACTAATCCGGATATCCAGTGCTAAACGGGAATAGCACAATCTCAAGAACAACAGATACACAAGCTCAACACTGCAGCTACTGATTTATTTAGGGATTCACCGATATTACAATTTTAGCCGATACCGATAACCGATCATTCTTTATATTTGATAGCCGATAATCGACATATTGGCCGATAAATCCAAATCCAAATTTGTAAGTAATATTTGAGAGCCTGATTACAAAAACACAAGTCTCAGCATTTAAAGCCATGACCCAAACACACAATTATAATGTTCTCATGATAATGTTATGTAGCCGATATGACAGACTTGTTGCATTTCACTGTATTTTCCTTTTTAAAGTGATTCCAATCATATTTCAAGCAATTTAAAACCATAATGTTGAACAGTGCGCATCTGAAGCGTCTCAGCTGAAGGAGATAATACATTATCAGCTTTAATATATCGGCCAAATCTTCTTATCAAGCCGATAATGATAATATTACCGGTAAAAGTGAACATAAATCGGCCGATACCGATATGCTGGCCGATATATCGTGCATCTCTAGATTTAT
This sequence comes from Phoxinus phoxinus, assembly GCF_949152265.1. NCBI lineage: Eukaryota > Metazoa > Chordata > Actinopteri > Cypriniformes > Leuciscidae > Phoxinus > Phoxinus phoxinus. The sequence goes on from NC_136889.1 coordinate 1,048,909, forward strand.
CGATTTTAGCATTGCAAACAAACATAGCTTTGTCAAATGTTTAGTCTGTAAAGTGTGTTTGAGGAGCGTTCAGTGGCGTTCACAAGTTTTTAAGTGTGTCTGAAGTGTACTTAAAGCTACAGTGTGTGATTTTTACCCCCATCTAGCGGTGAAAAGGTATATGACCATCCAGTGAATATTAGTTTCTGTTCCTCTCAATTCCGATTTCGTTTTAACTCCTACGGTGGCCAATGTAGTCCAAGATTAACATGGCTTCCAGTTCGACCTCGTCCATGAGTGTTCCTTCAAGTGATGAGGTTACTTTAGAAAACTATTATAATTTGCAGTAATTTAATTTGTCAGTTAACATATAGGTTATGACATCTATGTAAAATGAATAATAGTTTTATGTTTTCGTTATTTTTTTACCATTTCATTGCTAACATCAGCTATAGGTAACTATTAGAAACTATGATAAACACTTTCATGATTCTTTGATGAATAAAAAATTAAAAAGAAAAGCATTTATTTAAAAACGAAATATTTAGTAACATTACACACGTTTTAATGTCACCTTTGATAACTTTAATGCATCCTTACTGAAAAAAAAATTCTGACTAACCAACAGATTTTTGAACGGCAGTGTACATTCAGTAGGTTATTATTTATTGCAATATAAACACTGCAGAGTGATCAACAAGATATCTCTTCATTTACCAGTCGAAGACGGAGCAACTTTCTGCTCTTATGATTACTCCGTGCACTGTCAAGGTCTTCATCATGTTTGTCGTGGTACCGGTCTTTGCAGCAATTATTTAACCGCAAATACAGCATCGCGCGCTGTTGGCATCGAGCCTTTTGATCGACTTTTCCACATCTTTAAGGTATTATGTGTGTGTGCTCGCGTCTCATATGATTATGTGCGTGGAGAGTTCGTGTGTGTGTGCTCGCGTCTCATTTGTCTTGTTGATTTGCCTGTTGCGTTGCCGTCTTAATTCTCTTTTTCGCTTCCTTGGCGACTCTGATACATATTCTCGAGAATAAGAGTGATCCTCCATCAGCAACAGACTTTCAAAAAGGCTTTCAGGTTTTTATATAGCAGTCTCAAGCAATCCCCCTCTTCACATTCGACACGGTGCCATCGGGTGTTAAAACGCGAAAGGCAAAGCTTGAATTAACGGGTATGTCCCTCTTTGGCTAATGTACTTTCAAGATGGAGGGGCAACATGGCGACCGGCATTCGAACCCCTCACCCGTATGTATTTTCAATGGCATATTATACACTCACGAGAATACTTTATTACTTGAACGAAGTAAATATACATTAATGAGCACATATATTTTTGAAAGAACTAAGTGTTTTTAGCTAAGAATAAACTAAAAAAGTTACACAGTGTAGCTTTAAACTTCACACACACAGTTATAGAGAAAAACAAACAGTTTTCCCATTACGCCTCACACCCCTAAACCTTCCCTTCCCTTAATCCGCATGGAAATATCACCACTCGACACGAAGCGCTCAGGAAAGCCTTCGAGTGTAGGCCGTTTAGTTTTTAATTTGTCAATGTACATGCAGAAGCCAAGCACGAGTTGAAAATGAATGAATTAATGACGCAAATAAAAATTTAAAACATGTCCCAAATGCAACGGCACATTTGAATTTTAAAGAGATTACGAGGTGGTAAATCCTGACAGAGAGTTTCCTATTAGCGTGAGGTTTTTATTCGGGGGTTTGTGAATGAGGTGATTAAAGCTCCGACAGAAAAACCTCAGGATGTATTTCGATTGGTTCAGGGACGTACAAACTTCTGTTCAGCAGTGAACTCTATAAACCCAGATGGAGAATCAGCTCTGCTGATATAGGAGAAAGCATGTTTTACGAACACTCATTCACTCGCTTCCCTGGAGCGTCTGGAGGTCGGCTCAGGATGTTTCCTCGTCACTGAACTGTAGCTGTTCACGATTGTATCCGGAAACTAATGCATCCGGATGTTTGCATGTCGTGATGGACAGCATTTCATAAAATATCACAGCAAACACACTTTTCTGGCAAAACATTTGACAAGAAGAAACTTGTGAGATGCTAAACCTTAATTGAAAACAGTGTCACTTCGTGTGTGTGAATGTGATAAACTACACGTGTGTTTCCTCTGCTTCATCATTACACACTTTTATGCATTTACTAATTAGAGTGAGTGGGATTTAATCAGATGAAGTATGTCAGATATATTCTGATTAACTGACATGAATATAGTTTTATAGAGGAATGTTGGACTGATGTTTTGCTGGATGATTTGTCTAGAATCTGTGGACTTTGAGGAAAATTCACAAATATTGATTTAAATATGCAAAAATGCATTCAATGAAGATTAGAGTACTGCACTCTTATTGGCAGCTGACAAAAGGCGGATATGAGTAGAAGTTCATGAATGGCAACAGACACTTCGTTTGGTTTTGTCGGATGTGTTTCGGAGCTTGTTTTCACTGCTGAACATCCTGAATCTGCATTAGAAGTGACATTCTATGTCTATGTGACTATATTATATCCAGTCATTTATTCCTGTGATCAAAGCTGAATTTATCATCATTACTCCAGTCTTCAGTGTCACATGATCCTCCAGAAATCAGTGTAATATGATGATCTGATGCTCAAGACACATTTATGATTATTATCAGTGTTGAAAACAGTTGTGATGCTTCATATTTTTGTGGAAACATCAGAAGAGATGGATGGTGTTTAGTATAAACTACATAACTTGTATAATGGTGTTTAGTATAAACTACATAACTTATATAATGGTGTTTAGTATAAACCACATAACTTGTATAATGGTGTTTAGTATAAACTACATAACTTATATAATGGTGTTTAGTATAAACCACATGACTTGTATAATGGTGTTTAGTATAAACCACATGACTTGTATAATGGTGTTTAGTATAAACCACATGACTTGTATAATGGTGTTTAGTATAAACTACATAACTTGTATAATGGTGTTTAGTATAAACTACATAACTTATATAATGGTGTTTAGTATAAGCTACATGACTTGTATAATGGTGTTTAGTATAAGCTACATGACTTGTATAATGGTGTTTAGTATAAACCACATGACTTGTATAATGGTGTTTAGTATAAACTACATAACTTATATAATGGTGTTTAGTATAAACCACATGACTTGTATAATGGTGTTTAGTATAAACCACATGACTTGTATAATGGTGTTTAGTATAAACCACATGACTTGTATAATGGTGTTTAGTATAAACCACATGACTTGTATAATGGTGTTTAGTATAAACCACATGACTTGTATAATGGTGTTTAGTATAAGCTACATGACTTGTATAATGGTGTTTAGTATAAACCACATAACTTGTATAATGGTGTTTAGTATAAACCACATGACTTGTATAATGGTGTTTAGTATAAACCACATGACTTGTATAATGGTGTTTAGTATAAACTACATAACTTGTATAATGGTGTTTAGTATAAACTACATAACTTATATAATGGTGTTTAGTATAAGCTACATGACTTGTATAATGGTGTTTAGTATAAGCTACATGACTTGTATAATGGTGTTTAGTATAAACCACATGACTTGTATAATGGTGTTTAGTATAAACCACATGACTTGTATAATGGTGTTTAGTATAAACCACATGACTTGTATAATAGTGTTTAGTATAAGCTACATGACTTGTATAATGGTGTTTAGTATAAGCTACATGACTTGTATAATGGTGTTTAGTATAAGCTACATAACTTATATAATGGTGTTTAGTATAAACCACATAACTTATATAATGGTGTTTAGTATAAACCACATGACTTGTATAATGGTGTTTAGTATAAACCACATGACTTGTATAATGGTGTTTAGTATAAACCACATAACTTATATAATGGTGTTTAGTATAAACCACATGACTTGTATAATGGTGTTTAGTATAAGCTACATGACTTGTATAATGGTGTTTAGTATAAACCACATAACTTCTATAATGGTGTTTAGTATACGCTACATGACTTGTATAATGGTGTTTAGTATGCGCTCACCTGTATCATCCGTCTGTAGACGTGCATGAAGAACCTGAAGCGAGAAGTCTCGAGACACGGAGCCGATGCCGTCCGCCTGCAGGACACTCAACGCTTCTAGTGGAAACTCCAACAACATCCGGTCAGCGAGAATCACCACACACTCACCAGGGTCTGGAGAACACACACACACACACACACACACGCACACGCGCACACACACACACACACACACACACACACACACACACAAGCACATGCACACGTTCAGTACTTTGAATGTTGATTATTCTCCTCATATTCTCCATTGTTGCGGCTCCTCTCTTCCCAGTCTGTCAGTAACACTCTGTTTACTTCCTGTCTCTATGAAGCCCCTCCTTCTGAAAAGCACACTGTGCTCTGATTGGCCGGCTGGAGCAGTGTTGTGATTGGTCGAGCGCTTCGAGTGTGTCTGGGAAATGCCCCGCCCCTTTCCATAACCGCCAGTTTAACACACTACTAACTAACTCAACCAGGCCCCGGCCCTTTATTCTGCGTATTAATTATTATAATGAGGAATATTGTGACGTGTTCGTTCCCGGAAGAAACTCGAGACTACACTGGAGGCGTTTCAGGAGTTCAGAAACACTGATATAGAGAAGAACTGGAGCTGTACATGATCACACAGCAACACACACACTGAAGAAAGTTAAACATGTAAAATCGAATTATATCCTCTGAAGTTCCATAAATTATGCATAAGAAGATAGTTAAGTTAGCTTCAGAGTGCTTTACATTTACTTTATTTATTGTGAGCTTTACATTGCATGTGGGGATTTGCTATTGGTGCAGATTTTTGTTAAAGATGGACTTGATCTCAGACGCGGGTCTGGAAATCTGATCAATATTGCAGCCCTTAAAGCTCCTCAGATGTCATATCTCCATATCAAACATCTTATGTGCACATATCACTACACACTCGCGCCGATATACACTCTCTCTCTCGAGAAACAGTGTTAGTAACAGCAGCTGAACACACGGGAGGAGAGAAATAATGCTGAATTTACTTGATCAAAAATACAGTAAAAACAGTGAAATATTATTATAATGTAATCATCAGTTTTCTATGTGAATATACAGTAAAGTGTAATTTATTCCTGTGATCAAAGCTGAATTTATCATCATTACTCCAGTCTTCAGTGTCACATGACCCTCCAGAAATCAGTGTAATATGATGATCTGATGCTCAAGACACAGTTATGATTATTATTAGTGTTAAAAACGATTAATGCTAATGCTAATCTCCATTCTAGACGTGTTCTGTCTGTCGTACCCGGCAGAGGTTTATCAGTGGCTTTGTCCTCCTTGTCTTTGGCTCGGGCCGATGTGGAGATGGAGAAGGACGGGGAACGAACACTGATAACACAGAAGAGGAAATGAGAGAAAGATGAGGGCAGATCGGCACGTAGTTCACACACGACGCTTAAAACGGAACAGAAATGTACAAAAGGCACATTTACAGGTGCAATAACTCGTTACCAAAGTCAAATATGATTTTCCCGCCACCAGATTCATGAGATTATGTATGTGTGTGTGTGTGTGTGTGTGTTCTGGTACCTAAAGCATGAGAAGTCACACTGTGAGAGAACAGGGTGCAGGTATTCCTCCATCTCCTCGAGCAGAGCTTTAAAACACTCGTCCAGCTTTCCAGCTTTCCCTTCCTTTATAAAGAGAGTTATGATGTAAAAAAAAATGATATTGAAAGATGCTTTTCATGTTTTGTGTCCTCGTTAAAGCTTGTGAACGGAGTCTCACGTGAGTGTGTGCGCTCAGATGTTTGAACTCGTCCAGGTGTTTGTGGAGCTTCAGTAGAGATGATCTCTGAACACAGGCCTTGACCAGTCTAGAGCAGATCAGACCACCTACAGAACACACACACACGCACACACACACGCACGCACGCACGCACGCACATCGTAAATGTTTCTTGTGCATCAAATTGAGAAAGAAAAAAAGAGAGTAAAGGTGAGTGTGAGGGTTACCTGTCGCACTCTTTCCTTTCTGAGTCTCTGTGGCTTTAACCTTCTCGTAGAAGCCGCCGTACAGCACAGAACTACACGATGTACAGCATAGAATTAAACAGAATAGAAGAGAGAAATGAAGAACAGAGCAGTGTAAAATCAAATGCAATAGAATTAAACAGAATACAAAAGAGTAAAATACAATAGAGCCGAGTAGAACAGAGAATAGAATACAGTAAAACAACAGAGGGGCAGAATAGAACAGAATAAAATACAGTAGAATAGAATAGAATTAGTGCATGGTGTTTGATTTGGTTTGTAACGTGACACTATAGTCTTCTGTACAGTTGCTTTACAGCTGATATTAAATATGTTTCATATTTAATGAAGTTCGCATCGTTGGTTGAAGCTGCTTTGAAACAGTTTGTAAAGCATACATCGAATAATAGAATAGAATAGAACCTGTCGTCTGAGTGCTGGAGCAGCAGGATCCTGAAGTTCGGAGGCATTTCTCCCAGAATCCTCAGGTGGTTTGGGTTTATGGTCAGGTGACTGAAGGCCTGAAAGAGTGATGACACACATGAATCCTGCAGCTCACAGTCTAAACTCTAACACTTCTACTCAACTCATCTCTGTTCTAGTCTGAATGCTTCTCAGGATGAATCGCTTCTGAGTTTCGTCATAATCATAAAGTCTAAGTCTGCTAAAAGAATAAATGTATGAATATGAGCAGCCTAAAGGACTTTAGAGGAGCGACACACTAGATGTGCTGCATTAACCGGAAATAAATAATAACAAATGAAAACATACCATCATCCACTTCAGTTCCCTTACTATATACAGCGGGAAATATAATAGATCTAATGTAAAATACTGTTAAATGTGCCGTTTTAAATGTGAAAAAGAATAAGTCATCATATATACAGTGAAAAAACGACAATTGACATTAAGAGAATTCTCTATGCATTCAACAGCTCACATCTGATGTTTTGTTTTTTTTGGTTGCACTTTATTTTACAATATGTGCACTTATATACTGGTACCAAGTACTGGGTAATATATGGTTTAATATAAGGTAATTACATGGGTTAAGGTTAAGTTTTGGGTAGTTATAACACATTTATTGTACATACTATTATAAGTACATTGGAACAGGACTGTAAACAAAGTGCTTATCAGTTTCTTATCAGTTATTAGGATTTTATGTTCCATCTAAATGTTTATTGCATGACTTTAGTGTGATGTGTGTTTTGTGCACACAAAAATGACATGCATATGTACAAAATGACATGCATATACACAAAATGACAGGCATATGCACAAAAATGACATACATATACACACAAAGACATGCTTATGCACAAAGACATGCATATGCACAAAAATGACATGCATATGCACAAAATGACATGCATATGCACAAAATGACATGCATATGCACAAAAATGACATGCTCATGCACAAAAATTACATGCATATGCACAAAATGACATGTATATACACAAAAATGACATGCATATGCACAAAAACGACATGCATATACACAAAAACGACATGCATATGCACAAAATGACATGCATATGCACAAAATGACATGCATATACACAAAATGACATGCATATGCACAAAAATGACATGCATATGCACAAAAACGACATGCATATACACAAAAATGACATGCATATGCACAAAAACGACATGCATATACACAAAAATGACATGCATATGCACAAAATGACATGCATATGCACAAAATGACATGCATATGCACAAAAATGACATGCATATGCACAAAATGACATGCATATGCACAAAAATGACATGTATATACACAAAAATGACATGCATTTACACAAAAAGGACATGCATATGCACAAAATGACATGCATATGCACAAAATGACATACATATGAACAAAATGACATGCATATACACAAAAATGACATGCATATGCACAAAATGACATGCATATGCACAAAATGACATGCATATGCACAAAATGACATACATATACACAAAATGACATGCTTATGCTCAAAGACATGCATATGCACAAAAATGACATGCATATGCACAAAATGACATGCTTATGCACAAAAATGACATGCTCATGCACAAAAATTACATGCATATGCACAAAATGACATGTATATACACAAAAATGACATGCATATGCACAAAAACGACATGCATATGCACAAAATGACATGCATATGCACAAAATGACATGCATATACACAACATGACATGCATATACACAAAAATGACATGCATATGCACAAAAACGACAAGCATATGCACAAAAACGACATGCATATACACAAAAATGACATGCATATGCACAAAATGACATGCATATGCACAAAATGACATACATATGCACAAAAATGACATGCATATGCACAAAATGACATGCATATGCACAAAATGACATGCATATGCACAAAATGACATGCATATTCACAAAAAGACATGCATATACACAAAAATGACATGCATATGCACAAAATGACATGCATATGCACATGCATATGTACCAAATGACATGCATATGCACAAAATGACATGCATATGCACAAAATGACATACATATACACAAAATGACATACATATACACAAAAAGACATGCTTATGCACAAAGACATGCATATGCACAAAAATGACATGCTCATGCACAAAAATGACATGCATATGCAAAAAATGATATGCATATGCACAAAATGACATGCATAAACACAAAATGACATGCATACTATGCTCAAGGACCACATGTGGTGTGAACGGCCTATGACAGGGTGAGTGCATTAACATGAACAGGCTGTCAGTGAGTACCTTAGAGAGACGGCCGAGCTCTCGGCTCACTGCTGTCAGCACACCGTCGGGTCTGTGACCCTGTGAAGAGAGCAGCTTCTCCCGCAGGTTCATCAGCGCACACACCTGAGACTCACTGACACCAGAGCAGATCGAGAGCAGGACGGAGCACATCTCAGCACAGCACACACCGCTCTGAGATCAGATCAATATTCATCAGCACACACACGCTCACATCACACGTGTACATGCAGGTCACACACACACTAAAGTATTCAAATGACAAATTCTGCCAAGAAAGAAAGAGAGTCACATGTGTTTGAGTGAATGATGACAGAGTGAGTTATGAACACACACCTGCAGTAGAGCGAGGAACTGTCCGCTGGCGCCGAGGTCAAACTGACCGTGACACTCCAGCAGATCTGAGCACACGTGAGGAAGAAGATGAGGAAGATCATGATGAAGACTCAGACTCACAGACTGACTGAGAGTTTCACTGGCCTGAGCCAACAACCGCTGCGCTGCCCTCCGATCGCTCTGATAACACACACACACACACACTTTTTAATATTGCAAACTTGAACTATACAGCCAAAAATGACAAGCATATACACAAAAATGACATGAATATATATGAGTGTGTGTGTGTGTGTGTGTGTGTGTGTGTGTGTGTGTGTGTGTGTGTGTGTGTGTGTGTGAGTGTGAGTGTGTTTATTTCAGAGTGCGTGTGTGTGTGTATGTGTTTGTTTAAGAGTGCGTGTGTGTGTGTGTGTGTGTGTGTGTGCACATGTACCTGCAGCGCTGCACTTTGTCCTGCATATGGTCTCTTCTCAGTGTCAGTCTTCGGCTGCTCCTCTTCATGATAGTGCTGGTGTTCGCGTCTCTCGGCCCCGTCCTCCTCCTGGAGGAACAGCTCATATTGAGTTCATGTCAATCAATGGCAGTCTGAAAAGTGTCTTCAAGAGGGTCAATTAATGCCGAGGCACATTAGGCCTAAAAGCAGAGTTTAAACAGGTGGAAAAGAATGAAAATCTATACTGTGACTGACATAAAAGCTTATTTTCCTCCAGACCCTGTGAACTGCACGATGTGAGTATATAATGAAGCTGCTGGAACTGGAGACTGTCATTTTCAAGGACAAATGACAAAAAACGATTTTTTAAATAATTATAACAAGGTTTCCATCAATGTGTAATGACTTTTTCTTGACCCTTTTAGTCATTCGCTCACTGCTTAACCACCATAGTTTTAATGCATCGTTGTAGAAACTATCTAGCTACTCACGACTGTTTCCCAAAACCGGTCTGTCATTTGAACCACTTTATTTAACAATATAAGACCGTCGAGACAAATCATTCAACTACGATGCGCTTGGGAAACACACCAATGCTCAATCTGTGAAGCAATTAAACGGATTCATTGACAAAAAAAACGCCTTAAAATAGCAAATCATGCACAAATTGGACATTAAATATGAACTAGACATTTCTTCATAAGATTCAAATCTGTGTTTAGTGAATATAAACTACCGCTTTAAAGTTTGCAGTCGGTATGATTTTTAAGTGTTTTTAGAAGAAGTCTCTTCTGCTCATCAATGCTGCTTTTATTTGATAAAAAATACAGTAAAAACAGTGAAATATTACTATAATGTAAATCATCAGTTTTCTATGTGAATATACAGTAATGTGTAATTTATTCCTGTGATCAAAGCTGAGTTTATCATCATTACTCCAGTCTTCAGTGTCACATGATCCTCCAGAAATCAGTGTAATATGAGGATCTGATGCTCAAGACACTGAATATTATCAGTGTCGAAAACTGTTTGTGGAAACCGTGACATTTAATTTTTCATGATTCTTTGATGAATAGAAAGTTCAAAAGTTGATTTCATGTGTCTAGACGATCACTTTTGACCAATTTAAATGATCCTTGCTGAATAGAAGTAAAAATTGACTTCCACTTTTCAACATAAAATATTGTAGAGTGCGTAACTAGAAAACATGGAATTTACATGACATTTAAAGGGCATTTTTAGCAGTCGTGTCGTGTGTGTGTGTGTGTGTGTGTGTGTGTACCGCGACGGGCTCGTCCCACAGTGTGCACGGGTACAGCGGGTCTCTCTGCTGGGCTAGTATTCTCAGACACCTTCCCAGCATGCCGAGCGAACGAGCCCTGGTCTCCACACAGTCCAGCGAGAGCGAACTGACCGATGAGAGGAGCGTCAGAGCGTCCTGAGCCAGAGACCGTCCCACAGCAGACCAGTCCTGAGGACACACACACACACACACACGTTTACTTAGCTTTCTAAATGGGGACATTCCATAGACGTAATGGTTTTTATACTGTACATATGTACACACACACACACACACACACACGGGTCAATCTCTTCAGAGTCATAATTTATATGTATATATATATATATATATATATATATCAGTGAACAGAATAAAATAAAATATTAATATTTATAGTTAGTTTCTTACAAAAGACGGGATAGGCAAAATGTAAATATTAACTGGATATTTCTTCATAAGGCTCAGATCTGTGAATAGAAACTTCCATTCAAAAGTTGAAGTCTGTGAGATTTCTTAATGTTTTTTAAAAAAGTGCTGCTTCATTCTTTTGTGGAAACTGTGATATATTTTATATTTCTGGATTCTTTGATCAATAGAGAGTTCAAAAGAACAGCATTTATTTGTAAGATAATCTTTTGTAACATTATAAATGTCCTTACTGTCACTTTTGATCAATTTAATAAATACAAGTATTATTTTGATGAATGAAAGTATTCATTTCTTTCAAAAAACATTTTTTTACTGACCCCAAACTTTTGAACAGTGTTGTTTAAATAAAAATAAATAAAAGAGGTAACATGATCTGGAGAGACTCTGCTCCTGCGAGAGCTTACAGTCTGATGTTAAAATATCAAAGAACAAGAAAAATCAATCGAGATCTAATGTGAGCAAGGGAATCTTGACTGATGGATGAAACATCTCATCTGTGTCTGACTGCTTGCTGGAGACACACACACACACACACACACACACACACAGAGAGACACACACACACACACACACACACACACACACACACACACAGAGACACACACACACACACACACAGACACACACACACACACACACACACACACACAGACACACACACAGACACACACACACACAGAGACACACACACACACACACACACACACACACACAGACACACAGAGACACACACACACACACACAGACACACACACAGAGACACACACACACACACACACACACACACACACACACACACAGACACACACACACACACACACACACACACACATACACACACAGAGACACACAGAGACACACACACACACACACAGAGAGACACAGACACACACACACACACACACAGAGACACAGACACACACACACACACACACACACCCTCTCATGTTCAGTGAGATCAGCGCTGATGAAGTCCTCCACTGCTCTCTCCACTGAGCACTTCCTGTCCCGGCCGATGGACTTCCTGTTCTCCTCGGCACACTGGAGGTCCAGCATGAACAGGGCCAGATCGGCCAGAGCCAGTCTCAGACACACACACACACGCACCGCAGGGAGGTTACGCCAACCGGACTGCAGAAGACACACACACACACACACACGAGAACATCACAACATTGTTTCGGCCGTTTCTCGAGCATGGCAGTGTGTGCTCGTGTTCTGCTGCTTTATTCCACCGAGCATCGTTCGTTTTCTTCTTACTCAAATCCAGATTATTGATTTACAAAACATCGATTGAAATGATGGTACAAATTACACAAAAAGAAAAAACTTCAAGCACACTTATGAAGTGTTCAAACCCGTCTCCGATATACTGTACTCGATCCACTCCTTCATGACGCTTCCCATTCTCCATATTTTCTTTCTTAATTAACTGATTAAATCAAAACAAACAAATAATATCATAACATTTTAACAAAAATATAAAACCAAATAAAAGTACTTCTATGGCTACAACAAACATTGATTATCATCTGGATTCTGTTGATTGTTCAAGTCGATGCGCTTTTACTCGCATAATCAGACTTTATTTTAAACGAGGAAACTGACAGTGAGAGTTGATGAGATGGTGTGTGTGAAGAATACATATCTGACCACTAATGAGCATTATTGTTTGAGTGACAGTTATTATTTAATACTCTGGGCAACGATTAATCGCATCCAAAATAAAAGTTTGTGTTTACGTGTGTGTACTGTGTATAATTATTTTGTATATATAAATACACATATACATAGTATAAGTATATATTGTACATATATTTTATAAATGTTGCGTTTAATGACATGCTTTTATTTCATTAAAATGAATTAACCGCAAGAAAAGTAAGGTTTAACACTAAATTGGTTATAATGTTACTGTATTTGTCGAACTCATTGTTGTGATAACGCTGCGCAGTTTTACGTGTTCTAAACAATTGTAAAAGTGCATTCGAACACACACATCATTTGTCAAAAGACGGATTCATCTTTATGTATAACACAAGCTATATTTATTTACATGGCAATAAACACCAGACGTGATAAACAATGTCAATAAACTAAACACAAGCCTAAAGCAATAATACTTTCCTTACATAAACATAACTATTACCGAATGCTACATTTGGAATATATAAAATTGACCCGTACGTTTATGGGAACAAGCTAAGGTTTGATGCTTGATAGACGCTACAACTACAACTTCTGCATGTGTCCAGGACTCGCGCAGTGCGAGCGGACACCGAGGGTAACGCGGATATGGCGCACTGACTGGCGACTCCAGCTCACCCGCTCACCCCCCCGCTTCCTCGGTTAAGGCGAGACACTACAGGTGAATAGGGAAATATTTGTAACTAGCAGATATCACCATGAAACTTTCCCAGTTGATTACCTACATTAAGATGAGAAAAAAATTAATTACAAGTTTTCTGTAATTTATTGCTTAAATATGCAAATTAGGCATTATCTAATTAAATATGCGCTAATTTGCCTATATTTTAAAAAACGAAATCTCAGAATTGGATAAAGCCAGGTTCAAAATTATTTTTTCATTGTGTTCACATATTAGATGGGAAAAAAATTACAGAGGGATTTATGGATATCTACTTTTGTTATCATGTAAAACAGAATATACTGTCAATAGCCTTAAAAAATATATTTTCGCCATGTTTTTTGGAATAAAATGTTATATAAATCAGGCTAGGAATAATATATTTACAAATCCCTCTGTAATTGTCTTCATAATATAACTAGGTACAAGACTGGAAAGTTTGGTGTGTATAGGTGCTACTGAAGAGGAGATTTCAGACTTGGAGTATGAGAGAAAAGTCATTTTGAGAAAAAGGCATTTAAAGATTTGTAATGTAAAAAATCATACTTTTTTAGTGGAAACAACTATTTACTGACACAATATCTTATCAAATCATTAGCAACAACAATACAAACCACCTAAATCACATCAAAACTTATAAACACAGCATTTATGGCCTTTAACTGAGCAGAAAAACAGTCAAAAACACACATCTGAGTGTCAGAGCGCGTCACGTGATGCATCTGAACCAATCACGGTGTCAGAAATTGACATCAGCCAATGAGATTTCGCTTTTAGGGTTAAATGCCCATTTTACTTTCACGATTGGTTACTGATTAAAAGGAAATGACCATATTTGGATCCGACAGCATTGTACAGGAGAGAGAGAGCTTTCCAGACATGTGCGTGATTAAAGGAAGAACACAGAGATCGCGGAGCAGCGCGTTGATTTAGAACGCCAACTTTTGTTGAATTTCAGAGAAATCTACTGACGCAATTAGACAAAGTGTAGTGAAATAAAGACCTAAATGTGTATTTTGGACTTTTTTTCAGCACAAGTCTGAAAGAAAACATGTTATTGAAGACAAATAGCCCAAAATCTCAAAATTGACCAGTGAAAAAAAAACGATGTTTTTGCCTGCCGTGTCTCGCCTTAAAATCACAATTTTCTCACGATTTAAAAATAGTTGGAAACATTTGGGATATTGTAAGTAATCAACTTAACAAAAACACTGGCCTTGTGATTTTGGGATATTTTAATGCAGAAATATTACATATTGTACCTTTAAGCTAGTATTCGCTTTTGCTGTGATGGTAAATCATAAATATGGGACGAGATCTTCCTGATGAAATCTGACGGGTGTTTTTTGTGATAGAAATAAAGTGCAATGGTTTGTTTTATTCTAGTGATCATCAAAATGGAGATTATTTCCTATTCTCAAAACCAATGGCAGGATTTGTCTCATGCATCACTGAGACATATTTCCCGAAGGGCCGTTCATATATTTCTCTTTCCTTTTTATGTAAAAAGCCAGACTTTCTCTGTGTGATATATGTGAGTGAACAGAGTCGGTTCTGCGGGATTTACTGTGTTTCGGGCCGGCAGGAGCATCTGGTGAAGCTGAGACTCAATCTAATGGAGGAATAAAGCTCCATCAGACGCGGGTAATAGAGCCGTGCAGGTGTTAGATCAGGTGTTCTGATTTATGCATGATTTAAGCAGCGGCTCAGTTTGCATGCGTGATTTAAAGAGACGGTTCATCATTTACTCGCCCTCGTGTCTCCGAACCTGATGTTCGTTCGTCTGCGGAACACAAAAGCAAATCTAGAAGAAATCTGCTTATGGGTGTTTCAGGGCCCTATGAAAATTTGCTTATTTTCCCCCAAATTCCTTAGAATTTTTATTTTTTTGCCCTTTTACATTTTTCCTGGACTACAATTCAATGGCTACATTAAATGCAAGTGTTGGAGCCATTATGTTGAAATATATTTAGTTTGAGACACTAGAGGGCGTATGAGTGTTTTGAGTATACTTAACCCAAGTAATGATGAGTTTCAGGTGCGCATATGGAAGGTCAAACAAACTTTTTGACCGTGCTGTGTTGAGTTTTGTAATGTGCAAACTGTGCTCATGCCCAACAGTTTGTTCTATTTTGGTTTGTTAGTAAATAGGTAAAAGTTTGCAGTATTTATTTTTTGTTTTATATGTTATTTGCAATGCCCCATGGACAATAAATGGATTTGGCATATCCGAATTTAATTTCAAGGAATGGACAATAAATTTATTTAATGCAAGGCAAAGCACACATTAAATAATCAATTGATCAATAAATAATAGAAATCATCAAACGTATACAATGTAACAAAAATTTAATTGAAGTTTAACAAGTTTAACATGTTATTTTCTGTGTATTTCATTTTAGTTGTTCTGATAATAATCATTTTAATGCATTTACTTAAATTTAGTTAATAATAAAAAGCATCTTTAATCAATTGAATTCATAAAACTTTAACAACTTATATATATATATTTTTTACAATAATAGGGCCCTATGAAATGTTTTATTTTTACAGAAATTCGGCTGTTTTAATACACATATTTATTATCAAAAACGATGCAATAAAATAAAGATTTCTTTTTTTAACGTTTATTTGAAAACAAAATACTGAGGTTTACTGTTAAAATACTGTGTGATTATTCCTTAAAGTTCAATGATTTTAATATTATTAACATTATAACTTTGAGAGATAAACTCTACAGTACAATAGTAATATATTTCAGGCACAATTTCTTCAAGTTAAACCAAACTTTTATTTTGGCTTTTTAGCAGCGTTGAGATTCTTCTAAATATCTTCAGGTTTGGACGGTGAATAAATGACGGCAGGATTTGAACTGTTCCTTTATATCAAAAGGCACAAGACTCTAATTGCTTTAGCAACTCCGATTTCCTCATTTGGTCAATGTGTTCATCGCCCTCTTTCCATAAATATGAGCACCTAGAGAGCTTTGTAATAAGATAATCCGTTTGAGAAAATGAAAATCCATAATGCAGCGTGAGGCAAAATGAATTAGATGAGGCGGTGAGCGGTTACAGAGAGCTTAGCGAACGCAGAACCAAATCACATTTGTGCTAATCGTGTTTGTTCCCCTTGAAAGAAACAAATGTGATTAAAGCGACGTGCTTCTGCTGATCACCGAACATCTCGTACCTCGTGAGGAGGAAGAACAGTCAGCGCTCCAGCGACGACTTCCTCCTGGATAAACACGGCGTTCTTCATAATGGCGAGCGCGTGCAGAAGGTGGCGCTGTTTCTCCTCTACACTCGACGCGCCGACAGCCAGCATTCTTGATGAAGAACACACACACATATGATTCATATCTACTAACACACAACGACATTTACTTCCGGTCTAATCACCTTTTATTAAATGAGACCTGGGATTATATGAGAGTACATGAACATTTTGTTGGTTTAAAAATGTATTTGTCACATGCAGGATTACTGAAGTAGAGAAAGATAAAAGGTGATGTATATGAATATTTCCAAGTCAAATCTCACCCAAAAAACAAAAAAAACATAAGATAAACTACTGTTCAAAAGTTTGGGGTCGGTAAGATGTTTAATGATCTTTTGCTCACCAAGGCCACATTTATTTGATAAAAAAAATATTAAAAATTGTGAAATATTATTACAATGTAAAATAGCATTTATTTAAAATAAAAACACACTGTGTGTGTGTGTGTGTGTGTGTGTCTGTGTGTGTGTGTGTGTGTGTGTGTGTGTGTGTGTGTGTGTGTGTGTGTGTGTGTGTGTGTGTGTGTGTGTTCACGTGTTGCACCTCAGTGTGATGGCGTGTTCCAGCGTGGCCTCAGCGGAGTGTGTCCTGTATCTCAGTTGCAGGAGTTCAGAGGAAGTGTGTGTGAGTGTGTCACACACTGAGGTCAACATCTGCAGGTCCGGTTCACTCAGACAGAACAGCGGAGCAGCAGGACGAAGCAATCGCCGGCGTAAAACAGCCCCCCTTCACACACACACAGACACAGACACAGACACAGACACAGACACAGACACAGACACAGACACAGACACAGACACAGACACACACACACACACAGACACAGACACAGACACACACACAGACACACACACAGACACACACACACACACACACACACACAGACACAGACACACAGACACAGACACACAGACACAGACACACACACACACACACACACACACACACACACACACACACACACACACACACACACACAGGAATGAGTGTCTCTGTAACTCAGCTCTGGTATTGAGTATTGATCATCATGAGGAACTGCACCTGGTCTCCAGCGCCGCGATGAAGAAGCGGAGGACCGACGCTCGGTTCTGTCTCTGCTCTAGAACCGCTCTGATGGTTCTGCACGCCTGTTCTGTGATCTCACACACCTGCGGAACACACAGCAGGTGTATATATACATAAATGTAAATAACCCTATAAATATATATACATACATATATGTTTAAGCAAAAATTCAAGGGGTTAAAAATAATTTCTTTCTTTCTCAAAACACTGAGTTTTGATTGGTAAGTGATCAGTGTGTATGAGTGTTTGCACACATGATCAGTGGCTGTAGGGCATTTCAATGGCAGTGTTTCACAGATGAAACTAAAGAGCTGTTAGTTTTGAATCATGTCTAATGTAGAGAACTGTGTTTTGCAAAAAGTTAATATCAGACATATATATGTAAAGCGTATAATGAGCTTGTAGTGTTGCAGATTCGGCACATGAGTGCATGTTTCTCTGAGCCTCAACTTCCATTTTTAGAGTCTATCTGAGCAATTTGAAAAAACTGTAATGCATTAGACCCTAAATGCTGAATATTAAATTAAATGTTAAATGTAAAGTCCCCAATTGGCTGATTGGCTGTTCATCATTGTGCACCTGATGATGCGTGTCCTGTCCACCTCGTCCCACCACAGCGTTCATCAGCGTCTGGACGAGCCGGTGGAAGAACTCCTCGTCTCCGCCGATCTCCTGCGCTCGCTCACACAGGACAACAGCCTCGCCGTATCTCTGCTCCTGATTGGCCAGAACAGCCAGCAGGTGTAAACTCTCGGCCAATGACGTCTGATCACCAAGTTTCTGAAGCACACATATATAAATAATGAGGTGTGCATCATTTAAAGTTCCACAAAGACCTCTTTAAGATCTTTACATTTAGCATTTACAAGATGAGTAAAATAACAAGATATTATGTCTTGTTTTCTGGGGAAATAAATAAAAATTGTATATAATAATAAAAAATAAAAAAAGTTTTTGCATAAAAAAGGCAAAATTATCTGCCAATGGGTGAGAAAAAGAATCTTGTTTCTGTTTGAATTAACATTATTTTTCTTAAGCGATTGGCAGAAAATTGAGCTTTTTTAAACAACTCACTTCATTTTGATTAATTCTCCCGGAAAACAAGACATAATATCTTATGTTATTTTACTCATCTAGTAAATGCATCTTGATTTAAGAATTGTTAGATATATTTGGACTGGAAACAAGACAGAAACACTGAGTAAGAGAAGCATGTTTGCAGTGTATGAAGCACATATCTGGGACTTGTTAAGGTAGAAGATGATTGACTGAAATTACACTGTGAATTATACACTGCAGGAACAATATCTACAATTAATATCTTTACAACAAAATACATTTGAGAGGCGTTCATTTTCTTTTCTCGTAAGATACGTTAATGGTGATTGACTGATTGTAGGGACCATAAAACTGACACTTTAAAAAAACGTTCTATGCTAAAATGCATTTAATTTAATGACTTTAAACACATCCATTGTGAATGACTACAAGGACACATTAAATTGATAAAAAGTGCCAGTAAAGACATTTATAATGTTACAAAAGATTCTATTTCAAATAAATGCTGTTCTTTTGAACTTTCTGTTCATCAAAGAATCCTGAAAAATAAAATGTATCACAGTTTCCACAAAAATATGAACCGTTTTCAACACTGATAATATTCATAAATGTGTCTTGAGCATCAGATCATCATATTACACTGATTTTTGAACGGTAATTTAAATAATGATTTTACATTAAATCTAGTGCAATATTTGTTATTTATCAGAGTGTTATGAGGTAAGTAATTGGTCTTAAATCAGAAATACAAAAATATGATTTCTCCAGGAATAACTTGCCTATAATTACAATTATAATTATCTGAGCTCACACTGATTATTGGCAGATGTTTTAATAATTAAATATCTTACTTTATTTCCTAAAAGCCATTTAGTTGTAGTTTACTAACAAAACATGAGACTTCTCATACAACAATCATTCAACATCTTCAGTCATTGCTAAATTTCAAAGCAGAGTTCCTTCATGCATCGTGTGTGTGTGTGTGTGTGTGTGTGTTCGCGCTCACCTCCGCTATCAGGTGTGTGTGTGTGTGTGTGCGCGTGTGTGTGTGTTTTCACGCTCACCTCGGCTATCAGGTGTGTGTGTGTGTGTGTTTTCGCGCTCACCTCGGCTATAAGGTGTGTGTGTGTGTGTGTGTGTGTGTGTGTTTTCGCGCTCACCTCCGCTATCAGGTGTGTGTGCTTCAGCAGGACTTTAGCCGGCTCGAACAGGTTCATACCGATACACACATCGGCCTTCGCCAGCCAGTGTCCGGTTAGTGTCCTTCCACTCGGATCCTCTTCAGTCTGACAGGGTTCAGTGGGTTAGTTTGACATTAAACACTCACATCAGAAAACATCACAAAATAACTTGATTTACAACTTATTTTCACTCACATTGCCTTGCAACTAAACCATTAATCATTTACACTGCAAACAAATGCTTTTCTTACTCAGTATTTTTGTCTTGTTTCCAGTCCAAATAACTAAAAAATCTTAAATCAAGATGCATTTACTAGATGAGTAAAATGCCATAAGATATTATGCCTTGTTTTCTGGAGAAATAAATACAAATTAAGTGAGTTTTTGCTTTTTATTTGCCAATGGGGTTAAGAAAAATAATATTGTTTCTGTTTAAATTAAGATAATTTTTCTCACCCCATTGCCAGATCATTTTGTTTTAAGCAAAAACTCACTTAATTTAGATTAATTCCCCCGGAAAACAAGACATAATATCTTATCTAGTAAATGCATCTTGATTTAAGGATTTAAGTTAAGACAAAAATACTAAGTAAGAGAAGCATTTTTGCAGTGTCATCATTTACTGTTCCTAAATGAGGGTTTATAGCTAACTGAATTGACCTGTACTTTTTTTTGGGGGGTGTGTTTTGTTATTTTTCTGTTATTATTATTATTTTTATTTTATGTAAAAGAGATCTAACTACTTTAATTTATAATATTGCTGTAATATGCTGCCATAATTTGTTACATCTCCATAAAGTCCCTCAGAAGACTCTCAAACTGTGAGGAACTGACCGGGTCCGACACGACGTCTCTCGGAGTCACGGCGGCCCTGTGGATCCTGAAAGCAGATAAAGTTGTGTTAAACACCACAGAGCACCTGATAATGACCAAACCTGACCACAGATGAAGAACCACACCACATCTGCTCGTCCTCAGGGACGCGTGTGAAGCTCAGGAGCCGGTCGCCGTACGGAGACTCGAATCCCAGATCCCGACAGCTCCTGATGATTCTGAGAGATGAGAGGAAGTGATGTCACATCCTGCTGTGAATCTAATGTCACGTGACTGTGTGTTCAGGGCGATACCTGAGTCGGTAGAGGTCAGACTGACTCCTGCTCTTCATCAGGTCGTGAGCGATGACCTCTGCCAAGTGGAGAGGGGCAAAGGTCAACGGGGTCAACGAGACTGACTCCAGCTCTCTCACCAACAGATCCAAATAAAACAGAGTTCGGCTCTGAAACCACACGATTAAACACTACCATGATGTACACATGCAATTCTAGTTCACAACACTGATAATAATCATAAATGTTTCTTGAGCAGCAAATCAGCATCTTAGATTGATTTCTGAAGGATCATGTGACACTGCACTGCAAAAATGCTTTTCTTTCTGAGTATTTTTGTCTTGTTTCCAGTTCAAACATCTAAAAATTCTTAAATCAAGAAGCATTTACTAGATGAGTAAAATGCAATAAGATATTATGTCTTTCTTTCCAGGGGGATTAATCAAAATTAAGTGAGCTGTTGCTTTCAAACAGAATTATTTGCTTGTTTTAAGCAAAAAAAAAAGAAAAAAAAAAAAGTTTTATTTCCCCAGAAAACAGGACATAATATCTTATGGAATTTACCTACTTTAGTAAATGCATCTTGATTTAAGAATTTTGTATATATTTGGACTGGAAAAAAGACAAAAATACAAAGTAAGAAAAGCATTTTTGCAGTGTGAAGTATTGTTTTGTATGTGAAGTGTGAGATGTGAGACGGCGGCGCCCTCTGCTGGATCATCAGTGTATTATCTGTCATGTGACGTGAGAGAGTGAAGATGCGCTGACCTGCGCGCTGAGGGCCGAGCCGTTGATGCTGTACGGGCCGTCGTCAGAACCGAAGGCCTGCCGAAGCTCCTCGGGACACTCGAACTGAGCCCATTCCTCAGGGCTGATGGGAAGAGACACTTCTACAGCTTTACCTCGGGGTCTGTCCTCAACAGGAGACGTCTGGGGGAAAATTAAACGTGTTTAATATAGAAACCGCATACTTTTATTCAGCAGTTGATCAGAAGGCACAGTAGACACACGTATAGGCTTCGTACTTTCAAAGACTTTTCAAACACTACTTTATTGGTTTTCAAGAACTTCAATCAGAGATCTCACTTATCAAACAATATCTTTAAAATTCTAAAAAATATCTATTGAAACATTTTTTTTAAATGTTTCAGTTTTTAGAACATTCAAAAGTAACTTTCACACATAATGCTTTCAAAACGGAATGTTCCTTTAACGTTTGCATAACCAAGAAGAAACAGATTTAAAACTTTTTTTTAAAACTGTACGTTCATCTTACATTCAGATAAATATGTATTTATTTCTTCTTACAATAGGCATGTATAATGAATCATTAAAGTTATCAGAACTCCCTCAAACACTTAATCAGGCCTTGATCTCCCTGATCTTAAAAAGAAAAAAAGAAATATTGTTTTCATAATTCCAGAACACGTGTTTGGATATCTAGCACTTATTCCTCTCACCTGTTTAGACTTCTTGTCGTCTGGTCTCACAGCTGACTGATTCATCACTTCCTGTGCGGTTTCCATAGACACCTGCATTCAACAAGGACACACACTTGAGCACACAATCCTATCCTGAGGCCTTCTCCGTTTGAAAACGCATCTTTTCCTCTCCGGTTTGGCCTACTGTTCACACTGAGACGCCGTTTTTACTCATGAAAACGCTCTCCAAAGTGGAAACATTTGAAAACATCGGTTTCTCGCTGTAGTGTGCTGGGAAAAGAGGTATTTTAAAACGATGACGTAAGTTTAGTCATGTGACGCATATTGAACCCATAGATATTGATGTTTATAGCGGTGTTGTGCCTGTCGTGTGCTGTTCACTTTCACACATATGTTCCTTCACACACTCTTCATATCACAGTCCTGCACAGATGAAGAGATCACTCGCATTCCTGCAGTGAAACATGAACAGTTTTAGCGTTTACACCGAACATATAATGATGAGTGAGTGAGTCCTGGACCATCAGCGAATGAGATTCTGCTAAACATAATGATCCTCTCAGAAGAATTGCGCGATAACTTTATTATTTATTTTTCCGTCTGTATGATCTCAGTGAGTTTCTGTGCAGTAAAGGTGAATTTAGCGTTTTCAGGCGTTTTCCAGAAGTTCCTCATCCACAGTAGCGGTGTTTCAATCCACACGTTTTTATCCGAATTTAGTGATATCGAATGAAAAATGCCTTATGGAAACAGTAAAATTTGATTGAATTTCATGAATATCGACTCAAATGGAATACGTTCGGTCTCATCGGATTTGATCTTGGTCGATATACGGCTTATGCGATAAACGCTGATGGAAACGTTATTTGCTGAATAAATAATGAATAGCATTTTGTCTAGCAAAACTTTGTTCGCAAATGTTGGCTTGAATGTGCAATTCAGTGCGAAAATGAATGGAAACACCTTAAAATGTCTCAAATCAATTCGATATACCAATTTGATCGCAAAACAGCGTGTGACGTCATTACGCACAGGTTTTTATTCGCTTTAAACCGTTGGATGGAAACATACTTTCACCATCTTGAGTTTTTTTACCGAACTTCAGATCATTCGATTGACAAGTGGATGGAAACTTAGCTAGTGTGGACGGAGAGCCAAATATCTCCTCATTCGCTGATGGTCCAGGACTCACTCACTCACCATTATATGTTCGGTGTAAACGCTAAAACTGTTCATGTTTCACTGCAGGAATGAGAGTGATCTCTTCATCTGTGCAGGACTGTGATATGAAGAGTGTGTGAAGGAACATATGTGTGAAAGTGAACAGCACACGACAGGCACAACACCGCTATAAACATCAATATCTATTGCGTCACATGACTAACCTTACATCATCGCTTCCAAATACCTCAGTTTTCCCAGTGCACACTACAGCGAGAAAACTGCGTTTCAAATGTATCCACTTTGGAGAGCGTTTCAAAAAGGTTCGTTTTCATTAATAAAAACTCGTCTCTGTGTGACGGAAGACCAAGCGGAGAGAAAAGATGCGTTTCAAACTCAAACATGTTAGTGTGGACAAGGAGTGTGTGATGGAAGTGAAGCGCTGACCTTCCAGATGTTTAGTGTGAAGCTGAGCGCGGTGAGCAGATGCTGTCGGTGTGTGTGTGACGACCGCTCCTCGACCACAGCCAGCAGTGTGTGTGTCCGCATCAGACGCTCCAGACGCCCGACCGCCCGCACCTCACACACACGCACGCCGGACGCCACGCTCTCCTCTGACGGGACAGGGGTCAAGGGGTTATCTATACAGCGCATTTTACAGTACAGAGTGTTTCAGAGCAGCTTTACAGAGATAACAGGACAATAATGCAACTAAGTTTGTTTCCAGAAGAAAATAGTGTCATAGTCAAGCTTAAGTAAGTTATGTGATGCTTCATTTTTGTTGTAAAAAAAAAAAGAACAAAGAAAAAAAAGTTATTAATTTAGTAGTTCATTTATATATATATATACAGTATGTGACCCTGGACCACAAAACCAGTCACAAGTCTATACAAGTCATACAACACTATACAGGCCGTCTAATACATTGTATGGGTCAAAATTATCGATATTTCTCCAAAAATGATTAGGATATTAATTAAGTAAAGATCATGTTCCATGAAGATATTTAGTAACTTTCCTACCGTAAATATATAAAACATGTATTTTTGTGAGTGAATGCAGCACAATCGTGAACATAAATGCACAACTTTAAAGGAGATTTTCTCAATGTTTACATTTTTTTGCTCCTCAGATTCCAGATTTACAATAGTTGTGTCTCGACCAAATATTGTCCTATCCTAACAAACCACACATCAGTGGAGAGATTATTTATTCAGCGTTCAGATGATGTATAAATCTCAATTTCAGAAAATGTACCCATGTGACTGGTTTTGTGGTCCAGGGTCACAATGCAGCAGATCAAAACAATATTATTGAATATTACATTAAATGTCCCCAACTAAGCAAGACAAAGGTGAAAGGGTGATGTTGGTCATGTGATGGATTAGTACAGAACACAAGATGATGACCGGTGATGAAGACTGACCGTCTGGGAACATCAGGACGTCTGCGGCCCATTCGATCTGAAGACGCACGTCAGTCGCAGGAAAGTGTGTGACGTACAGCCACTCGCCGAACTCCAGGAGGACGTCCACCTTCTGCCACTGAGCGCCAGGAGACTGAGGAAACAACCCACAAAATCAACAGGAAAACATTTTAAAATATATTTTTTTCATGGGGAAAATTAACAGGGTTCGTACAGACACTGTAAAAAGAAATTTCAGGACTTCCAAGCACAATTTTTTTGGTTTTCAAGGACTAAAATCAGAGATCTCACTTCTCAAACAATATCTTTAGGATTTAAGGATTTTTAAAACTCAAATTACAGATTATAAAGTATCCAAAATACAACTTACAACACATGTACTTCTTCGTAATTATGGATGTTTTCAAGGGCTTTCCAGGACTTCAATTTTAAAAAGTCAAATTCAAGCACTTCAAGTAGTTTAAGCACATTGTTAAAAATAAAAAAATTAAGATCATCTTCAACAAAATTCTCATTACTGTACAGAAAAAAAGAAGAAAGTTTGATTCTCAGGGAAACCAAGAACTGATTTAATGTTTTAAATTTTTTTACCTTGAAGGCAATGTAAGTCGCTTTGAATGAATAAAATAAATAATAGCTCGGATAAAAGCGTCTGCCAAATATATATTGCCAAATAGTACTATATACAGTTGAAATCAAAATTATTCAACACCCATTGCAAATCAGGTTTATTGGCAAAATGTACAGACTTTCAGCAGTTTGCAATGAACAAATCAAACAAAAGTAATTGAAATCGCTCAACACAACAAATGTTTCAAGTGGTTTCCCCAAATTCAACTGAAAATGTGACTTTTAATGCCTTCTGCAGTCTCAAAATTATTCATCCCCCTGAGTAGAATCCCTGACAACAGCACAAATCTGCAGAACAGGTGTTGTCTCATTAGTTGCACCAGGTGTGCTTGAGCTAGAACACATGAAATATCTGAACTGCCTAGGCACATGTAGTCAAAAAATGGTCCAAAAAGTTATATTAATAATTTTGATGACATCTGTATGGGGCTGCATAACGATTCATCGCACCTAACCGTTTGCAAAATAAAAGTTTTTGTTTACATCATATGTGTGTGTGTACTGTGTAAAATAATTATGTATTTATAAATACACACACATGCATGTATATAT
This sequence comes from Phoxinus phoxinus, assembly GCF_949152265.1. NCBI lineage: Eukaryota > Metazoa > Chordata > Actinopteri > Cypriniformes > Leuciscidae > Phoxinus > Phoxinus phoxinus. The sequence continues at coordinate 1,075,523 of NC_136889.1, forward strand.
ATTAAAAAAATATTTACATGTTTATATACATTTTTATATTTAAATATAATGTATATTATATATAATTATAAATACTTAATATATAAATAGATTTTTTTTCTTAAAATGATACATGCATGTTTGTGTATTTATATATACCTAATTATTTTACACAGTACACACACACATATGATGTAAACAAAAACGTTTATTCTGCAAACGGTTAGGTGCGATGAATCGTATTGCAGCCCTAATATAAATATATACACAAAATGACATTTCTAGACACAATCATTATTAAATTAGTATAAAAAAAAATGACAATTGTTTCTCACAATTTTTTTGTCATTTCTTATTTTCCCAATGTTTTTTACATTTTTATTTGTTTTAAAAAAACTGTTTATGTAGTATTTATCCATTTTTATTTGAGTTGTAGTTTACTAAGTTAAACTAAATGAAAAGAACAAAAGTAACGAAAAAGGTTTACTATGGTTTTAGTTTTAGTTAACGATAATAACCCTGATAAAAGCTGTATACATATATATATATATATATACACACACACAAAAACAAATAAAAATGTAAAAAACACACAAAAAAATCACTTTTCTACAATTTTTCCACCCTATGAGATATTGGGAAAATAAGAAATTACAAAAAAAATATGAAAAACAATTGTAAGTTTTTTTGTACTAATGTAATAATGATTGTGTCTAGAAAAGGCGTTTTGTAATTTTTATGATGATTTTTAAATGTCCTATAATTCATTACACTGGCATGCAAAGTCTGGAAACACCTGGCTGAATTATTTTGATCTAAATTCTTAAAAAGCAAACAAACTAACTAATAATTAGCCATTTTGCATGGTGACAGTTCAGCATATCTGCTGGGAGAGGTGTGTGTGGTGCAGTGTGCTGGCTTCACCTTCAGTGCTGTGATGGCGTTCTGATAGTAGGTCAGGCGCTGGTGTGTGTGTTTCGCACACAGAGCCGCTCGCCTCCACATGTGAGAGCAGAAGATCTCGTCCTCGTCTCTGAACCGCTGCATGTCCAGCAGAACCGACTCTCCCAGCCGGGCCTTGACCAGAACACGCTGCTTTAACAGAACCCTGCGCGCACACACACACACACACACGCACACATGAATGTCTGATCATACATTTACTGTAACTGAGTATCACACTAGAAAGCTTCACACTTAAGTTTCTCATAATCTTAAATTGATCTAAAGACATGAATTCTCAAGATGAACTCATTATTGACCACAGATGAAACGTGCAGTGTGTGTGTAAGACCAGCAGGTGTTGCCAAAACCTCACAGACAGAGTAAAGAATGAGAACATCTAAACCTTCCACTTGTCTGATCCTCTTTTTGAAAACTACAGTATGACTGTTTCCACCATGTGAGTTCATCTTTGTTCTGGACTGTCTAAATGTGCATTTGCAAACAGTACATGAGTTTCTTTATAGGTAAATACCATTGTTTCCTTATGAACACATTTTCCGATTCTAGATAATGTTTGAAACTTTGTAATGCTTGTGCTTTTCGCTTGTTCTATTCCTTCTCGCATGACAGCGACTGCTGACAGAACCGGCAGACCGAGGCATTCACTGACATAGACAACTCATAACTATTATATAGTTTATCTGTAGTAGTTCACACACACACACACACACACACACTCGGCACGCGCACACACGCACACTCGGTATGCGCACACACACACACACACACACACTTGGC
>NC_136889.1:1082244-1117244 GCF_949152265.1 Phoxinus phoxinus
GTAGCGCTTTTTGAGCTTAAAAGCTTCTGTTCTTTATATTTTTTGTTTACACATATTCTTAAAATGTTTTCAACTAAAAGAAAATCTTAAGATATATAGTGAGCTTGTTGTGTATATTGCCTAATGTAAGCTTGTTCAGAAATTGTGACAAGAACGTAAAAAAATACTTATTTCTCGTTAAACGACATTTAAATAAATGAATATTCGATTATTATGAACCCGAATATTCGAATGCAATATATTGTTTTAAATGCCCATCCCTTAGCCTAGACGTCTGAGCTGTGTGTGGACGCTATTAGACGTCTTTTAAACGCAAAACTGCTTGCTGGGAACTTCACAAACTTTCTGCTCTTGCACTTCCTCACACTTAAGTTAGCTCGAGCCGGCATGCTGCCCGACGCGTGTTTGAAATAGATAAAAACACGAGCGAGATTAGCTTCTCATGTCAAGTGTGAAAAGAGCCGTGTTAGGAAAAGTAGTTAGTGAATAATTTGCCTATATTAAAAAAGCTTTCATGTGGAATTACGGCTGATACGTGCAGAGAAAGGCCTGTAGATCTGCACCAAACACAGCAAAGGGACATTTAATTAGAGTGAGCGTAAAGAAGAGAAGCAGCAGAACGTGTATTTACTGGCTGATCACACCGCAAATCTATTTCTGAAGGAGTTTTATGGGCCTCTTTTCATTAAAAGTGCTCACTTGGATCAGGAAAATACTCTCATGCTTCTCATATATATCAAGATTTATATATTTGAATTGCTTATAAAATTTCCACTCATTTGGATTACACAGTTAGTCAGTCATAAGAAATGAAAGCTAGTTTTAACTCTAATTTAATTCACAATGGGTGCAGAGAGTCTAATTATGGTCTGAGATTACCCACAATGCTTTGCACAGGGGCATGTTATATGTTATAAAGTCAGAATTGCATGATATAATCATTCACAATGTGTGCTTAGCTTGTTTTAAATTCAGGGCCTGCCTTCAGAGGGTCTACTCATGGTCTGAGATTACCCACAATGCTTTGCACAGGGGCCGTTTCCAGTGTGTTTTTGTGTTCATTAGAGCAGTCGCTCACCTCCAGAGCTTTCTTCACGTCCTGCATGGCGGCAGCGTCCAGCGCAGGGCCGTGGGTCGGGCCGGATTTCTCCACGCTCTTTCCTCGCACTTTCTTGGTCTTTTCGGCTGTGGGCTGAACGTCTGCCTTCTCTGTGTCCTGCGGGTCCGGATCGGCACGTACAGGCGTCACACACCACGGCTCGATGAGTCCCTGAGCCACAGCGGCACAGAGCATGACCACCAGAACCACCTCTCTGAAATGAAGCACAGACAAATAAATACATAAAATTATCTAATAAAATAATATAATTACATGTATATGTATATATATTGCTTCGTATAAGTGAATACACCCATGCTAAACTTGACTTAAAAGAGGAATAAAAAAATCATCTTTTGAAAACTCCAACCTTTAAGGACACCAGTTTTCTTTATGAATGAATAATGTACCGTAAATAAATAAATGTTCTTCCTTAAAATACAGGGTGCATAAGTCAGGAAAATGTAAATGTTTGTTAACATATTACTGTTATGTTAAATTCCCATAGAGGCGGCAGATTTTTAAAGGCCAGTTATTTCATGGATCCAGGATACTATGATCCTGATAAAAGTTCCCTTGGCCTCTGGGATTAAAATTGTAATAATTAATTACTAAAATAAAACCTTATATATAAAAAAACCATATAATTACAGAATAATAAAAAATAATATAAAAATAATGATGTTATTATAGAATAATTAAAATAATAAAATTAAATAATACATAAAAGTTTATAAAAATAATATAGAAAAAATTATATAAATAATATACAAATAATTATATAATAATTAAATAAAATGATTCAATAAAATAATATAAAAATAAGGATGTAATTGTATAATAATTAAATTAATTTATAAAATAACGATAAAATTATAAAATAATAAAATAAAATGATTAAAAATATTATAGAACAAATAAAATAAAATACAATAAAAGCACACCTCTCTTTAACGAGACACATGATTGAGTACTAGTGAGGACTGATGCAACAAACACAACTAATAAAGTTATACAATAATATATCAAATAATTATATAATTGTATAAAAAAATTATAAAATAAAAAAGTAAAATAAAATAAAACCCTTTTCTCAACAATCATTCATGTCTGGAGCTCAAACACACACACTGAACTTTAATACATGTTTAATACATACACTAGTGCTAGAGAGGATTGACCAATCAAACATCAGTGATAAAGTAACTCACGCCCATATCTTACCCAGCATGCCCTGTCTGTCTGAGCAGTTGTATGAGACGGCTGAACGTGGGCAGGAGAAGCCGATGCCCCCTGGTGGCCAGAAGCCAGATGTTGTAGTTCCACAGATACACAGCTGCATTAGCCACCAGCCACGCCTCGCTAAGCTCCGCCCCCAGCTCCGCCCCTCGCAGGAAGTGACCCGTGGCATATGCAGATAAACCCTTGATCCAATCACTGAGGAAAGACACAAAAGTCAACGACAACCAATCGATTACAACAGCTATGTTTATAATTAATGTCATTACTCGTATACTAATATTAATATATTGCACTTTTGTTCTGAAATAATTAATTTATATTGATTTACATTATACTACCTACAACTTCATAGTTTATATCAAATTTTAGTTTCATTTAAAAAAATAAAAGTTTCATTTATATAATTTGTTTAGGTCAGTAAACAATGTGAACATTAAAGCTGCTTCCTCTATTATTACCATTAACAATTTCATTATAATTAGTATTATTTAACTTATAACAATAGCTGTATTTTTTATTTTTGTGTGTACATATATATCGTCTTTTTGTATAATATGTTTAATTGTATTTTACAGAGTTGTTTACAAGTTCTAGTTCTAGTTGTTGTTGTAATTGTACTTCTCATCTGATGGAAAATAGCCTTCGGGATAATTTGGGTACATTTACATTCATGAATGTTAATTAATGAATTAATTTATTAAATACATTTGATTTATTTCAATTTTTTTTACAATTTGAAAATTTTAAATTTTCCCTTTTCTAAAAAAAAATATATATATAGGCCACAGTTGCAAAAAGTAAACTGATGCTAAGCAATATTTAACCATTTACTGTAACTATTCTGAATTATCTCACTATTTAATTATACAATATTACTAATATAACATACTGATGAGACTTTAGATTGAGACTTGACTTGTGTTCTGCACTTTTATGATGCCTTTCTCTCATCACAATGATCATATGGCAATTTACACACACCATAAAATGTATTTAAATTCTACGTGCCGCTTCTGGCTCGCTGCTAACTGAGCTACACAATAAAGCTGAATCTAGTGTCATGATGGCTGAATATGTGAATATGTGATCAGCCGGTCTGTTGGCGAAGAACAGCTTTGTTTATCTGTGCTTCACACGCCTCTCAAGCTCATAGTTTCATGCTGTTTATAATCTCGGAAAGTCATTTAATGCATGCTGGGATGTGGCATAGAGCGTCTCTCTGTGATTATCTTGTCTGTTCAGGTCCACAGAGCGCAATATAACACGCTTAACATCCAATCAGCTTCTGAGACGAGAGTCTGTCACACAGAGACACGCATGTAAACGAGTCAGGGTTATTAATATTCATAAGGGTGTTTTGCTCACCTGTACAGGGTCCAGTGGGCGTCGTCCTCCTCGGGTGGGCGTGTCCTTCTTTCATCAGGTGTCACAGCAGAGCCGTTTAGCTCCACCCCCTCAGAGCGCAGTTTTAGGATGGTTACCTAGACAACACAAAGCTGTGATTTATGGGATGCCAATTTTAATGAGAACTTGAACTAAATCACTATAGCTAAGCCTTTATAAATATTTCTGTTGTATTCAATTAACCCTATAAATCATATTTGATACGCATATTTCTAAGGCCTCTAAAAATAAAAAAATAAATGCTGAAAAATATAATTCTGTCTCTGATTGATAGTTTGGACTGTTTTATAAATTTGATATTGTTAGTAATATTTTAGCTGGACTAATGCAGGTTTACTTCATTATCCAGACATCTTTTATCTTTTACTATAAAAATCATAAGCATCAAATATGATCATCAGGCCTTTGAGGAAGCTTTATTTGTTCATCTGTCAATCATAATTGTATTGCATTGCATTATATGTTTTAATACTACAGATCATAAAAGGATTTAAATATCATATTATTGGCAGATATCAATATTTATATGCATTTTATGCAAGTATCTGCTATCCTTTAATACAAATCTCATTGGTTTACATTACAAGCATCAGAATTTCATCATATTTTTGCTCAGTTTGACTAAAACTGAGCCGTTTTTCCTCCATATTCTCACTATATCATGAGCCATAAAAGCCTGATGTATCAAATATGATACAAAATGCACAACTTTTTAGATTAAAATAAAAAGTATTTTGTCAATAAAAAGTTCCATTTATTTTTTGGGATAGTTTTTTATCCCAAAGATTTTTCCGAGTATTATTTCATAGGCTTTCACAGGGTTTAATAATCATTGCATAACATGTTGTGCAGCAGAGACTCTCATGGTCTGTAATTCCTCTCCAGTGGGGGCTGATGGGATTGAACGGTTCACACAGGACGACTGAGGATCAAAGCCTCGCGTGTCCATGAGGATCTCACATCCCTTCACTTCCCCGGATGGAAACGCTCATCAAATTAAAAGGACGCCTTTTGAAAAATCAACCCCTTCAAAAACAGAGGAAACATGTTCGCCGAGAACAAAGTGATGTGCTTTTCAAAGAGACGCCGCTCTGCTTTTGTCAAGGTCATCGCTTCTCGAACTCACTGTGCCAAAATCTCAAAGCAAAGCGTCTCTGAAGACATAATTACCCAGATCATCCTGGAGGTCTAATGGAGTCGTTAAAAAACCGGCACATGATTGAGTGAAACAATATTTCAGCCAAAATTAGAATTACATCATTTACTGACTTACAAACCCATATGCTGTGGAACGAGGAGAATTTATTCATTTTCATCTCGTTTTCATACCACATTTACACAAATGCCATTTACAAATTCTTCTTTTGTGTTCCACATAAGAAAGTGAGTCAAATGTGACCCTGGACCACAAAACCAGTCACATGGGTACATTTTTTTTTAATTGAGATGTATACATCATCTGAAAGCTGAATTAATAATCTCTCCATTGATGTGTGGTTTGTTAGGATAGGACAATATTTGGTCGAGACACAACTATTGTAAATCTGGAATCTGAGGAGCAAAAAAATCTAAACATTGAGAAAATCTCCTTTAAAGTTGTGCATTTATGTTCACGATTGTGCTGCATTCACTCACAGAAATACATGTTTTATATATTTACGGTAGGATATTTACTAAATATCTTCATGGAACATGATCTTAATATCCTCATGATTTTTGTCATAAAAGAAAGAAAACATAATTTTGACCCATACAATGTATAGTTGCTATTGCCACAGATATACCCGTGCGGCTCCAGACTGGGTTTGTGATCCACATTTGGTCTGATACGAGGGAATGAGGGAGAATAAATGATTAAAACACAGCTTAGATTCAGTGTTTTTGTGCTTCTCTAACGTCCCTTCATTACATTAATGTTCCTACAACAACTGCAGGTGCTCAGAAACACTGAGGATCTATTTCAACTGTTTAGTTCCTGCCTATAGAGGCTGTCTAAGACACTTTAGGAGAAAACTTTGCTTTTTCATGCACTGGGCAATGTGATTTTGTCTATTTTGCTTTCATAATTTGTCTACTTTCAGACTAGTGGTCCAAAAATATACATTTGAAGTCCCCCTGTGGTGAGAATCCAGCTTTTAATGTTGCTTATGTGTCTATGTGGTGTTATTAATCTGCTTTAACACACACCATGTGTAAGTTCATAAGTGGACAGCATTGCTGAGTATTTTCTGCTTAAAACTGCAGTGAACCAAAGACAGTCTCACAAACACGCTTTGAAATCGCTGGCGTTTCTGACGTCACACACTACCTTGTATCCAATCAGATCAACATGTGATCGTCCACCAGTGGATCTCTGAGTGAGTGAGTGAGTGGAGGCGGGGCTCATTTGCATATTCATAGAACCACGCATACTAAATTAGGCAAGGGTGTCGAGTTACATTCAAGCTATTTTAAGGCATGAAGACAAGGAAAAAACATTTAAATGTTATTAAGAAATAAAATTATTGACTACAGGAGGACTTTAAGTGTTCATTTTATTGCATTTTATCTCATTTAAATCTCAATCCATCCCAAAAATTCAAGATATTGGGGCAAAAATTTCTGTTTTTGTTACCCATAAAGCCATAGCAGAACGAGTATTACCTCAGCGTTGATGAAGTGGACCTCAGCTAACAGACGCAGAAGCGGATCAGTCCGGTTCCTCCGCTCGGGACTCGCTCTGTTCTTCAGTTTACCTGCAAACACACGTGAGGGATCCATCACCAGATTCAGAACACACCTGGACATGTGGACACAAGCCTTTTGTCTCATAAACAGGCTAAATTAGTAATATTATTCCCCATATTCTTTATCAACGGTACACAAAAACACGTATAAACTGAATTATAGTCACGCCAGATTGTGATCAATACCAGTTTGATGATTTCATGATTCCTTCATTGAAACATCCAGATCTTCTGGTGATTACAGTACATGTCTTGTCTCATAATTACCGTCATTCATTTCTGAATTCCACTTAAGTAATTTGTGTGAATAAATAACTGTTTATCTTTCTATTCATCAGAATCATGAAGGCCTGAGGATGTGATTAACTAATCGGTCACTTCAGAAGACTCGTGAAACATTAATGATAGTCGACAGACGGGTCGAGTCAGTCCGAGTCCTTCACTGTTCAGTTCTGGGCATTTTTAAGACTTAAGCTTGAAATTAAATCTTTAAAGAAAGTCAATAACACCAGCAAACATAAGTGAGCATAAAGTAAAAACATAAAACACTTGATATCTAGGAGAAAATGTAGACAATCAGAGTATAAACGAGTTTGCACCAAAAATAATCGCTTTCAATAAATAATTGCATATTCCAAATATTGTTTAAAGGTGAATTGTGTGTCATTTCTAAGATCCTAATATCATCAAACAGAATTGCACACGTAATGACCGTGTCAAACTCATGCGAGCTCGAGACAGTCTTCAGGGAAATCCAACTGTCCCATAAGAGTCTGAACATTAAGTTATTGTAATATCACACACATCTCTTGTAAACAGGGTTCCCACACCTCGGTTAACTTCAAATTCAAGGACCTTTCAAGGATATTCCAGGTCCAAAACCCTCATATTCAAGGATCTTAATGTGGGGACACGTTTTAAGTGAGAGCAAGGTTACATTGTGTTACGTTGTAAGTTACATTGTTGAGGGCCGTTCACACCAAGGACGATAATGGTAAAGATAACGATAACGATAAAGATATGTGTCCACACCAACGACCGATAACGGTCTTTTTATTCTAAGCACGCGATGTCATCTGCCATTTTAAATGCGCGAGACCTTTAAATTAGAATGGATTCTGATTGGCTGTCAGTGTTTTATCGTTGGACAGCTGGAAAAAAATCGTTCTGAAAGTGATCCCAACGATATCGTTCCTCATATCTTTATCGTTATAGTTGTGGTGTGAACTCTGTTATTCTTTAATATGGAGAACGATTTTTAGAATTATATCTTTTTCGTTATCTTTATAGTTATCGTCCTTGGTGTGAACGGGCCTTTACAGTTTTGCGCGCGTGAACGTCATGGCAACGTGCAACACAAAGCTCCTCACGCAGGACACACTAAACGTAACACGTAAATGCGCGTAACTAACGATAATCAAGCAAGCTAGTGAGCACAGGCCACCAAGTGTTGGCGGAATAACACATTAGCGGACCGGTGGGAATAATATGGAATTTTTTACAGAAAACTTCTTGCACAAAATAAACTCAAGCACTTTCAAGGACGTGTATCTGTGTGTGTTTATTTTCCAAAACTTTCCAGGGCCTTGAAATGTTGTTGTTTTTCTTCAGATTGACAAACTTTGAAGGATTTCAAGGACCCGTGGGAACCCTGTAGAAACACGAGCTGTGTCCTCCACATACAGCAGCTCCACATCATTCCAGTAATCCCAGCTCTCACTTACTGGTGTTTTCCCAGCGCCCGTCATCATACAGCAGACAGAAGCGACAGGCCGCTCGACACACATCAAACACCTCCTGCTTTCGGGCCATCTTGGCCAGAGACGCCCACAGTCTCACCCTGAGGAACAAACACACACCACAGGAACAACATGAGACCGACTCGCTCGCGTCTGAGCTTCAGTCACGAGTTCCTGCTTTGGCTCTGCTGGTTTTATTCGCATGTTCCCTCGTTGCAGAAGAAACAGAAGAGTAAAGTTTATTTCCAGTGTAATGATGGATTCTGGGGTGAATGCAGGGATTCAGAGCCAGATTTATTTTAATGAACACATGCAATGGCTTTTGGGAGTGAGATGTGCTTCAGATTTTTGTTGAGAAACCGTGCATTGATCATTTTGACGGAAGTGAATCAATCAAAACTAACTTTAGCTGGAAAATAACATTATTCAAGAACCGCTATAAAGCCAAAACAATCTGTTACCTTAAATTATACGTTTATCTCTGTAAAGCAGCTTTGAAACAATCTACATTGTTAAAAGCGCTGTATAAATGAAAATGAATTGACTTGACCATTCAAAAGTTTGGAGAAAAAAATAACATTTATATTTTTATTGTGAAAGGATGCATTAATATTAACATTTATAATGTTACAAAATATTATGTTTCAAATAAATGCTGTTCTTTTCATCAAAGAATCCTGAAAAAAGTGTATCACAGTGTCCACAAAAATATGAACTGTTTTCAACACTGATAATAATAATCATAAATGTTTCTTGAGCAGCAAATCATCATATTATACTGATTTCTGAAGGATCATGTGACACTGAAGAAATAACAAATAAATGCAGCAATTACTCCAAACTTTTGACAGCCAGTGTAAATAACTATTCCAACATTTTAATGTCATGAAAACACACACACACACACACACACACACACACACACACACACACACACACACACACACACACACACACACACACACACACACACACACACACACACACACACACACACACACACACACACACACACACACACACACACACCTCTCTTTATCATCTGAGCTCTTGTCAAGTCCAGCCAAATGACCTTCGACCTCCTGCACACAGGTCATGTGATGTTGGGCTTTAGCGGCGAGATGTGTCACATGATCTTGGTCTCCGTCACCTAGAGAAACAGAACCACAAAACACAATAAACCCAGCTCAGTACGCCTCGAGTACAGTTGGAAATGACTCATGCAAACACAAAGTGTAATAACAGTAAAGTCATCATGAGCTTCTGGATTACAACAACAACACACACACACACACACACACGTCTTCAAATTTTATGAGAATGGCTTCCTCTCTATCCGAGTTCAAATCTTGTCTTATAACTCATCTTTTCTTTTTGGCTTTTAAATTTTTTTATTTTTTTTGCTCTTAACTGTTTTTTTCTTCTTAATTTCTGTGTATTTTTAGTACTATTGTTGTACAGCACTTTGGTCGGCCTGTGGCCATTTTTAAATGTGCTTCAGAAATAAACCAACTTCAACTTGTAAGTATCGGTGATACATAAAATAAAGCATCTTGTAACAGTTTTCAGAAAGGCATGGCTAACGCACAGACTTATGGGACTAACGGAGGGCTGGATTGATATTCCACATGTAGATCTGACATGGGAATCTGTCAAACGGCACTTCTACGCTACTATCAGCATAACGTCTCAAAGCCAGGCCTGTGATTAACAGCATTAACAACACAAACTGGAACCTTTGATTTTGCGGTCAGCATCGAGAACGGTTCGGAAAGCATCCGGTGCCAGAGCGATTCCAGCACTGACCAGCAGGGGGCGTCGCTTTCTCACAACCTCACGCCCTCTTCCCTCTGCAGCCTGTCAGAATAATATTACATAATCAATACAGTTCCTCCAGCACAGCTCTGATGCTACACCTGTGAGCGGCCGTCTGACCAGCAGTGCCGAGGGTTCACACGCACGGCAAATACTGGGATTCATGCTTTTAAAAGAAGTCTCTCTTCTTCTGCTTGATCTATTTGATCAAAAATACAGTAAAAACTGTAAAAATTGCTAAATATTATTAGAATATAAATAGCCATTTTCTATGTGAATATACAGTAAAGTGTAATTTATTCCTGTGATCAAAAGCTGAATTTATCATCATTACTCCAGTCTTCAGCGTCACATGATCCTCCAGAAATCAGTGTAATATGATGATCTGATGCTCAAGACACAGTTATGATTTTTATCAGATGCATATTATTTGTCAGGATTATTATGAATGAATAGAAAGTTCAAAAGAACAGCATTTATTTCAAACAGAATCTTTTGTAACAATGAGGCTTAATTTCATAACATTAGTTAACTGCATTAGTTATGAACTAAGAATGAACAATACTTCTAGTGATTAATCTTAGTTAATGTTAATTTCATAATTTACTAATGATTTTTTAAATAAATCAAAAGTTGTATTTGTTAATGTCAGTCAAAGAACGGTGAACTAATTTTTTTTAAGTAACATTAACAAAGATTAATAAATGTTTAAAATATATATATACAGTATATATATTGCTCATAGTTAATCTAATACATTAACTAATGTTAATTAACTAACATTAATCTGTTATTTTTTATTTTTAGTCTACAGTATGTACATCACTGCAAAAAATGCTTTTCTTACGTAGTATTTTTGTCCAGTCCAAATATTAAAAAATTCTTAAATCAAGAAGCAAACTAGAAGTAAGTAAAATTACTTAATTTAGATTATTATTATTATTTTTCAGAAAACAAGATATAATTTAAGTCTTAAAAAACAAGCTAAATAATCTGCCAACGTGAAATATAAATATCTTAATTCAAATGGGAAACAAAAATAAATCTTAATTTACCTTAAACTCACTTAATTACTTTTTCGTTCTTTTTTTCAGAAAACGAGATATAATTTCTTATGTCAATTCACTCATCTAGTAAAAGCTTCTTGATTTAAGAATTTTTAGACATTTGGACTGGAAACAAGACAAAAATACTAAGTAAGAAAAGCATGTTTTGCATTGATCAGGCGATTTGTTCCATCTCTGTAATTTAGTATTTTTGGTGTATGTCCATCACACAGGCGATGTGGCCAGTGTGTCGCATCTGGCTGTTTTTCTACATCTCATGCTGCATTTTTAATACGCGGTTGTCAAGCTAAAAATAGTTCTATTGAAAAACACATCACAACACGATGTTTTGTCACTCATATGAGTGTAATCTTCCTCCACACGGGCGCACCTGTTGCATGAGTCTGGCGGCCTGGTCCTCGGGGCGAGTGTGTGTGTGTGCGCTGTGGACGGAGGAGCGCAGGTGGAGGAGGTGTAGAGAGGAGGACAGATGCTCGGAGGAAACATCCAGATCAACGGCTTTCTGGAGGTGTTTCACGGCAGATTCCAGCTTCTCATCCTCCTCGTCTACAGCGGCCAGCTCAGCGTGAACCTGACCCGACACTTCCAGCAGCATGCTGTGGACACACACACACACACACACACACACACACACACACACACACACACACACACACACACACACACACACACACACACACACACACACACACACACACACACACACACACACACACGGAGACACACACACAGATGTTTTATATTCTGCTAAACATCTCTTTCTATGTTCCACAGAGGAGAGGAATGCATACAATGAAGTAAATGATGACAGAAGTTTCTTATACGGGAGAATTATTCCTATAATGGCTCCAAAAGAAGAGCTGAACAACCCCTTTAGATTCCTCATGTTCTTCTCGAAACATTCTTAAATCAAGACACATTTACTGGAGAAGCAAAAGGACAGAAGATAACAAGTGTTGTTTACTGAAAATAAAAAGTGACGTTATGCTTAAAACTAGAACAAATATTTGCCAGTGGGGTCAAAAAAATGAACTTGTTTTGAATTTAAATTAAGTAGATTTTTCGGATCCCTTTTTCAGATTTTGATACACTTCTCGTTAACCGAGACTCTCCAGTAAATGCATCTTGATTTAAGAACAGGACAGACACACTGAGGACGATGTGTTCTCGCAGCACACACAGACCTGTCAGTGGCGTCCAGCGCTCGAGCGAGTGTGAGTAGAGGCTTCTGGACTCTCTTCCGGAGGTTGTGTTGGAGGAGCGGCAGACACGCGTTCCACAGACACACACACACCGCCTGACACACACCGGCGTCTCCTGCCTTCAGCGCCGTCTGCAGCAACGCATCCAACCGCACGGTCACACTCAGCTGCAGCTGCAAGAGCCGAGACACACAGAAACACACTCATTAAAGAAGTGTAGGATTAAAAATTAATTTTCATTAGAAATGCATGTGAAACGTCATCTTTATCTGAAACTCTTGTGGCCTTTTTGTAGTGGAGAAAGTCATTGTTATTGTATGGTCGTTTATATACTGTACTTATAATTCCCAGCTATAAAGTTTTATTTTGGCAATTTAACATAAAAGTGAAAGAGAATTGTTTTTAGTAATTGAAACAAAGCTGAAATAAAAAAATATGAAATATTAGATTATTAAAATTAAACTTAAAAAAATATATAAATGTTGCCTTGGGAACTAACCGAAATTGATGTTTAAGTTGAAGTACTAAAATTACTCAAATGAAAACAAAAAGGCTATATATTAATGTAAAAAAATGTATAATACAAATAACAAAAGCACATGACAACATGAAAACTGATCATATTTGTATATAATGCAATTCAATCAAAATATTAATAAATACAATAACTGTGTATAAAGAATACTGAAATAACAAATAACTGTTTTGTCACTGCAAAAAAAAAAGTACAAAAATCTTAAAACTTAAAACACAATTGTGTAAAATATTGTTTTCAGGGAATATATATTGGACTGTTTTTTGTTGTTGTTGATTTTTAGCTAAATAATTTTGAATAATTTTTAAATGAAATATATACATATCTAAATTAAACCAATGTTGTATTACCGGTACATGTGTTTCGATATTTGTATTTAAAAACGAATGCATTAACTATGAGCATATTTGTTACAGTATTGATTAATCTCTGTTAATGTTAGTTAGTTTGTTGATGTCATCTGAGGTCCATTAAATAATACTAACTTTTTATTTTAATAATGTATTAATAAATGTTTCAAAAACATTAATTAAGATGCTTTAGAAGTATGTGTCCATAGTTCATAATAACTAATGTAAACAGATGAAACCTTATTGTAAAGTGTCACTGTTTATTTGTCCGATTTACAAATGCTGTTGATATTTTTTACTACCGTATATAAATTATTTTGGCAAGCATGAGTAGTTTTAAATGTGCTATAGAAATAAATAAATGCATGAATATATGAACAGCTCTGGAGAAGGGAAAAACTGCCAAAGTTGCTTATATGGTTTGCGAATAAATATTAATATCTTTTTCAAACCAAAAAAAACTTTCCGAATGCCTCAAACATAAACAACAGTCCACAGTAATAAAACATTGATGCCTTCTGGGTCTGAAAAAAGCAAGCAGCACCTCCACGCCGGATCTGGAGTAGTTCTCAATCCCGTCTCTGTTCTTGTTAAGGTCGAGCTCACACTGCACACACTCCATCATTATGCGCTGACCGACCTTCAGGAACACAACACAAGACCTTTGTGTTTACAAAAACAACAGGGAGCAAGGGTGAGCGAGGAAAGCAGCGCTGTGTGAGGAAGCATGAGTGTTTACGGTGGCATTTGAGGCGCTGAGCTCCTTCAGGCAGTCGGACGCCATGTGATGTTGCTGGAACTGCAGAGAGAGGAACGCCAGCTCTAACAGGAACACAACCCTGAAATCAAGAGGAATAACCGTGATGAGACACACTCAAAGCAGAGCCTGCTCGCTGCCTTCATTGCTACAAAAGGCCCTTAGTGTGTCAGGCGCTTTCATACTAGAGAAACTGACAGAACAAATAGGAATAATGAAAGGAATAATGAAAGATGCATTTTGAGGGAGTGGGAAATAATGCAGGAGAGTGAATCAGAAGCACAACTTTTCTCATTGCTCATCAGAGTGTGATGCAGCAAAAGTTTTCTTCACATGATGGAGCATCACTTTCTAATAACTTTGCAGTGCAACATCCACATTGAAATCAATGGACTCGCAGATTCTAGTGTTAAGGCGCTCACAGAGAAACCCACGACATCAGCATTGTTGCTCTAAATATTCAGGCTTTGGAAGTGGACTAAATAAACTTTTAGCAAATATATATTACCGTTTAAAAGTTTGGGCTCAGTCAGAAAAAAAAAAATGAAATTAATACTTTTATTACGCATTAAATTGAAAAATATAGACATTTATAATGTTACAAAAGATTCTATTTAAAATAAATGTTGTTCTTTTTAACTTTTTATTCATCAAAGAATCCTGAAAAATAAAGTGTATCACAGTTTCCACAAAAAACTGTTTTCAACATTGATAATAATCATAAATGTTTATTTCGACGCTGCGTCGAAACGCTGTGGGAACGCCTCTACGTGATTGCGTCGTGAAGCACGTATGGAGTTAGTCCAATGGCGTGAAGGAACGACATAGGCGGGTGACGTCATCGACTAGGAAACTATAAAGCACACCTGAACCAAATAATGTCAGCTTCGGATAGACTGAAGCAAGTCGATCACGGGCATGCCGGGAGCATGCCAGGGTGACGCAGCGTCTGTTCAGGGAACTAATTTTACAAACGTAACCGAGATGTTCCCTTTCAGGGCAACTCGCACTGCGTCGAAACGCTGTGGAAACGCTATACCCACAATGCCATAGGAGCAAGTGTCAGTCTGTGTGAAGTCAGTGCACACATTCAGATGAAAGCTCCCTGGAGTGGAGCCGAGGTCAAGGTTGTAGAACCTCAAGAATGTGAGGGGTGAGGACCAGCCTGCCGCATCACAAACATCTTGGAGGGAATTTAGTATTCAGATTTAGTATCTCTTGGTCTGACGTCCGGAAAGGAGGAGGACCGAAAGCCTGCAGTACTATAGGTCTTACAATATTAGTAACCTTATGAACATAACTCGGTCTAGGTTGAAGAAAAGCCTTTACAATAGCGGGCGCAAATTCCAGGCATGAGGGAGATATCGAGAGAGCTTGTGTAATAGCGAGGAGAAAGACAGTCTTTACACTAAGAAACTTCTCAGAAACGTCCTCAATAGGTTCAAAGGGAGCCACAGAAAGGCCTTCTAAAACAATGGCCAAATCCCAGGCAAGCCTCCTTGTGCGGAATGTCTTTTAGTGTGGACGTGTGGAGGAGGATAACCCTGTGGAGAAACGTTCCTGCAGGAACTCCAGCACTGCACCCAATGGCCAGTTAATTGGGTCCAGCTGGTGCTCTCCACACCAGAAAGTGATAAATCTCCACTTCAGTTCCACTTCATAGGCGTAGAGTTTATTCGTGGAGGGAGCTCTGGAGTGGAGGATGGTCTCAACAACCTCGGTTGAGAAACCTGAACTCATGAGCTGGGCCCCCTCAGAGGCCAAACCCACAGTTTCCACAATTCTGGGCGGGGATAAAGGATCAACACGCTCCCCTGAGAGAGAAGGCCCCCCCTAAGCGGAATCTCAAGAGGAGAGCTGTCAAGGAGAGACATCAGGTCCAAGAACCATACTCGGGTCGGCCTGCACAGGGCTACTAACAGCAGACGGGCCCCGTGCCAGCGAACTCTCTGCAGAACTCCTGGGAAGAAAGCAACCAGGGGAAAGGCGTACAGACGTAGCCTCGGCCACTTCTGTACCATAGTGAGGGAGAACAAAAGTGGACAGTGTATCATCTCTTGAGATGCGAACAGATCTATCTATCACCTCGGGGTGGAGTCTCCATACCCCGGGCCTCGGCCCCTGCCTCGTCAGGATGTCTGCTCCCTGATTTAAATACCCCAGAATATATGCTGCCCTCAGAGAGAGCAGTTTCCATTGAGCCCAAAGGAGGATCTGGGGAGCCAGTTTGAATAAGGGGCGCGACCGCAGACCCCACTGATGGTTTATGTAATTTTTTTGGTTCAGGTATGCTTTATAGTTTTCTGGTCAATGGCGTCAACCACATATGACGCTCCGTCATGCCATTGGACTGATTCCATACGTGCTTCACGATGCAATCACGCAGGGGCGTTCCCACAGGGTTTCCACAGCGTTTCGACGCAACACGAGTTCCCTTGAAAGTGAATAATCTTTTTTCCCTTTTGAGTTAATCTTACTTTTCTGAATCCATTGGCAGATATTTGTTCTTGTTTTAAGTATAAAGTCTCTTAACTTTGATACATTTGATACAGTCATTTTGTTTCTAAATGTATCTTGCTTTACGGAAATAGAAAACATCTGTCATTTAACATCACAATGCTGCTCTGACAATGCTGAATGTTAGACGCACCTGTCAGTCAGTGGGATGGACGAGTCGGGATCCAGACAAACACTGGAGCTGCAGGAGCTGGACGGAAGACTTGATTCAGGGATGCTGGGTGGAGCACTAGAGCGGTGTGTGATCGGTGAAGGACTGGATTCAGGGATGTTGGGTGGAGCACTCGAGCTGTGTGTGATGGGCGGAGGACTGGATTCAGGGATGTTGGGTGGAGCACTCGAGCTGTGTGTGATGGGCGGTAGACTGGATTCAGGGATGTTAGGTGGAGCACTAGAGCTGTGTGTGATGGGCGGAGGACTGGATTCAGGGATGTTGGGTGGAGCACTAGAGCTGTGCATGTGCGCTGGAGGACCGGAGCCCCGGATGTCAGACGCTTTGGGTTCTGATGACTGCATCAGCAGCAGGAAAACCTCCTTCAGTGCCTTCACCTCATCTCTCCTCAGTTCATTGGCATCAACCATACTGTGAAGAACATGGAAACAGTGTTTCTCTAGATCAAACAGAAGAACATGGCAACAACAAAATCATGGGTTCAACTCCTAGGAAAAAGATGTGTACTGTATTTTCCAGAATAAAAGGTCGCTCAGTCTTGGAACCAACAACTTCCAATTGAAGGGGTTCCTTTGAGGGAATATGGCCAGAGGGTCCGATAGGAGCCCAATCCAGTCACTTTCTAAAGGGGACATAAAGTCAACCCCAAATGCCTGGTCTACTTTACTGACCTAGTTTTGCCAGCAACCTATCTATTTCCGAAACAGAGTCTCTACCATTATTTGCTTCAACTTATAGAGGCATCCGATGGGGAGGACTGCAGATAGTGGCAGTAAACCAGCTCACACCGGATCATAGAGACGGGTATCCTGATAGCAGAACTGAGCGCTTTCTAACTCTTGCAAACGAAGGGTGTTACTTCATCCTTGATCTACAGAGTGCTTGTTTTTCAAAGCCCGTTGGAGGCTGGGCACACTAAAGGGAGCCTAGTGAGGGGAGTAGCTCCAGCTCTGGGGGCTGATCTAACAAGGAGGCCTCGCAAGAGTCCTTCAACCTTCTGGTCAGACTTAGGGAACTAAGTACTCAACAGAATGAACCTCTAGATGAGGTTTGGAGTACTAGGCTCAACCTTGTAAGTATTTACCAGGCTCTGGACTAGAATCAGGGAGGCTCCATGGGAGCTTGCAACGTGATACTCAATGTTTTTGTAATGCTCAGCACCCAACTCGTTGGGGAGCCGCCTTCAAGGAGGCCTGTTAAGGCCTCACTATTTGATAGCGAGACTACTAGCAATGCTAGCATCAGAAGCAAGATGCTCTCACAGAATCTGTGGGCCTGGGTATATTTATTTCACATTACCGATGGGCAGTATACTCAGCATAATTGCTTATCGACCCTTGAAGCAAGGGGAGTACAAGCCTTATGCTACCGGACTATTGAGGAGGCCCACAGTAAGGCCTACCACTCCGAATGTCATGGGCGTCAGCTCTAAGGGAGTGTAGCAAGGTTGAGCCTGGTCCTGGGAAAAACCAGGTTGCTGCTGGAAGAGGTGTTAGTGAGGCCAGTAGGGGGTGCTCACCATGTGGTCTGTGTGGGTCCTAATGCCCCAGTAAAGTGATGGGGACACTATACTGTCTAAGAGCACCGTCCTTCGGATGAGACGTTAAACCGAGGTCCTGACTCTCTGTGGTCATTAAAAATCCCAGGATGTCCTTCGGAAAAAGAGTAGGAGTTTAACCCTGGCATTCTGGCCACATTTGCCCATTGACCTCTGTCCATCATGGCCTCCTATTCATACCTATATATACTAATTGGCTTCATCACTGTCTCCTCTCCACCAATAAGCTGGTGTGTGGTGGGCGTTCTGGTGCAATATGGCTGTCGTCGCTTCATCCAGGTGGATGTTGCACATTGGTGGTGGTTGAGGAGATTCCCCCTTCCATATGTAAAGTGCTTTGAGTACCTAGAAAAGCGCTATATAAATGTAACAAATGATTACTCAAAACTGACCCAAATGGGAGGGAGTGCTTGATCTGCCTCTACCTGAGCATCAGTGGTGCTGGGCGATATACAAGAGCTATGAGTAACAAAGCACTCTAATAATGACCCTAACAAGGGGAGTGTTGTCTCAGCATGACCCTGAGAAATGCTCCAGGGTCAAGGCCTTTTATCTTGTATTACAAGACCGGTTTTCTTGTCTCTGCTATAGTCTCATTTCAAACGACTCTCTAAAATGGGAGGAGACCTGCTATTCTAATACAAGCTGGCTATCAAGGTGGCCCGACAACGCTTGGTGTAGAAAGTCTTATTGGATAGTGGGTTGTTGTGCTTTCCAATCCAGTGATTGTAGAGTTACAGTATGCATCAATACTGTATTGACAATGTACATTAATAATACTAATTTATGCATTTACTAGCTGCTCCATGAGGATAAAATCAGCTGTGGAAACCTGAAAACTTGTTTTGTAGAGAATCTATTTCCAGTCCCAGAAATAAGATTCTCCGACATGGATCAGAGCGGGCTTTTTTGAGATTTATTGTCAGAACCGTAGTTTGACCAACACGTCTGTCTGAGACGTCGCCTGATCCCTGCTGTTTGCGGCTAAAAACAGATCACCAGAACCAGAAATTCACATGCAATGCCCTTGAAGGCAAACCTCAGGTCTGTGCCTCAGTCGAACTTCTGTATGGAAGAAACACATCGATTCTGATGACGGAAGCAAGCAGGTGCCGGTGCTTAAAGATCTGTAAGCATCCTGGATTTGTAACCCTGAAGATGCTGTGAATAGATGATGGGGCAAATTCCTCCATCCTTCTTTAAAACAAGGAACTGCACTGACTATAAACACTCTTGTTTTGTTGATTCATAGCTGGCGAGATTTACTGTTACTACCTCAGAAGACACAGAAGCCCTTGGTGGACATAATTGAGTTACCATATATTGTGTATTTTATGCCACTCTTAACTCTCTTGACTATATTAAATGTGAAAGGTGGGCAGAGGCTGCAACCATACGCAGATCAAGACTTTCGACACGTCTTATTAGATTATATGTGTTGACTCGTATACACTTGATGCATCTGTAATTTGTTTCTGAGGAATACAAGCTGTAGTATTTCTCTGAGTTCACATCCAATGCTTTCAATTAAATGATCTGATGACAGACTGAGAGACCCACCACACCTAAACCACAGTGGCTCAACATCAATAGCTATGTTTCCATCCACCATTTCCATTTTTAATTTGGTTTAATTCCCTCCAGAAGCGTCTCACACGATTGCGTTCCCAAACACCAGCATTCGAACGCAAGAGAACATGACAGCGTTTATTGTGTTTTGTCTGACGCTCTGAGGCAAACTCATTAATGACGGAGGGGAAAAGAGACAGATTGCAGCAACTTACATTTTTATTATTACAATTTCCCAGGAAGTGTTAATATTGTTCTCTTGAACACATGGGATAGAAATTTGCAAATGATTTATGCGAAATTCTAGTTTTGCACACAACTTAAATTCATAACTTTGGATGGAAACATAGCTAATGCAGTTTGCCTTTTGAATATAAAAATTAAATAAAAACATTAAGAATTAACCAAATTTAAAATAAACAAAGTAATTTTCTGCAAAAAAAGCTGTATGACCTTTTTGGATGTTAAAATATTTTCTTGTATTTTATCTATTTTAATATTCAGAGTCACTATACGATAGTTATTCATAGATTCAGAAGAGTGAAGCAGAGACTCCAGGCTGCTGTCATACATTAAACATGGTGAATTACTGTAAAATTGCTGAAATAGGTGACAAATGCACCATATTTATGTTTTACACAAGCTGTATATGAAAGCAACTTCTGTAACCCTTTCAAACCATTGATGTGTTTGTTTAGGCTGCTCAACATGTAAACTGGTTTGTCCAACCAGTGGCAGACAGGCCAAGTTTTTAGGATAACAATCATTATTTTTATAACAATCAAATATTTTAACATATGTGTTGTTTTCATTGGAGAAGTTAAGATGTGCAAAGAGTAGCAATTCAGGTAAAGTTACAACAATGAAATGCGGCTGTTCACGTATTCGAACACAATTGACCTAATCACTGTTGACGTGAGAAAGATCCTCCTTACTGTTTAAGCTTTTGGATCTTGTAGATCACAAGCAATTTAGGGTTTTCATCATTCAACTTTTCAGAGACATCCATGAGGTTGTGTCGAACCTGCGGAAGAAAGCGCAATGAGGCAGTGACTACATTTACATTAATTTACACAATTGCATTCATTCAATTAGCAGATCAACTTACAAATGAGGAAATTAGCAATATTAGCAGTACTGCAAGACCAAAACATATTGAGTAAATAAGAAGTGCCTTTATTTATGGTGGTGTATTAATTAAGAACAACTAAATAAGATAAATAAAACATGGTGGTTCTGTGGAGAATAAAGAAAACACACAAGATGAAAAAGAGCCTGAGCTAATAGAGAAGGTTGCAGCAGCTTGAGCACCATAAATAAACGGAAGTGACATAAGAGAATCCCTAAAGATTTACCTGTATGGAGAAAAGCCTGGGATAAAGCTCAGGTTTATGTGATTCTATAAAATCAGAGGTGACCTTGGCCATGGCGACTGCTTCTTTCCTCTTCCCGGCATCAAGCAGACATTCAACAAGGTGTCTGAACACAAACACAACATGAAATACGAGCCTTCACTCCATTCACTCGGACACAAATCTCTCTGTGTTTTACAGCAGGCCTTTGCCTATTTGAATTTCCAATGCAATCTCTTTGACAAAAGACTTTAGAGTCAAGGCAAAGAGTCAGATTCAATTTAAGATCAATGGCAAAGATCGTATAACTTTTATTAGAGATGAGTTTTCATTGTGCTCCAGGATTACATGGCTACAACAATAAAACGGTCATAAAAGAGTTTGATCACATCATAAGGATTTATATGAGTCAAGTGGTGTAAAACACGCCAGAACCCCAACATATAAATGAAGGTGCATCACATCTATGAGATCTGAACCAAATCATCTTCAAAGGTCATGACGGCCTCAACAGAGCCAAACTCTTAAAAAAATTACATTAACTCTATTTGATTTCATATAATAAATCTACATATGAATCTAGATAAACTCAAATAGATACTCAAATAAACACTTAAACTTGAAAATCAAGTTTTTAATGTTGTTTATGTGTGTATGTGGTGTTATTAATCTGCTTTAACACACACCATGTGTAAGTTCATAAGTCGACAGCATTGCAGAGTATTTTCTGCTTAAAACTGCAGTGAACCAAAGACAGTCTCAAAAACACGCTTTGAAATCGCTGGTGTTTCTGACGTCACAAACTACCTTGTAACCAATCAGATCAACGTGTGATCGTCCACCAGTGGATCTCTGAGTGAGTGAGTGGAGGCGGGGCTCATTTGCATATTCATATAACCGTGCATACTAAATGAGGCAAGGGTGTCGAGTTGCATTCAAGATATTTTAAGGCACGAAGAATTTTCAAGGATATAACATATATGTTATAAACACAGATGCATGTATGCATAAGGCAATTTTCACACAAATAATTAAGAAACACATTGAATTAAATGTGAAATTTTGAAGTAGAAAGCCTGAAATATTATGTTCTTGTTCACGGCCTTCCTTGGGCGCATGAAACAATAATTGTACACCTACATCATTAGTTCAGCCCTCCATGCATGGTCAGGATCCTGAACCTCCTCCAGAGCCTGGACCACCTGTGTGAGAGAAGAAACCAGGATCTGACGCTTCCCGGGCCTCAGGAACAGCCTGACGGACTGCAGGAACAACAGCGAGGCGTTGAACACCAGGAAATGATATCTAATGAAGAAAGAATGAGGCGGGGGAGAAACAGAAAGAGATGGGAATTAAAAATAGCCCGATTAATTATTCAAGCTATCACTGTTAAGAAGATCAGAATCCGATTTTTCCGTACATCTCAATTTATACGGCACAATGGGCTCAGATCTGAAACCTAGTGAAAGTGTAATGAGCGGCCTTTCAAAGAGCCACGGGGGACCTCGATGTCCATGAGAAATAAAGTAATTATTGCAGGATGGAGAAACGCAAGAGTCTAATAAAGAGACGGTTGAAGACTATATTTCCGAGTCACTAATTTATCCACCAGAGAACGGCGTGTGAATTCAAAAAATCGTAAAATACAGCCAGAAAAAAATAAAAAATCACGCTTTTAGGAATAAAATGTTATAAGCATTAGTTCATGATATTATGAACAAGCTCCTCAGTAAAAAGCCTTCTGAATATAGATATGAATAAATCTGTAAAGTTTGGTGTATGTAAAGCTGCTTGAGATTTCTGATTTCTGCAGGAGAAGAAAACTGATATGTAATGTAATCGAAAGATGCAAATAAATAAACTGAAAAAACAAACACTTAAAGTCCCCCTTGTGAATATGAATATCAAACTTTTAATGTTGTTTATATGTGGTGTTTTTAAACAAACCATATACAAAATTCATAAGTCAACACCATTGCTGAGTATTTTCTCCTTAAGACTGCAATGAACCAAAGAGTCTCAAAAACACAGGAGAACTCAATGTCCATGAGAAATAAAGCAATTATTGCAGGATGGGTGAGGAACGCAGAGACGGTTGAAGACTATATTTCCGAGTCACTAATTGATCCACGAGAGAACGGCGTGTGAATTAGCAGAGAGCATCCGGGACGTGTTTCCTCTGGAAGTGCCTGAGAGCTGCTGCAGGAATGCACTGATTACACATCATCCCTTCATACTTTGTTACTTTCCTAGTGTTAATATTTCAAAGTTTACTCCATGTGAAGCTCCTTAGTGTTGAGATGACAGGCGTTTATGATTGATGATCTGGCATAATGCTTATGTATATTTAAATTCTCGACACGCATGGTAAAGATTAAAACAATTTCCTTTCCATATCAGCGGCTGTTTCAGAGGTTGTGTGTGTAACATTGCAAACCTGGCTGTTAATGAGAAACAAGAACGACAGTATATATACACAATGCCGGTCAGACATTTGGAACAATTACGATTTACAAAGTTTCTTCTGCTCATCTAGGCATTTATTTGATCAAAATACAGTAAAAAAAAAAACTTGTTAAATTTTCAGCATCATTATTACTCCAGTCTCCAGTGTCACATGATTGTCAAAAGATTTATATTTAAAATAAATGCTCTTCTTTTGAACTTTCTGTTCATCAAAGAATTCTGAAAAAATGTATCATGGTTTTCACAAACAAAAAAATGTGTGTGTGTGTGTGTGTGTGTGTGTGCGTGTGTGTGTGCGTGTGTGTACGCGTGTGCGTGCGTGTGTGACTTCTCAGAGAAACTTTTAAACTCTAGAACTTTAAGTAACTATCTCCATAAGATATAAAAGAGCAATACAATTCTCCTCTTGGTTGTTTTTCTTGAGGAAGTGGCCAGACTTATTTTTAACGAGGACAGGGGATGAGAGAGAATCTGTTTCTATCATCTAGTCTCTGTTTACTCTACCTGGACTTGTGTTTGGCGATCTCAATAGCCTTCAGATAGAACATCACAGCCTTATCCAAGTCCTCCTGGAAATACAACAACAACAGAAATAGGGACAAAAGGAAATGTGAGGGACAGATTTAAACAAACCACCTGCGGCTCATCGGATCCCCCTGAGAAATATATATCGAGGCTTAAACATG
Source organism: Phoxinus phoxinus (assembly GCF_949152265.1). Lineage (NCBI taxonomy): Eukaryota > Metazoa > Chordata > Actinopteri > Cypriniformes > Leuciscidae > Phoxinus > Phoxinus phoxinus. Next base: position 1,106,501 of record NC_136889.1, read on the forward strand.
ATGACATACACACTAATCATACCATACATACAGGCATAAAAGAACAGAAAAGAAGATGTGTGGGTGGATGCCATAGCCTTGTTATATAGTTGTCAAGTGAAAAGACTCTCTTTGCTCTGAAGTCATTCATTATAAAAGATCGAGCTATACTTATGTTCCCGACGAACTCTTTAATGATCCCAGCATACACTGCTTTGACTCACCGCTGAGGTAATGGAGTGTGAAGAGACGAGCTGAGCCTGGCAGAGATACGCTCGACACAGAAACTGATTCACTGCGGGTTTCCCTTCCAAGTACATCTTTAAGCAGTCCTGTGCGATCTCCCTGCAGCCCAGCTGAAAACACAACACAACAACACAACACAATGAGCATTTCAGCCTTCCTGCATGCAGACCACAACACAAGCATTTATCAAAACACACAAATAATGTGCACAAAACTACTGAAATATTTTTAAAATAAAAAAGCACACTATAACCGTGTGCATACTATGCATTTTTTAATGCATACTAGAGTGTCTGGGGACTACGGATGAAAATTAGCCTTTGGCTAAATCCAGTACAACGCAGGAAATGGAAACATTTATGTTAAAATTGTTACATGGTACCTTTATAAATAAATAATTAATAACAAAATAAAATTGTATATAGCACATACTGCTTTTCACAGTACATGTTGTTTCAAATCGGCTTTTACAAAAAATCATGATGTTTATAATACCATAGTATCTTCATGTTGCATTCATCATATTACAGCTGGACGATTATATTGTTACATTTTAGGACAATATAATCAATCAAGCAGATGAGATTTATTATATAGTACATATTGCTTTACGTGGGAAAAATACTTCATACCCCTTCATTATTTCACATTTTGTTTTGCAGACTTATGGGGCTTTAAATCACTTTTTTCCACATCAATCTACACTCCTCACCCCATCATGACAAACGCAAAGAACAGATTTGTGACAACTCTGTCAGCTTGGTGTTTGCTCTGATTTTCATTTTCATCTGTTAGACTCTTTATTGACAGGTGTGTGGCTTTCCAAATCATGTCCATTCAATTGAATATGCTGCAAGTTAACTCCATTCAAAGTGTAGAAATATCTCTAAGATGATCCAGACACTAAGTTTCAAGTGTCCCAGAAAAGGGTAATTATGCTATGTAATTATTTCAGTGTTTTATTTTTTAACTATATAATATATACCACCCTACGTCAGTGTACTTTATGTATGCGAGTAAAGTTGGACACACAAACACACGCACGCATGCACACGCACACACCCTTTATAACTTTAAATAGAGAGCTGGACGATAATATAGTTAAATTTTGCAGAGATACAAACAATCAGGCAGTTGAGATATCATTTGCTATAGTATATATCACTTTATATGAATATATATTCCCTATATATTGCCCTCCCCGACCATCTGAGGGCACCTCAAACTATTGATAAAAACATTTATTTTTAGCAGAACTTATGACTTTTAACTACTATGTCTATTTGTATTTTATATTGATGTTTTTACCATGCATTTATGATCTTAACTGTAGCACTTTGAGATTTGCTCTAAATGTAAAGTGCATTACAAATAAAATATATTATTATTATTATTATTAGAACAGATGTATGTATGCATAATGCATTGAAGATAAAGTTAGATATACTGCAAAAAAATGCGTTCCTTATTTAGTATTTTTGTCTTGTTTCCAGTCCAAATATCTACAAATTCTTAAATCAAAAAGCATTTACTAGATGAGTAAATGACATAAGAAATCCTGTTTTCTGATAAAACATATATTTTTTTTTTAATAAGTGAGTTTTTGCTTAAAACAAGTAAAATTATTTGCCAATGGGGTAAGAAAAAAAACTTAATTCAAATGGAAAACAAGATTTTATTTCTTACCCCCTTGGCTGATAATTGTGCTTGTTTTAAGCAAAAACTCACTCAATTAAAAAAAATTCAATCAGGAAACAAGACAGAATTTCTTATGTCATTTTACTTTAGGCATTTGCTTCTCGATTTAATTTAAGAATTTTTAGATATATGAACTGGAAATAACACAAACATATTAAGTAAGAAAAGCATTTTTGCAGTGATATATATCCAACTTTTTACATAGAGCTGGGTGATAATAGAGTTTTACAATATAAGCGACCAAGCAACGAGATTTGCTATATTTCGTATTTGCTATATTAAGAATTTCGCTTTTTGACATGTTAATATAAACTCTATTGGAAATCACTTGCTTCCTAATCAGTCACTTATGCGGTTTCACTTCAGTCATGATGCCGTCTATAGGCAGTATTCAGCCAGCAGAATTTGCCATCGGAAACTTCTCTACAAACGAAGCCCCTAAGCTTCAAACATATTTCCCAGCCGGCAATAAAAATGTTGCCACATCAGGAAGCACATAATGGAACTTTCTAAAGTGCTTGAGTGCAAAAAGCAAGGGATTCTGCGTTCAGCTTATACCTCAGACAAGCCCAGTATATATTATACACTTCTTCAGTTCTGAGAGGAATGAATTCACAATGCTCATAACGCATGCTGTCGCTTATCTATGTAGGATTTCTCACTTCACAACTCATTGAGCAAAAGCCTGCTCAACTGCTCAGCTCTTTTTGTCAGCTTTTCTCTTCTCAGGAATGGGACGGTTCAAATTATTGTCTTTTTCTGTTGGTCGAATGTGACTTTTGAATTGTGTCAGCATATTAGAGATATTGTGCCTACAGAACAACCACTGGCACTGCTCCCTTGTACCTGAACTCATTACTACAGACTTATGTGCCATCCAGAAACTTGCGCTCTGCAAGTGAGCGGCGTCTGGTGGTGCCATCCCAAAGAGGCACGAAATCTCTCTCTCGGACCTTCACCATGACTGTTCCCTGCTGGTGGAATGATCTGCCTAGCTCAGCCAGAGCTGCTGAGTCTGTAGCCATCTTTAAGAAACTGCTGAAGACGTATCTTTTTCGGCAGCACTTGAGCACTTAATCCAGTACTACTAACACTTTCTTATCTAAAAAAAAAAAAAAAAAAAAAAAAAAAAAAAAAAAAAATTGCGTTGGATTGTATTGTGAAGGGTCATAGCACTTACATATTGTTGTCCTACTGCTAGTTTAATTGCTTCTATTGTTTCTCATTTGTAAGTCGCTTTGGATAAAAGCGTCAGCTAAATGAATAAATGTAAATGTAAATGTAGAGATGATTTCATATTTGAGGTGATATGGCAACACAATTGCTTGGCTTGCTATTACATCCTTTTGGATGAGCACCAATGTGAAAAGATTTATGGACTCAATGTTTTCACACAGTGTCTATCCACCTTTTTGGCTCCACCCTGGTGTGAAGAAGGGCCGGTTCCCAAAGAATGTGTTTTTGATGCAAAAAATGCATAACGCAACAGTGTCAGCCCAGATCCGGGTCACATCTGGAACATGTGGATTCAACGCGTACCAGATCCGGGTCACATCTGGAACATGTGGATTCAACGCGTACCAGATCCGGGCCACATCTGGAACTTGTGGATTCAACGCGAACCAGATCCGGGCCACATCTGGAACATGTGGATTCAACGCGTACCAGATCCGGGCCACAGCTGGAGCATGTTGATTCAACGCGTACCAGACACGGGCCACATCTGGAACATGTTGATTCAACGCGAACCAGATCCGGGCCACATCTGGAACATGTGGATTCAACGCGTACCAGATCCGGGGCACATCTGGAACATGTGGATTCAACGCGTACCAGATCCGGGCCACATCTGGAACATGTGGATTCAACGCGTACCATATCTGGAACATGTGGATTCAGTGCGTACCAGATCCGGGCCACATCTGGAACATGTGGATTCAACGCGTACCAGAGCCGGGCCACATCTGGAACATGTGGATTCAATGCGTACCAGATCCGGGCCACATCTGGAACATGTGGATTCAACGCGTACCAGATCGGGGCCACATCTGGAACATGTGGATTCAACGCGTACCAGATCCGGGCCACATCTGGAACATGTGGATTCAACGCGTACCAGATCCGGGCCACATCTGGAACATGTGGATTCAACGCGTACCAGATCGGGGCCACATCTGGAACATGTGGATTCAACGCGTACCAGATCCGGGCCACATCTGGAACATGTGGATTCAACGCGTACCAGATCCGGGCCACATCTGGAACATGTGGATTCAACGCGTACCAGATCGGGGCCACATCTGGAACATGTGGATTCAACGCGTACCAGATCCGGGCCACATCTGGAACATGTGGATTCAACGCGTACCAGATCGGGGCCACATCTGAAACATTGTGGATTCAACGCATGCCAGAGCCGGGCCACATCTGGAACATGTGGATTCAACGCATGCCAGAGCCGGGCACATCTGGAACATGTGGATTCAACGCATACCAGAGCCGGGCCACATCTGGAACATGTGGATTCAACGCGTACCAGATGTTTGATTTTTCTTAATGCAATACTTTTTTTTGTGGATGTTTGTGTGAGATTTTCACTCTTTATGAAACGACAGCACATTTTGAGATAAGCTGCTGTTAATATTGTATAATCCCCCGTTCGCTGTTCTCTAAGCCAGCATTATGTCTTCAGCCGGACAGGAGAAACTCAAACGCTGACTGTCACACACACACACACACACACACACACACAGAGAGAGATGGAGAGTAAATGCAGCGGTGTGTGTTCCAGCACGCAGCATGGAAGTTACCCTACGCTATATCCAGCTTGGGGTTTCCTCACACCAGAAACACTCTAGAGCCGGGTATTTGATTTGCTTATCAATAAAGATTTAAACATATATAATAGAACTGATATTCAAGCTCAGATCTAACATCTCATATCATGCTGTGGTTTAGCAGCTGCCACCATAACGTCATCATTAAATCAATGAAACGTTCACACTGCTGATGTTCTTCTTCCTCAGTCTCGTTTTCCAGCACAAATATCCAAACAATCTTAAATCAAGATGCATTTACTGGAGAAGAAGCAAAATGACTGAAGATATTATAGTCTTGTTTTCTGAAAACTCCCTTAAAAATAAGTGAGTTTATGCTTAAACTAGAACAGATATCTGCCAGAAAAATACACTTTTTTCACTTTAAATATATTTTTCTGACTCCTATTGGCATTTTCTGACTCCTATGGCAAATGTTTGTTTATGTTTTAAGCACAAACTCAATGCATTTTAATTAAGTTTTCATAAAACAAGAAGACTTAATATCTTCGGTGGCTTCAGTAGAAGCACATTTTTTTAAATTATAATTCAAAATCAATATCAATTTCCCTGTGGAGAAAATAAATGGAGGTTGTACTTCCATAACCAATGTATGTTGTTACATATGATCTGTGTTTCCCCCCTTCGTGTGTTTTTGGTTCAGTCCTGTGACCTAACGTTAGTGTTCCATGATTGTTATAATTAAGTTAGTCTATCACCTCATTAGTTATCTTGTTAGTCCCTGTGTATTTAACTTATACCTCGTGTTCTCCTCGTGTTTGTCCGGCGTTATCGTCAATGTAATCGTGAGTGTTTGATTATTAAATGTTATTTCGACGTATTCCTCGTCTCCATGAGCTTCGCCATACACGTGACACAGGTGCACAGGTGATGTGTGTGTTGTAGTCTCACCTGTTTGCCATACACGTGACACAGGTGCACAGGTGATGTGTGTGTTGTAGTCTCACCTGTAGAGATTGCTCAGCACACAGGACACTGAGCTCAGACTGAGAAGATCCAATCAGCTCATGTGCTTTTCTCACAAACACAACATCTGCACAAAACACACGGAAAACAAGCATTTGTGTAACTGTGTGACAACTAACTTAACCCCTCATGAATGCGTGTTCACTCGACTAACGATACAAGATAATAAAACAATCACATTCAATGAATTATCGACTAATAAACACGTAATTTAACGGCTAACGTCAACGTTACCTTTTTTCTCCTCAGCTTTTAATAGATATTGTCGAATACGAAGATCCATTTCACATCACCAGACGTTCAACAGCAGCTCAGCTGTTAAAGTTAAGAAGAGTTCAAAGACAAATATTGATTTGTATGCAGGGTTTTGTTTAATAAGTGTTTTGTTTATGTTGAGAGCGTCAGTTCAGCTGAGTAACTAGCGAGTGTTTAGAGAGCGTCTCTTAGCAACGGAACGCTGAACGGAAAGCGCGCAGGGTCAAACGCGTTTTTCTACAACAGTCCAGACCTGTTTATAGAATCTGTAATAACGTTTAAAATCACTAATCGGATGGAATGGAATGGAATATACACACAGATTAAAAGTAACTACAAATTTTAGAAGGTGCAAATCAGCATCCATAATGGATCTTCAAACTGTCATTAAAAGCCAAATATTTTAATACATTACTTTTTTATTTTTTTATAACAAAAATGCAACCTGCTGTATGTCTTTTCTCAGATCATCCCCATAGGGGGGAAAAGTTGTACTCACAATCTTAATCTCATATTTCTCTTGATGTTTGGTGAATTATTAATTGGAGCCTAATGAGGGATTAATGAATAATGATGAGATGTACAGTAGAGCTCGATTCAGAGTCTTTTTAACCCGCCAGTACAGTTTCTAATAGCAATCTGAATTAGTCAATTACAGAGCGCTCTTTCGTTCCCAGTTGGTTTGTACACTGGTGTGCAGTTCCACATCTAATGGTCTCTTTGGGGATGAAGTGTGTAGAGTTAGTGTAGAGTTAGTCCTGCAGTTCTGTGTCTCTGACCGGCTCTGTTCACCAGCTGAGAGATCAGCACCAAACATTCAACACTTCTGTGTGCTGCTGCAGCAGGCTTTAGGGGTCAGAGGTCAACGGAGAAATGCAGAATACAATAGAATAGAATAGAATAGCAAAGCTTTATTAAGGACACACTTGGTCCAAAACACCAACAATAGCACATACAAATAGAATATAACAGAACAGAACAGAACAGACCAGAACAGAACAGAACAGAACAGAACAGAACAGAACAGAACAGAACAGAACAGAATAAAATAGAATATAATAGAATAGAATAGAATAGAATAGAATAGAATAGAATAGAATATCAAAGCTTTATTAAGGACACGCTTGGTCCAAAACACCAACAATAACACATACAAATAGAATAGAATAGAATAGAATAGAATAGAATAGAATAGAATAGAATAGAATAGAATAGAATATCAATGTTTCATTAAGGACACACTTGGTCCAAAAAACCAACAATAACAGACAAATACAAATACTAGAACAGAATAGAATAGAATAGAATTTTATGCTGCACCAAAAATACTCCTTTATACGTGTAATAAACGTTGAACTTGAACTTGAGAATGGAATAGAATTTTATGCAGCACCAAAAATAGAATAGAACAGAATAGAATAGAATTTTATGCTGACCCAAAAAATCGCCCTTTGGATTTATAATAAACTTTGAACTTGAATAGAATAGAATAGAATAGAATAGAATAGAATACCAAAGCTTTATTAAGGACACAATTTGTCCAAAACACCAACAACAACAGACAAATACAAATAGAACAGAATAAAACAGCAACTGCACCAAAAATCGCCGGGACATGCTAGCTGGCAACAAAGGATTCCATTCATTATGCTAAGCTAAGCTAGCAGCGACCCTGCCAAACTAAAACAATGCATGCACTGAGACAAAAATGCATTTGCCCACCTATCTAAATGTAGGAAAGACGGTGAATAAGCCCTATTTCAAAAAACGGTGGAGTGTTCCTTTAAATTAATAATATATATGTACAAATGCCTGCATGGTACACAAAACATGATAAAGGTAAAAACTCACAAATAAATCATTCTCAAAGCAACTCCAGGCGTCGCAAATCAAGCTACCAAACTTGACAAATACATCAACAAAAGAAACAGATAAAATCACTGTGAAAAAAATGCAACCTTATAAAGTAAATGGTGCATGATGGGAAAATCTGTATTGCAAACTCACTAAATATAACAAACAATCCTGAGTGATGTAAATGTATAAGTTAGAGCTTCCATGCATGCTTGTGTACAAATGTAGAATATTTTCTTATTGATTGTAGAAACAAAGAGAGAGATGTTCAGTGTTTCTGTCGTGTTGTCCAGCACTCATATCTAAAACATTATTAAATCAATATACATTTACTGGAGAAGAATGACTGAAGTGCTTTTTAATGAGAAACTAATGCAAATTAAGAACAAAATCTGTCAATTTTCTGACATTTGCAGATATTTCTTCTGGTTTTAAGCACAAACTCACTTCATTTTGACACTTCATGTCTCTTGATTCTTCAATGTCGTGTAATTATAGAGCGGTGAAGAGTTTGAGCTTGTATTCATCAGTGATACAGACACACTTTGACAAGATGGACGCTGCCAGGAATGTGAGTCAATTGTTCAGTTTGATGACCGATTAGCCGGAGACACTGTTGTTCAAGTCACTTGTCATCTAACGCATGCCTTCTCTTTCCGTTTGAGAGTCTGAAGAGTGCAGATGTTATTCATTCATGACCGGCCACTGACCCGACACCCTCCTAAAGCTCACTTCAATATTCATATTCCTCACAGCTTCTTCTGACCTGAAATAAAGCAGTTTATGTGTGACTGAACATCACTTCTGCTCGATCCATCCTGACCACAAAAGCACAACATAATAATGTCGTCAAAATGTGAATGTCAGCTTGTTCGATTGGGAAACTCTGCAGGAAAAAGTGTTGCAAAACTCAAGAGCTTGATTACAAATCTCAAACTTGTACAATTAATATTTGTACATTGGATGTTGAACCCCATCATGAAACCCTGACAAATAAAAATCTTACATTGAACAATAATAAATTGTTATTAAAGTTAACTAAAATATTTAAATTAGTATATGTATATTAGTATAGTATATGTAATAGTATATATATATATATATCATATATATATATATATATATATATCATTCTTGTGTTCGCAACTTGTTTGAGCTTCAGAAAGAACCAATAAGGTTCATTCATGTTTATGTTTATATAAATCAATGTTTATATAAAAGCCTAAATTCAGTCTGTCAATGGAGGGACAGAAATCTCTCAGATTTCACTTTAAGTAAAGTACGTTTAAAAAAAAGTTTTTAAATATCTTGAATGTAACTCGACACCCTTGCCTCATTTAGTATGCGGGGTTCTATGAATATGCAAATGAGCCTCCACTCACTCACTCAGAGATCCACTGGTTGACGATCACACGTTGATCTGATTGGTTACAAGGTAGTGTGTGACGTCAGAAACACCAGCGATTTCAAACCGTGTTTTTGAGACTGTCTTTGGTTCACTGCAGTTTTAAGCAGAAAATACTCAGCAATGCTGTCCACTTATGAACTTACACATGGTGTGTGTTAAAGCAGATTATAAACACCACATAGACACATAAACAACAGTAAAAACTGGATTTAAAAACTTGGCTCAATTGGTGTTTTTTGAACAGTCAGAGGATGTAATTACAACATCTCCCAGTCCCAGTAGAGACTGACTGCTAAACCATGAGATCGACCTCCTGTGCTTGATTCAATTACACACTCATTTAAACAATCCAGAAGAAGCTATAGCTTTTGAATGTGAACTTCATAGAAAAATGCAACTAAAACATTTAATTAATCCGTTTTACCAATCCTGATGCGAAATAATCCATGAGACAAATGGGCCATATAATCCATGGATGCAGTGATGGTCATGTGACTTCCATGTTTGGCTACAGTCATGTGACTTCATGCCCACCTGACCACAAAGGGGGCGTGTCCAAAACAACCAACAAGTTTTTTTTCTCAAAACAAATATAAATTTGTATTAAGAACAAATATGCAGTAAAGTAATGCTTCTTCTACATTTAATTCATGTAAATTGTAACTTTAAGAAATAATTTAAAAATACATTCAGCTGCAATAGTTAGCAATAGCAATAGAAAAACAAACATTACTCAAATAAAAGACAGGGAACATCACATCAGTGATTAATGAACTAAAACTTTTTAAACTGGTTTTAGTTTCCAATAACCCTTTGACTCGCACTATATATATATATTGAAGTCAAGATCGTAATCTCACATAAAGCATCATATTCAGAGGACTTGATTTGAAATATGCCTATGCCACACATATATATATATGTATATATTCAACATTTGGCAGATGTTTTATCAAACAGAAGAAAGAAAATAATCTGGGTTTGGATCAACATTTTTTTTTTGACCCTTGTGTTTGCCCTCTTGCTCTTCTGTGCCTCTCTCTGTGTCTCTCGCCCCGTGATCTGATCTGATTGTCATCTGTCCTTCATCTTTCTGAGGGATTGAAGAGGCGTAAGATCACGGCCTGCTGACAGCATCACAGAAGAGTTCAGCGAACGGTCACATTACACAAGTTCATTTACGGGCTTTACATGTGCCTTTCTTCTTCTTCACTGTCCTTTGATGTTGCACAAACTACAAGATCATCGTTATTAATAATGCTTATGTTACAGTTTTTCTCAGTCGCTTTGGTGCATTTCTCACATCATTATTTACATTTGCACAACAGTTAGTTCAACCTCCACAACATTTAGTCATTTGTGCACATCATAGTAGCCGTTTCTCATTCCTTCCAACAAATTGCAAATGCTTTTGGACATGCATCAATTGCTTTCATACAACTCTCTGCTGTTTTATAACATTATCATTTGCTTATGTCATGTCATTCAAAATTACAGTTTT
>NC_136889.1:1122244-1189744 GCF_949152265.1 Phoxinus phoxinus
ATCTATCCATCCATCCATCCATCCATCCATCCATCCATCCATCCATCATCTATCTATCTATCTATCTATCCATCCATCCATCCATCCATCCATCCATCCATCCATCCATCATCTATCTATCCATCCATCCATCCATCCATCCATCCATCCATCCATCCATCATCCATCCATCCATCCATCCATCCATCATCTATCTATCTATCTATATATCTATCTATCTATCTATCTATCTATCTATCTATCTATCTATCTATCTATCTATCTATCTATCTATATATCTATCTATCTATCTATCTATCCATCCATCCATCCATCCATCCATCCATCCATCCATCCATCATCCATCCATCCATCATCTATCTATCTATCTATCTATCTATCTATCTATCTATCTATCTATCTATCTATCTATCTATCTATCTATCTATCTATCCATCCATCCATCCATCCATCCATCCATCCATCCATCCATCCATCCATCCATCCATCCATCTATCTATCTATCTATGTAAATCATCAGTTGTGTGAATATACAGTAAAGTGTAATTTATTCCTGTGATCAAAGCTGAATTTATCATCATTACTCCAGTCTTCAGTGTCACATGATCCTCCAGAAATCAGTATAATATGATGATCTGATGCTCAAGACACATTTATGATTATTATCAAATCCCATTTTTGTTAACCATGATACATTTTATTTTTCAGGATTTTTTGATGAATAGAAAGTTCAAAAGAACAGCATTTATTTGAAATAGAATAATTTGTAAAATTATAAATGTCTTAACTCTCACTTTTGATCAATTTAATGCATCTTTGATTAATACAGTAAAAGTATTAATTTCTTATAAGTATAAATAAATGACGGTTTGAAGACAATCTTGTAAGTGTTGACAGTATAGCATATTTCTCAGTATTGTTTGGCTTTATAACAGCATAAGCATCTCTCTTTCACACTGTATATCTGTGACTCCTCTATCTCGCTGTTCTTATAGTCATGCACAGATCCGGTCGTGATGCAAATCATGCAGATATGGAAAGTTTTAAGCAGATATGATCAAGTATTCTTTTGAAACTTGAGAGGGGCCGAGACCTTTCAGACAACATGTAGAATAGATAACGAAGCCTGAAGAGAAGGAAAGTTCATCAAGACAAGCTTTGACAAAGGCTTGTGTGAAAGCAGAGCAAGGCCTTGAAGTCTGAAGGTTATTTGGGTCTCTTGTACAAGTTTAAACACACGTTTAAAGTTTGAAGTTTGTAGGTCGTGGTTAGATCGAAAAATAATTGATTTCTCAATATGAACTTAATTATTTCTCATTAAATGATTCACATTAATGACATAGCTCTTACTGTGTGACAATATTGACAAACATAGAGACTACTAACATTGAATTATAGAAGTCTATAAAGCATTGGGCCCTATTGTAACGTTCTGAAACACAAGTATCAAACGCAAGTAACTCTGTGGGCGGATCCCGGCGCTGTTGCTATGATACCGGCGGGATAAACGACTCTTGCGCCCGACGCAAATCTAAAATGTGTTGGTCTGAAGTCTTCATTACTCATAGCTGTGGTTTGGGCGTAACGTGAAATAAACCAATCAGAGCGTCCTCTCACATTCCCTTTAAGAGCCGGCGCGCTTGTTCCACGGCGGATTGCTAATATAACGGCGGATCGCTATTATAACGGCGGATTGCTATTATAACGGCGGATTGCTATTATAACGGCGGATTGCTATTATAACGGCGGATCGCTATTATAACTGCGGATTGCTATTATAACGGCGGATTGCTATTATAACGGCGGATTGCTATTATAACGGCGGATTGCTATTATAACTGCGGATTGCTATTATAACGGCGGATTGCTATTATAACGGCGGATTGCTATTATAACGGCGGATTGCTATTATAACGGCGGATTGCTATTGTAATAAACCTATTGGGGAGGTCAGATTGTTACAGCTAGAGGCCTCCACTCTACAAAGCAAACAGGACCATAGAAGTAGAAACAATTATCTTTATTTAGTATAATTCATGCAGTTACCACACATGTCAGACTGGGTCAGGTTCTTGAAGTCCCAAACACAAATGCTAATCTGCCTGGGCGAACAACACCACGATGGAGCATGCTACACAGAAAACACTGCAATAAATAAAGCCCTACCAAAGCTAACAACCACGCAATAAATATAATAAAAAGCTAGAGGACACACCTCACCCCCAGAGGGCACTGCACCCATTCACAATGCACGTGAACTTCACACTGAAGATGCCCTCAGACTACTACAGAAGAATTTAGTTCATCAGAACCCTCCCACCCCGTCATGAAATGGATATACTGCCAGATTTAAAAATCACACACACACACACACACACACACACACACACACACACACACAGTTAAACACTTAACTCTCCCAGGATGCGAGACCCTCCCCCGGGGTCTAGGCTTTGGCGCTGGTTGGCAATGGGAGAAGGCAGACACCAGTCCAGCGCTCGTGAGGCCTCCGGAACTGTAGCGGAAAACAGAGCACCCCTTACTGAGAAGCCGCGTCGCCCGCGCACTCCTATACCCACGTTAATCTACAGGTTAGCCCGCTACGCTATCTTCGCCGCCGGCAGCCCTAAATAGCATACGAACGGCACCCACCCCCCAACCTTGAGTGCAGCTAGGCGTTATCAACAACACACCGCTTCTCAGCCTCGCTCCCCTTCACTGAGCTCGTCTTTTTATTCTCACCCTCTCCTCCAAATTCACGCTCATCAGACATCAGGTGCGAACACTCACGTAACTCAACCCACTCTTCCACAAATCCCTCCCCCCCCACACACGGCAGTCATAACAATACATTTATCCAACGTCACTTCATTACACTCCCCCCACCCATAAGGCAGACTCGTCCTCGAGTCGAATTCAACACATTTCATAGTCCAAGGACCACACTGGTGTCCTCCTTAGTCGTCCCTGGCGTAAGTCTTTGGATAGCGATGCACCTTGCTGGGCCTCTCCGGTCATTGTAGAATGGCTAGTCATGGATGTTTGCATCTGCCCAGTGTGTGAAAATTCTTGACCACCTTGGTTCTGTGTGGCCGAAGCCGGCCGGTCTCTTTGCCCTTGTGATCCCACTAAGGCAGCACAGCTTCCTGGCACCTTGCTTGCTGCCCTTGTAGGTGTGACTGGGGGCACCGCAGATCTGGCCCCTGGCACTACCACCTCGCTCTCTCGACCCGCTGTAGAAGCCGAAGTCTGCAGCCAGGTCTCCTTAGGTGGGATGCCAGCTATCCGTGGGCTCTCTGCACCCTCTTGGTTGATAACCTCTGTTACAGAAGAAAGACATGGTTTAAGTCGGTTGAAGTGCACCACTATTTCTGTCCCTCCCTCAACTGGCACAAGTCTATACAGAACTTCGGTTATTCTCTCTGTGACTTTATAAGGCCCCTTAAACCTTCGTTGTAATTTTGGACAAAGCCCTCTCTTCCTAGCTTTCCCCCGAACCCACACCAATTCTCCTTCAGAATAATATTGGAAATGTGCTCTGAAGTCATATTCTCCCTTCTGTTTCACAGAGGCTCTTAGCTGATGGCCCCTTACCGCCTCTACCACTGTAGACAATGTCTCCAACAATCTAGACACATACTCTGAAGCGGAAGAGAATCTTTCCCCACCACCCAGGTTAAGCATAACATCCACCGGAAGGACTATCTCTTTCCCAAAAACAACTTTGTAGGGTGTAAACCCAGTGCTGGAGTGAACGCTGCTTCTATAGGCCATCATCACATAAGGCAACAGAATGTCCCAATTAGCTTGGTTATCATCTACAAACAGAGACAACATGGAGGCCAATGTTCTATTAAACCTTTCAACCATCCCATCAGATTGAGGATGGTACGGTGATGTCCTAGTCTTATGGATGTTCAGCAACTGGCACACTTCTTTAAATAACCTAGATTCAAAATTTCGGCCCTGATCCGTATGGATTATCCTGGGGGCTCCGAAGCGGCACACCCACTGTTCCACCAACAACTTGGCCACCGTCTCAGCTTCCTGATTAGGAAGAGGAAAAGCCTCTGTCCATTTGGAAAAGTAATCCCCAATAACTACAATATATTTGTTTCCTTTGGGGGTTTCGGGGAGAGGTCCCAAAATATCCAACGCCACCCGCTCATATGGCCTTAATGCTACCACCGATTGTAGTGGGGCCCGCCACTGTTTCCCCACAGCTTTTCTAGACCCACAATCCACACATTCGCTACACCATCGCTTAACATCCCCAAACCAGCCCAACCAATAGAAACGGTCTTTCACTTTTGCTTGTAGTTTCTGTATTCCCAAGTGTCCCCCCGTAATATCATTATGCAACTGTCTTAAAATTTCTGCCACCATTACAGTGGGAATAACCACTTGGACCTGGTTTGCAGCGTCCGAATTCGATGGGGGAAACCTCACCAACCGGGAGCCCTGCATTTGTAACTGGGACCATACCGGTGCATACTTTTGTAGATCGTCGGGTGGTTGCAAACAAGTCCCTCCCTCTTTTTTTAGAGCAATGATCTTTTGTAACTCGGCATCTTCCCACTGTGCCCGGGCCAACTCATCCCCTTCCCACCCTGGGGTTACATTGGTAGGCACATTTTGTACTGCCGCTATTACAGGCACCCCTCGTGTCTGTGGGGCTGGCTCCGGGGGCCCTGGAGTTGACCGGTAAGCAGGCAGCCTAGAAAGGGCGTCAGCATTAGCATGCCCTCGCCCAGGGCGGTGAACAATTTTATATTGGAAGCTTGCTAACTGCTCCACCCATCTGGCTAACTGTCCCTCTAAACCCTGGAAATTATGCAGCCACCTCAAGGAATTATGATCTGTTCGCAGGACAAATTCCTTACCCAACAGGTAATGTTTAAAATGCTTGATGAACGTGACCATACTTAACAATTCCTTCTTGGTTGTGGCATATTTTCTTTCCTGCTTAGTAAGGGCTCTGCTAGCATATGCTATAACATGTTCACCCCCCCCCTCTTCTTGTGACAACACAGCCCCAATACCTGCATCGCTAGCATCTGTATCTAAAACGAATGTTTTGGAGGGATCAGGATATATAAGAACAGGTGCTGACATTAAACTCAGCTTAAGCTGTTCAAAGGCTGTTTGGCATGCCTCTGTCCATTTAAAACGCCTGCCTTTCTCAGTGAGCTGGTGCAGGGGGCGAGCAATCTCAGCAAACCCCTTCACAAACCTCCGATAGTACGAGGCTAAACCCACAAAGCTCCTGACCTCTGTCTGATTTTTGGGCACCGGCCACTGACGCACAGCCTCCACTTTGGCGGGATCTGCTTTCACCCCCTTTGATGAAATGATATGTCCCAAATACTGCACCTGAGTGGCAAACAAGTTACACTTAGCGGGCTTGACTTTAAGGTTAGCCTGGCGTAGTTTTCTCAAAACTTCGTCCAGACGACCCAAATGTTCCTGAAATGTCCGTCCAAATATAATAATATCGTCCAAGTACACCAGACAGGTAGTCCACTGAAGATCTGCCAGCACCAGATCCATCAGTCGCTGAAATGTACTTGGACTATTGCAAAGACCAAAACTAAGGACATTAAATTCAAACAGACCTTGCCGAGTGATAAAAGCAGTCTTATATTTATCCTTAGGATCCAACTCCACTTGCCAGTAACCACTGGCTAAATCGAGAGTGGAGAACCAACAAGCCTTATTTAGACTATCAAGGGCATCATCGATCCGTGGCAACGGATACGCGTCCTTCCGGGTTACATCGTTTAACTTGCGATAATCCACGCAAAAACGGAGGCCGCCGTCACGCTTGCGTACCAAAACTACTGGTGCTGCCCATGGACTATGAGAAGGCTGAATTATGTTATTTGCCAACATTTGCTTTACATGGTCAGACACCTCATGTTGTAAATGGAGGGGAACACGACGGGGTGGTAACTTCACGGGCTTCGCATCCCCTGTATCGATCTGGTGCAGTGTTAGGTGAGTTCTCCCCAAATCCCCCTCCCCCTCACTAAACACAGACATATTTCTCCGTAAAAGCTCACGAATATCTGTTAAGTCAGATGGAGTAAAATTCTTCTGATGCAACCCAAAATGAGCAATAAGCTTATCAACAGACCAAGGCTCATTTGGGCCATCCTCATCCTCCCCCATGCCCAAATGTTCAGCCCTACAGCCCACCTCGATGTCAGTATGTAAAGTTCCCAACCTCATACCCCCCTTTAATGTAAGGGCATCTTTAGTTACATTAATCACTCGTACCGGCAGTCTACCCCTTTCCACTGTACAGACCACCCGAGCGATCATTACATCACATTGATTGGATAATGTGTCTGATGGTTCCAACATACCCTCACAATGGGCCACGAAGGAATTATCCACCTTTCCAGCAATGATTGCCTCACTACGTGGGGGAATTACAGTGTCTTCCAAGACGATCACAGTCCGGGGTTTATCAAGATCTGCCGGAATAATCAGGGGAAACATTTTACCCATTATTCGACACTCCTTCTTACCAAAGTCCATAACAACCCCATATTTACTCAAAAAGTCAAAACCCAAAAGAATATCCTGGGAAGGCACATCAGCTACCAAAAACTCCACAATTAATGCCAATGAATCAAACTGGCAGACGGTTTGCCATTTTCCCAAAATCCCCATCAACCCTCCATTGGCTGCAGACACCTCACCATGATGTCCAGACAGTTCTGTTCCCCCCTTAGTGATTTCAAGCCAAAGTTGTTTTGGTATGACTGATAATGTTGCCCCACTATCTACCAAGAGAAGGGAGTCTGACGCACCTATTTTGGCTCCAATGTATCCAGAGCCACCCTGGTTGCTTGCAGAGGCCGCATATGTACCAAATCGCCGGGGGGCAGGCAGCGGGCCTACAGTGCCTGCCCCCTGTAGTTTCCCTGCAAATATGGGCAATCTCTTTTGATATGTCTTGTACACCCACACTCCCAACAACCACCCCCCGCCCCTCTGGCTCGATCTACAGACCCTTGGGAACCACTGTTCCTGGGCTCTCGTACAGGTTCCCTGGAAATTTGAGTGGGAGTGGGGTTTGCCATAGACTGTTGCATATTACTCACTGTTGTACGAAGAGATTTTACTTCCTGCCTCAACTCCTCCACCATTCCTAGCATCATTTGCATTTGTTCTTCACTTTTGGGTTTAATCTCAACCACTCCCCTTACTTTTGCATCAGGCATCAGACAGGTTTGCTCCATATTCCTAAGCAGCTCTAATTCAGAAGCAAGATCAATTGCATCTTCTAGGGTATTAGGTTTTGCTCTACGCAAGCTAATACGGAAGTCACCAGTTGCAAAATGTGTAAGAAACTGATCTCTTGCCAACATATCGCAAGTACAATTATCAGCTGTGGGGTAAGCTTTAGTAGCAAGACGCCGTAAAGCATTTCCGAATTCCCTTGCGGTCTCATTATGCATACGACGGCGGGCTGTAAATGTAGCTCTACTCCAGTCGCTACTGTCACAAGGCTCAAAACATCTAGCCATAGCGGCTTTCAGCAGCGCATAGTTTCCTTTAGCCTCACCGGACAAACCACTATAAATATCTCTTGCACGCCCAGAGAGTAGTAGAGACATAAATTTAAGTTTTAAGGGTTCATCCCAATTATTTACATCAGCAGCCAGTTCAAATTGCTCTGACCAATCAGACCACTCCCGGCCTACACCAGTAAACGTCTCGGGCATAAACACTGGCCTCACCGTAGCTCTTAATGGACCCACCTCCCTTGCGCGGTCCACCTCAGGCCCAGCATTATCCTCCCCCTGTAACATTTTTGCAACAGTGTATAGGTTTTATAGGGTTCACAAAAATTAAGCAAGTCCCACCGCTGCCACCAGTGTAATAAACCTATTGGGGAGGTCAGATTGTTACAGCTAGAGGCCTCCACTCTACAAAGCAAACAGGACCATAGAAGTAGAAACAATTATCTTTATTTAGTATAATTCATGCAGTTACCACACATGTCAGACTGGGTCAGGTTCTTGAAGTCCCAAACACAAATGCTAATCTGCCTGGGCGAACAACACCACGATGGAGCATGCTACACAGAAAACACTGCAATAAATAAAGCCCTACCAAAGCTAACAACCACGCAATAAATATAATAAAAAGCTAGAGGACACACCTCACCCCCAGAGGGCACTGCACCCATTCACAATGCACGTGAACTTCACACTGAAGATGCCCTCAGACTACTACAGAAGAATTTAGTTCATCAGAACCCTCCCACCCCGTCATGAAATGGATATACTGCCAGATTTAAAAATCACACACACACACACACACACACACACACACACACACAGTTAAACACTTAACTCTCCCAGGATGCGAGACCCTCCCCCGGGGTCTAGGCTTTGGCGCTGGTTGGCAATGGGAGAAGGCAGACACCAGTCCAGCGCTCGTGAGGCCTCCGGAACTGTAGCGGAAAACAGAGCACCCCTTACTGAGAAGCCGCGTCGCCCGCGCACTCCTATACCCACGTTAATCTACAGGTTAGCCCGCTACGCTATCTTCGCCGCCGGCAGCCCTAAATAGCATACGAACGGCACCCACCCCCCAACCTTGAGTGCAGCTAGGCGTTATCAACAACACACCGCTTCTCAGCCTCGCTCCCCTTCACTGAGCTCGTCTTTTTATTCTCACCCTCTCCTCCAAATTCACGCTCATCAGACATCAGGTGCGAACACTCACGTAACTCAACCCACTCTTCCACAAATCCCTCCCCCCCCACACACGGCAGTCATAACAATACATTTATCCAACGTCACTTCATTACACTATTATAACGGCGGATTGCTATTATAACGGTGGATTGCTATTATAACGGCGGATTGCTATTATAACGGCGGATTGCTATTATAACGGCGGATCGCTATTATAACGGCGGATTGCTATTATAACGGCGGATTGCTATTATAACGGCGGATCGCTATTATAACGGCGGATTGCTATTATAACGGCGGATTGCTATTATAACGGCGGATTGCTATTATAACGGCGGATTGCTATTATAACGGCGGGTTTGCCGGCGCACGCCAGGAGCGGTTCACAGCCGAGGAGACCGACGCTCTCGTCAGGGCCGTAAAACACAGAGAAGTGACATTGGGGATGATGGAGAAACACACACACATTAGCTTCGGTTAAACAGGCGTATAATAATTTGGGTAAATGTGTAAATCTAGATTTATGTATTTTTTCACATCTTCACGGACACAACAATGATTTCCCTCGTGTGTTAATATTTTTCCTTGTAATAATGTATGATTTGCAAAAATGAAAACTGCTGCGTCTGTTTAGATTAGAGAATCAAAGTGTGTGTGTTGTTCACGCGCTACATAATGGCCAAGCACGCGCCCTTAAAATAGCATATGACTAACGCGCGGCGCCACTGTCTTTAGACTGGGTTTCTCCTGGTCAGCGGCGGAGTTGTTTTCTGAAACTGCAGAATATCACCAGGGAACGTTTGTGCCGGAACACACTCCTCTTTTCACTGAACGCCCCCCCGAGCGCAAGTTCATTCCCTAATTTACCGGCGTGCGTCTGTGGAGGGAAGAGTCGCTGTGCGCGGGTGCAGAATAGGAATGATACATGCGTCGTGTTCAAAGTCAATTGCGCTGGGTGCAAGATACGACCCATTATGTAAATGCTAGGTCAAAGAGATGTGTTTTGAACTGACAGAGTGTGTCTGCTTCCCGGACAATGGTAGGAAGACTGTTCCAAAGTTTTGGTGCTAAGTAGGAAAAGGATCTACCGCCAGCAGTCGATTCTGATATTCTAGGTATTATTAACTGGCCGGAGTTTTGAGATGGCAGTAGACGTGAAGGACTATAATGTGTTAAGAGCTCGCTCAAGTACTGCGGAGCTAAACCATTTAGTGCTTTGTAAGTGATCAGCAATATTTTTAAATGTATACGATGTTTAATAGGCAGCCAATGCAGTGTTGACAGAACGGGGCTAATATGGTCATACTTCCTGGTTCTGGTAAGAACTCGAGCGGCTGCGTTTTGGACCAGCTGTAGTTTGTTTGTTAAGCGTGCAGGGCAACCACCCAGTAGAGCATTACAATAATCTAGCCTTGAGGTCATGAACGCATCAACTAATTGAAATGAACGGCAATAGAAAGAAAGAAAGACAGTGATGGTGAAGAATTAAGAAAAGACAGTTTGTGCCTTGCAGGCAGGAGATCTAGTGACAAGCAGCCCTTATTTATTTAATAAAATATTGTGTGTGTGTGTGTGTGTGTTGTGTGTGTGTGTGTGTGATGCATCATCAGAGCTGCATTTTAAAGATATTCTGTCATCATTTATTCACCAACATGTCGTACCAAATCCTGATGACTTCGACATTGAATTAACATCAAACTGACTCAAAGTAGAGCTGATTCTTTACAGCAGAATTAAACTTGTTTTTTTTTAATAATTGATGAACTGAATATAATTGATCTGAATATTGACACTATTGTCTTCTGTAACTGCTTTAGAGCAGAATTAGAATTAGTCTCATACTGTATTGTAATGTGTGTGTGTATGTATGTGTGTGTGTGTGTGTGTGTCTGTATATGTGTATTTGTGTATGTATGTATGTGTGTGTGTGTGTGTCTGTATGTGTGTCTGTATGTGTGTGTGTATGTATGTATGTATGTATGCGTGTGTGTGTGTGTGTGTGTGTATGTACATCATAAAAGTATAAGTAATGCAATAGCTTTTCAAATAGGCTATGACGCCTTTAGACACCATAACAAATTCTCCTCACTGAGGAAATGTGTGTGTGGAACAACTTGACAGCATGATTATTTCTGAGTGAACTGTCCCTTTAAGTTCTTCTTATCATGAAAAACCCAATACTTTCTGAAAACAGTGTGTAGCTCATCTCTTCATTAACTTCTCAGTTTGCTCAGTTGATCACAGAGCAGTGTGAGCGTGTTTGATTACTCTGTTCTACCTCGCTCTCTCTGATCGCAGTGCGACTGGTTTCCCTCATCTTCATGCGTTTTCTCCAGGCTGGCAGTCAAACAGTAATGCTTACAGAAATCATGCATATTTCACAAAAAATGCCTCGGCGGTGTTCGTTCTTCATACAGTCACAACAACACACTCCTGAAACTGCGGCATGCATATTAACATTTACTGTATTTATTCAGCTACAAATCTTGTTCTTACAGAAAAAGGCTGTGACGTAAAGATATTCAGAGTTGGATGCGATACATATTTGCATGTGCTTTATGTATTTTTCTGAATATTTCTATGTGCATTTAGAGATAGTTCACCCAAAGATGATAATTATCCCATGACTTACTCACCCTGAAGTCATCCTAGGTGTATATGAGTATGATATTCTTCTTTCAGACGAATACGATCAGACTTATATTAAAAAATGCCCTGGCTCTTCCTAGCTTTATAATGGGAGTCAATGGATATATGTTTTTGGAAGTCCATCAGAGCCGATCCATGTAGTTATTAAACTTTTCACTTTAGATACTGATCCAAATAATTAGTAGTTCCTTTAGTAACACTTGAGTCAGGGTTACCATTACCTTATATTATACATCATGCGTTATTAATATTAATTATGAACCTGTTTATAGCTCAGTAGTCTTTAGTGAGGTTTGAATAATAGTTACTGATTAGCTAATAGTAAACTACCACATTCAACTGAGCGCTATTACTTACTAATTGGTTAATCAGAGTTTCTCAGGCTGTGTTTACACGGAAACGATCTGAAGAGGAAACGCAAAAGTGGCGTTGCGTTATAACTTTTTATTCTGCGATTAGACGAGCGTTATGGGGGGAATCTGCGTGCGTATGGTGACGCAAAAGTGTGTGAGATTGGATGTAGTGTGCACTCCAGGCGCTAGGTGGCGATGTGGAGCACTGATAGAGAAAGAGACGCTGACACAGTTTTTAATGGTTAATACGGTAAAGCTGCTGCTTTAACCCTCGGCGCTCTTCGCCTGTCGCTCAAAAATTATAGAATTTTTATTATTTTTTTCCCCAATGAAATGAATGCTATATTTTAGTTTGATAAGGTTTTGTTATTTTCCTGTACTGGCGCATGCTTGTGACGTAAACGCATACGCGACGCCTTCACTGTCTAGCAGACTTTTGTGTTTTTACCCTTTAGACGGGAACACGGCGGTGGAGCGTTTTTAAGATTTCCACTCTGGAGGGCGGTTTCACTTTTTTGCGTTTTTAAGCCCCAAAAACGCCGTCGCCGTGTAAACGAAAGGCACATCCGATAAAATATTTGTACGTTTTCACCCGCAAGCATTCTCGTGTAAACAGGGCCTCACTTGTTAATAGAATGTTAACAGTGTGTTACTCATTTGTTCCTGTGTAGTTATTCATTAATGAAGGAACAGTGTTATAAAGTGTTACCATGTACAAGTGTGTGTTTAAGAGCCGCTGGTCCATAGGCTCTCGATGAGCTGCTTTTTTAAGTCTGTGTGTGTGTGTGTGTGTGTGTGTGTGTGTGTGTGTGTGTGTACACAGGGATTTGTGCTGGTCGATAACGCCATCTGAGAGCGTGTTTGTTGGCGATTCATCGAGTGAGTCTCAGCTTCACCTTGACACGCAGCTATCCATTAATCATCAGAGACGACGCTGTCACTGTGTCTCGAAGACAGAGACGAGAGCATATTCTTTAGTCTTCTCGTTCCTGACCTGCTTAGTAGAGCATCATGGGAGAAGAGCCCATTATTGTGCTGCTCAAATGAGTCACTGATTCAGATTTAAAGAGACAGTGTTGTTTTACATAAGGTCCCAATTATGGCTTCATCAGCAGTTGCATGCTAAAGTTGCACAAATCTGCATGGAATCAAAATTGAAATTGGTTTTCATGGAAAAGTGCAGTGTTTATTCCAAATTATTTATCATTATTGTGTTAAATTCATGTTCCTGGTAATCTTGAATCAGAATAACAGCGACTTCTCTTCTCTGATGATGTGGGCGGGGCAACCTGTCACTCAAATCAGATCCACCCACCAATAGCAAACCACAACTATTTTTCATTGTACATATTATTTATATATATATATATTTTTTTCACACATTTTTTTCATTGAAATAACTAAATGATTAATTGAGTTTTATCTTCCATCTTATGTTGTTAAATGAATGTTTATTGCATTATTTTAGTGTCTTGTTTATTGTATTTGTGTGTATGACACTGTGCACCTTCTAGTATTTACATCAGTGACGAACTTTGATTCATCATGTGTGTTTCACATTGTGTTTTTGGTGGATGCCAGTGTATTATAAATGTATATGTACAAAACATTTATTACTTCAGTAGATTTGTTGTATTAAAGTCCTAGCCTGGCTCCGCCCTCCTACGTACTTCCGCTCAATTTTCATTGTCCTTCAGAACTCCGTCTGGGATTGCGGTGTATTCTTGGGTTTTCTCCGGTCATTTTTTTACCGGTCCAGTCAGAGGAACAGAGGGAGTGTCTGAGAACGATGACGTCGAGGTTGTGCGCTAGTTTGAGTCGTCATACGTCACGAGCAAACGTTAGCGATTGGTTACGGCGGATCCAGAGTGACTCTGGGCGGATCCAATAGTTTTAAACTTCTACAGCGTATCCGCCTACAAGGAAGTTAACGCTTGTCAATGGAGAGCGGCCAGACTCTCTGTACAGATGAAATGTAGGAGAGTCTGGTAGAACCAGGCTATTAAAGTCCCCCTGTGGTTGAAAATCCAGCTTTTAATGTAGTTTATGTGTGTATGTGGTGTTTTCAATCTGCTTTAAGACAAACCATGTGTAAATTCATAAGTCGACAGCATTGCTGAGTATTTTCTCCTTAAAACTGCAGTGAACCAAAGACAGTCTCAGGCTACGTCTATATTAATCGAATACATTTGAAAATGGCATTTTCGTTTAAAAACGCTCTCCGGCCACACTAGCGTTTTCAGGCCTGAAAAAGCTAAATTCACCTTTACTGCACATGTGTAAAACCTCACAGAAGCTCACTGAGATCATACAGACGGAAAAATAAATAATAAAGTTATCGCGCAATTCTTCTGACAGGATCATTATGTTTAGCAGAATCTCATTCGCTGATGGTCCAGGACTCACTCACCATTATATGTTCGGTGTAAACGCTAAAACTGTTCATGTTTCACTGCAGAACTGAGAGTGATCTCTTCATCTGTGCAGGACTGTGATATGAAGAGTGTGTGAAGGAACATGTGTGTGAAAGTGAACAGCACACGACAGGCACAACACCGCTATAAACATCAATATCTATTGCGTCACATGACTAACCTTACATCATCGCTTCCAAATACCTCAGTTTTCCCAGTGCACACTACAGCGAGAAAACTGCGTTTCCAAATGTGTCCACTTTGGAGAGCGTTTCAAAAAGCTTAATTTTCGTGATCGTCAACCAGTGGATCTCTGAGAGAGAGAGTGAGTGAGTGAGTGAGTGGAGGCGGGGCTCATTTGCATATTCATAGAACCGCGCATTCTAAATGAGGCATGGGTGTCGAGTTACATTCAAGATATTTTAAGACATGAAGGAAAAACTTTGGTGAGTGTTCAGGGATAAAATCATGGACTACAGGCGGACTTTATATCTCCCAGATTCTGCGGACGGTCCGCTGGTTCTCAGTCTGATCTGCTGTGTCAGGTTATGGCTGGAGGTGCGACTGATCAAAGCAAACGCAGATGAGAGATGACAGAGAACATTAACACAGATTTTTGTCACACTCCACTACACGCCTCCCGTTTTTTTGGGAGAAAATGTATTTGGGTGACAGACATCTCTAAGTGACTGTAATATCGACTGCTCTTTAAAGGCGGCTCTCTTACTCCCTCACTGATGAGTTGTCATCATTGTTGAGATTCTGCTGATTGTTGATGTCTAATGATACAGTTTAAAACTTTTTTGTGCACATTTATAACTGAATGTTGCAACACTGCAGGATCTCATGCTGTATTTCACAGGTATCCAACAATAGTCGCTGCCTGTTTACCAGATTGTCAGGTCACATAATTAATATTCATGAGCCATGTAATGCGCATCTGTGGCCCACGGCGGCCGGTCTGAGATCGAGTGTGTGTTCAGTGCATGTACTGCGCATCTGTGGCCCACGGCTGCCGGTCTGAGATCGAGTGTGTGTTCAGGCGCACTGTTGGACCGTTGCTATTCTGAGGAACTGAACTAGACTGTCAAGCCGTTTTGAAACAATCTACATTTTTAAAAGCGTTATATAAATGAAGATGACTTGACTTGACCATTTAAATTACATCTTGTGAAAAGGGGCATGATATATCACCTTTAAAGGAGAATTAACTTTAGCCAACTAATGAAAACATTAATCACCATAATTTTGACTTCAAAACGAACCATTTTCTATAAACCAAGCTAAACCTCTTTTAATTCTCAATTTATGAATTGTCATGTATTCCCTGGGATTCAAACCCATTGCTATTTCTCTTTGCGGAGCCGTGTGTGAGCCGCAGAACATGATCCGTGATGAGGCTGTGTGTGTTTGTGTCTAACATGACGTGAAGGTGTGTGTCCGAGAGCGACGGAGGAAGACGAGGATTGGGAGTGATGGGATCTGATCCCTGAGCATCCTCGTGTCACACTCTTCCTCACAGCTGCGCTCACAGACCCGGTGTGTGTGTGTGTGTGTGTGTGTGTCAGACTGACCCCTGCAGCCTCTCAGGACAACATTAAGAGCTCCACTGAACTTCATCTTTGGTGTTTCACTCAAACGTCCTCAGGGGAAAGAAATGGACATCCGACAGAGCTGTGAAATTAATATTTTTGGCAACACTTCACAATAAGGTCTCATGGTGAACTAACAATATACTGTATAACTTTTGTCAAGCTTTAAGACACTGATGAGAACTTACAGACTTCAAGTGCTTTAATATATTTGCTAAAGCAACGTTTTAAAATTAAAGAGGCCATGACGCACACACACACACGCGCGCACGCACACACACACACACACACTCTTGTTTCAGCTCTCTCTGATCTGTCAAGGTATCAGGAAAATAATTAAGTGAAACACAAGACTTGATCCGATTGAATCTGACCGAGAGTTAAACGCTTTCTCCAGCCGCATACTAAGAAGATCAGTGTGTTTCTGGTGCAATGAGTTTGT
Organism: Phoxinus phoxinus; assembly: GCF_949152265.1. Classification (NCBI taxonomy): domain Eukaryota; kingdom Metazoa; phylum Chordata; class Actinopteri; order Cypriniformes; family Leuciscidae; genus Phoxinus; species Phoxinus phoxinus. Next base: position 1,138,412 of record NC_136889.1, read on the forward strand.
CACACACACACACACACACACACACACACACACACACACACACACACACACACACACACACACACACACACACACACACACACACACACACACACACACACACACACACACACACACTAGTGCTGAAGCTCTCAGTGTGTGGTGAGGAGGAGAACGTGATGTCATCAGTGTGATTGACAGCTCCTGTGAAGGACTCTCTCAGTGAGCCGAGACCTGAGTGTCACGGTTCCCATGATGCTCCTCTTCAGGAGATTATGCACTGATGCAAACGGATGTCCTCATTACAGCCCGAGACAGGACAGCGAGAATCAGCTGTCAATCAAATCTGTCAATCACAGCATCTGCGCCGCTGGGTCTTTGGCTTTAAGAAGAGAGACTGATTGTAAGTTGTGTTTGGTTTTATGTTACACATTAAACACGGGTGTCTGTTGTAGTGGACTTGGTTTATCTGGTGTAGTTTGTTTGTTATACCTGTACAAAGAGTAAAGTCATAGAAATATCAGGTCATTTTAAAATTATGTTTTCCAGCCCTGAAAAATGTATTGAAATTTCCATCACACTTTGTTTTGTTGACATGATATAATAACTTCAGTGTTTAAAAAGTAGACATTTATGGATTAATTCAACTCTCCATTAAAAGCCATATTCATCCAATCAAACAACCAGCAATTGAGAAAATTATTTCTTCATAAATTTCTGTACATTAAGAGAAGTACAGCAGTAATATAAAGCTTCACATATATTAATAATATTGTTCAAGATAGTGCATTTTAGTTCAAATGAACATGAATGAAGATAATAAATGCAGTAGAATAGAAAAGATAAATATAAGTATTGTTCAATGTTAACTATTATTTTTTTTTAACAAATTAAACCCTATTGTAAAGCGTTACAAAAATGTGTGCATTGGTGCATTTATGCTTTAAAAATATTTCATATTTAATATTATATAAAAATATTTATCTAATAAAATCAGATCCAAAGCACGCACATCCACAGCAAAGCAATATGTTGCTCTAATATAACAAGGAAATTAATAAAAAAGGAAAACAAAGTCGGCACACCATGGCTCCAAAAATGTGAAAAATTACATTTTAAAATGTTTCACTTTTTTGGAGCCATGGTGTTTCCTTTTTTATGGTCTCTAACAAAAATATAGATTAAAATAAGGTACATTGATATTAATTTGTGTGCATAACTGTTCTTTCAGATTTTCACTCTAAAAATGCTGGGTTGTTTTAACCCAATTTTGGGTCAAATATGGACAAACCCAAACGTTGGATCAAAAATGCAATTTAAAAATGTAACCCAATGGCTGGGTTTGTCCATATTTGACCCAAAATTGGGTTAAAACAACCCAGAGTGTAATGAATCACTGATTCGATTCCCAACTCAATCGGCAGGTTAGCAGCATTGCTCTGTTTTCATGCATTATGTTAATCCAGCAAGCGAAGGGTTAAAGAGTAAAGGCTGTAAACCAAGGTTTCTGTGAAAGCGTCTCTCAGATCAGAGGACACGTAAGAGTCGTGCTCCAGGTTTTGCTCCTATAAAGAGCTTTGAAATGTCACTGCTTATGTAAGACGGGCATCAGACACACACGCCTCTGAAAAATACAACACATGGTAATGAAACAAAACATGACACATGAGCCAAACCATAATAAAGGAAGACAATTTGTGTCTGCAATTTACAGCTGATGATTATTTTTTTTGTCTCTTTTCTGTTTATTTCTTTCTCCTCCGCCTGCAGAACTCAATTGTTTCCTTCAAAATAAGGGGTTTCAACACAGACCTTTTGTAAGCAACGTTAAAAAGATGATATAAATAGAGCTTTTATTGATGCAGTGCTGTTGGGAAATCTCAGTAACAATACGTGTAATAGTCAAAATTGCTCACACTTACGTTGGTCAATATTTAGTTTTGATTAATTCTAGCCTATAGCATCATCAAATAATGTGTTTTTCTTAATAATACAGACGTTTTTGCTTCAGTTCCTGAAAAACGCTTGGGGGTAAAAAAAAAAAAGTTTAAAATTGTCAGGATTCCACCTTCACATCACTCTCCATTACCTCCCAGATCATCACTGACTCCTCCCACTCCTTCAATCACCCGTTCACACTCCCCTGATTACTGATTCCCATCACCTGTGACTCATCACCAGTTCCCTTTATAACCCAGCTTTCACCTCACCTCCGTTGTCTGATCTCGTCATTACTTGACCACAGACCCACCGTGAACACTCTCCTATGCTAACCCGCTACTTACCCGAGCTTACCTGCATTCCTCCTCGGATCCCATCGTCTCGTCTCAGTCCAGTCATCAAGGCTCCTTCTCTTCAACTCCCTCTCCTGGATCCACACCTGAATACACATCACGGAATCAATCATTCAGCTAAGACTCTCCATATTTGCCATAGACTGTCTCACTTACCATTCCACTGTGTGTCCGCAACTGCATTGTTCAATAAAAGTGTGTTTACAACTTACGTCATCTCTCTCCGTGTTTCAAACCCTGACAGAAGATCAGAACCAACAACATGCAATCGGATACACGAGACGCTGTTCCTCACCCAGTGCCCACCGCATCAGCGTCTGCTTCAACCAGTCCATCCCCGGATCCACTTCCGCATTCACCCGCTGCTTCGTTCACTGCCTCTTCCAGTCCCATGGCCAAACCAGCGCCTTACTCCGGCGAGGCGGAGGATTGCAGTGGGTTCCTCCTCCAGGTATCTTTATATTTCACTATGAATGAACAACAATTCCATAATGACGCCGCCCGCGTGGCTTTCATCATCTCGTTACTCACCGGTTCCGCCCTCCAGTGGGCTCAATCTCTTTGGAATTCCAATTCTCCGACCATTCGTGTATGCAAGGATTTTATTCAACACTTTAGGGATGTGTTTGGACAGTCCGTGGCTTCCCTCTCTATCCACGATCAGCTGTTCCATCTAAAACAAGGCCGTTCTTCGGTGACGGAATATTCCCTTCGATTCAGAACCCTCGCTGCTGCTAGTGGATGGAACGAACCCGCTTTAATTACTGCATATCGTCAAGGATTAACTCCGAAGATCCGTCAGCTGGTCGTGGTTTACGATGACGTCATGGGCATAGAAGCGCTCATTCAGAAAACTATCAGAGTCTCTCAACTACTAACTGCTTGTGACGTCAATATACCCACTGCACTTCCTCCGCCCCCGGCGTCCCAACCTGCTCATCTTACTCCTCCAGCACCTATTCCTATGGAAATTGATTCTTCTCGACTAACCCGTTCTGAACGACAACGAAGAATGCAAGCCCATCTCTGTCTATATTGTGCTTCTGACAATCATCTACTCAACAGCTGCCCCATTCGACCTCCGCGCCTTGCGGTAAGCTCAATCTACCATCCTCCTAGCGTCGAACATCTTATCAAAACTCAAGTCCATCTAATAACCCCTAAATTCTGTTTCCCAGTACAAGCCCTCATTGACTCCGGTTCCGCGGGAAACTTCATCTCCTCCCAATGTCTCCAGAAGATGAATCTGAACAAGAAACGACTTGAGTACGATCTCGCTATTCATACCATCCAAGGTAAACCGCTAGGAAGGGGTCGAATCCGTTACAGTTCTCCCATGTTAACTCTGCAGATTGGATGCTTACACACTGAGGAGATCTCTTTTATGGTGCTGGAGGAGTCTACAGCCGAAATCATCCTGGGACGCCCGTGGTTAATACAACATCAACCCCATCTCCACTGGAAGACCGGTGAAATCCTCCAATGGGGTTCGGACTGTCATTCTTCCTGTCTAACCACGATCACCAAGGTTACCCCTTCTCCGTCATCCGCTGAAATAGAGAGTCCTTCCTCAGAAGTTTCTTCGGATATTCTCCCTCCATCCTCGTCTGATGTCTCAGAAGTGTCACTGCATTCCACTTCTGTGGAGAGCCCTGAGACTCAACGTCAGTATGAAATTCCAGTGGAGTACCGGGCGTTCCAGGACGTATTTAGTAAGGCGCTGGCCACCAAATTACCACCACATCGACCATGGGACTGCGCAATCGACTTGCTACCCGATCCAACTCTACCTAAGGGCCGTATCTATCCTTTGTCCATCCCGGAACAGAAGGCCATGGAGGAGTACGTAGAAGAGGCATTACAGCAAGAGTTCATCCGACCATCTATCTCCCCTGCCGCTTCGAGCTTCTTCTTCGTGGCCAAGAAGGACGGAGGCTTACGGCCGTGCATTGATTACCGTCAGCTTAACTCTCAGACAGTGAAGTTTCGGTATCCTCTTCCTCTGGTCCCGGCTGCTCTGGAACAGCTCCGAGGCGCCCAAATCTTCTCCAAGTTAGACCTTCGAAGCGCCTATAACCTCATCCGTATCCGCCACGGAGATGAATGGAAGACCGCCTTCGTGACTCCCTCCGGTCACTATGAATATCAGGTGATGCCCTTCGGACTGTCAAATGCTCCAGCAGTATTCCAGGGGTATATGAATGAGATCCTTCGCCCCTTCCTCAATCGCTTCGTGATCGTCTACATCGACGATATACTTATATACTCATCTTCCCAGGCTGAACATCATCATCATGTCGTTCAAGTGCTCCAGAAACTACGCGAGCATCAGCTTTTCCTCAAACTGGAGAAGTGTGAGTTTAACATCACTACTGTTCAATTCCTCGGTTATATCATCAGCCAAGATGGAATCCAGATGGACCAGAGGAAGGTGGAGACCATTCTAAACTGGCCCTTACCATCTACTGTAAAGGAACTCCAGCGCTTCCTAGGATTTGCCAACTTCTATCGACGTTTCATTCAAGATTACAGTCAACTCAGCTCTCCACTTACCACTGCTCTGAAGGGTCGGCCCAAGTCTCTGTCCTTATCACCTGCGGCTCTACAGGCCTTTCAGTCGCTCAAGGAAGCCTTCTCTTCTGCTCCAATACTCACTCACCCTAATCCTGATCTACCATTCATCGTGGAAGTCGATGCTTCATCCTCAGGAGTGGGGGCCGTTTTGTCTCAGCGGCAGGGGGATCTCTCCGTACTTCATCCATGTGCCTTCTTCTCCAAAAAGCTTGCCCCGGCGGAGTTAAACTACGATATCGGGAATCGTGAGCTACTGGCTATTAAGTTAGCCCTGGAGGAATGGAGACACTGGCTGGAGGGAGCTAACCATCCGTTTGAGGTCATCACGGATCATCGAAACCTGGAGTATCTACGAGAAGCTCGTAGACTAAATCCGAGACAAGCCCGTTGGGCCCTCTTCTTCACTCGATTCGACTTCAAGGTGTCATATCGTCCAGGCAGCAAGAATTGTAGAGCTGATGCTCTTTCCAGAATTCATCAAGTCCCTCACGAAGATAGTGAACCTGTGCCTATCCTCCCTCCAGCCTTATTTCTCAGTCCGATTGTGTGGGACATTGACAATCAGATCCACCAAGAAAACCGTCTCCATCCTGCTCCGCCGGGAGGTCCAGAAGGGAGTACCTTTGTACCGGAACATCTAAGAACTCCTCTTCTGGACTCAGCTCACTCCGTACCGGGCTCTGGACATCCGGGTAGCAAGCGTACCCTCTCGCTTCTCCGTCAACGGTACTGGTGGCCAACCATCTCCGAGGATGTAACAAGGTTCGTCAAGGGTTGTTCAGTCTGCGCCATTGTCAACACCCCGAGGAGACTGCCAGAGGGTAAATTGGTGCCCCTTCCGATTCCTCAGCGTCCTTGGTCCCATATCGGTATCGACTTCATGACCGACCTTCCTCCATCTGATGGTTTCACCACGGTACTTGTAGTCGTTGATCGTTTCTCTAAGGGCTGTAAATTAATCCCTCTACCAGGACTGCCGACTGCTCTGGAAACCGCCGAAGCCCTCTTCCAGGGAGTCTTTCGTAACTTCGGAATCCCGGAGGACATCGTCTCTGACAGAGGTCCCCAATTCATCTCCAGAGTTTGGCGTGCCTTCTTTCAGCTCCTCGGGGTCACTGTCAGTCTCTCTTCCGGATACCATCCTCAGACCAATGGCCAGACTGAGCGCAAGATCCAGGAAATCGGTCGCTTCCTAAGGACCTACTGCCACCAGTACCAGGACAGCTGGAACCGTTACCTTCCCTGGGCTGAGTATGCTCAAAACTCTCTCCGACAAAGCACCACTGGTCTTACTCCCTTCCAATGCATTCTCGGTTACCAACCTCCTCTGTTCCCCTGGTCTGGGGAGTTATCTGAGGTTCCAGCTGTCGACTTCTGGTTCCAGCAGAGCGAGGGGGTATGGGACTCAGCTCACGTTCATCTCCAACAGGCAATAAGGAGACACAAGACCCAGGCTGATCGTCGAAGACTACCAACTCCCTCTTATCAGCCTGGGCAGAAGGTGTGGTTGTCCACCAGGGACATTCGTCTCAAGTTGCCATGTCGTAAGCTGAGTCCTCGATTCATTGGACCTTTCCCCATCGAGAGGCAGTTGAACGAGGTCACCTACAGACTTACACTCCCAAGGCAGTATCGCATCTCACCATCCTTCCATGTGTCATTGTTAAAACCGTACGTTGACCCTGTCCTTCCTCTTCCTTCAGATACACCTGCCATTGACGTACCTCCTCCTCCTCCGGTGCCTGTGGAGGATGAGCCCATCTATAGGATCCGTTCCATCTTGGACTCCAGGCGGCGAGGTCCCCGTCTCGAGTACCTCATTGACTGGGAGGATTACGGGCCGGAGGAACGTTCTTGGGTGCTGCGCGACGACGTAATGGATCCCACTCTCCTTTCCCAGTTTCACGAGGAACATCCCAATCGACCAGCACCCAGAGGTCGGGGTAGACCTCGCCGCCGACAGCATCCTTCACAGGCGTCAAGAGCCGCTTCGGGAGGGGGGGGTACTGTCAGGATTCCACCTTCACATCACTCTCCATTACCTCCCAGATCATCACTGACTCCTCCCACTCCTTCAATCACCCGTTCACACTCCCCTGATTACTGATTCCCATCACCTGTGACTCATCACCAGTTCCCTTTATAACCCAGCTTTCACCTCACCTCCGTTGTCTGATCTCGTCATTACTTGACCACAGACCCACCGTGAACACTCTCCTATGCTAACCCGCTACTTACCCGAGCTTACCTGCATTCCTCCTCGGATCCCATCGTCTCGTCTCAGTCCAGTCATCAAGGCTCCTTCTCTTCAACTCCCTCTCCTGGATCCACACCTGAATACACATCACGGAATCAATCATTCAGCTAAGACTCTCCATATTTGCCATAGACTGTCTCACTTACCATTCCACTGTGTGTCCGCAACTGCATTGTTCAATAAAAGTGTGTTTACAACTTACGTCATCTCTCTCCGTGTTTCAAACCCTGACAAAAATCACTTTTGCAGAGATTTTTTACTGTTAGTGAAAAAATCACAACAAAAAGCCAGCGGTGAGAAAACAACAGTTCAGAAAGCATCTGATCATATGGATATGTTTGCAAATCAGACACGTCACGCTTATTCATACACCACTTTATAGTTTATACAATAGATCGCTTTAAATCAGCAGCTTTACAGTATTAAACATGAAAAAACAGACTCAGTAGACGCGTTTCCATTACAGATTTGCTCAAAACTTTTGCGATTTTTTCTAAATGATGGTGTTTCCATTAGCTGATGTTATGCGACTAAAACTTAATTTTTTCCTCTCGCGTCATTCCAGAAATCATGGCGACGGACGTTGGAAGGTTTATGTATATCCCAGAAACCGCACTGGCCATTATTATTAATGTAAGGAGTCATATGTGTGTTATCCAATCATTAATGCCAGGGAAAGACTCTTATACTGAGAGCGGCTCATATGAGGAGTTTCTGGGCCGTATCTCTCACCCAGCGCAATTGACTTTGTACACGACGCATGTATCATTCCTATTCTGCACCCGCGCACAGCGACTCTTCCCTCCACAGACGCACGTCGGTAAATTAGGGAATGAACTTGCACTCGGGGGGGCGGTTCGGTGAAAAGAGGAGTGTGTTCCGGCGCAAACGTTCCCTGGTGATATTCTGCAGTTTTAGAAAACAATTCCGCCACTGACCAGGAGAAACCCAGTCTAAAGACAGCGGCGCCGCGCGTTAGTCAGATGCTATTTTAAGTGCGCGTGCTTGGCCATTATGTAGCGTGTGAACAACACACACACTATGATTCTCTCATCTAAACAGACGCAGCAGTTTTCATTTTTGCAAATCATACATTATTACAAGGAAAAATATTAACACACGAGGAAATCATTGTTGTGTCCGTGAAGATGTGAAAAAATAGGCATAAATCTAGATTACACATTTACCCAAATTATTATACGCCTGTTTAACCGAAGATAATGTGTGTGTGTTTCTCCATCATCCTCATACAATGTCACTTCTCTGTTTTACGGCCCTGACGAGAACGTCGGTCTCCTCGGCTGTGAACCGCTCCTGGCGTGCGCCGGCAAACCCGCCGTTATAATAGCAATCCGCCGTTATAATAGCGATCCGCCGTTATAATAGCGATCCGCCGTTATAATAGCAATCCGCCGTTATAATAGCGATCCGCCGTTATAATAGCGATCCGCCGTTATAATAGCGATCCGCCGTTATAATAGCGATCCGCCGTTATAATAGCGATCCGCCGTTATAATAGCGATCCGCCGTTATAATAGCGATCCGCCGTTATAATAGCGATCCGCCGTTATAATAGCGATCCGCCGTTATAATAGCGATCCGCCGTTATAATAGCGATCCGCCGTTATAATAGCGATCCGCCGTTATAATAGCGATCCGCCGTTATAATAGCAATCCGCCGTTATAATAGCGATCCGCCGTTATAATAGCGATCCGCCGTTATAATAGCAATCCGCCGTTATAATAGCGATCCGCCGTTATAATAGCGATCCGCCGTTATAATAGCGATCCGCCGTTATAATAGCATTCCGCCGTTATAATAGCAATCCGCCGTTATAATAGCGATCCGCCGTTATAATAGCAATCCGCCGTTATAATAGCGATCCGCCGTTATAATAGCGATCCGCCGTTATAATAGCGATCCGCCGTTATAATAGCGATCCGCCGTTATAATAGCGATCCGCCGTTATAATAGCGATCCGCCGTTATAATAGCGATCCGCCGTTATAATAGCGATCCGCCGTTATAATAGCGATCCGCCGTTATAATAGCGATCCGCCGTTATAATAGCGATCCGCCGTTATAATAGCGATCCGCCGTTATAATAGCAATCCGCCGTTATAATAGCAATCCGCCGTTATAATAGCGATCCGCCGTTATAATAGCAATCCGCCGTTATAATAGCAATCCGCCGTTATAATAGCGATCCGCCGTTATAATAGCGATCCGCCGTTATAATAGCGATCCGCCGTTATAATAGCGATCCGCCGTGGAACAAGCGCGCCGGCTCTTAAAGGGAATGTGAGAGGACGCTCTGATTGGTTTATTTCACGTTACGCCCAAACCACACCTATGAGTAATGAAGACTTCAGACCAACACATTTTAGATTTGCGTCGGCGCAAGAGTCGTTTATCCCGCCGGTATAATAGCAACAGCGCCGGGATCCACCCACAGAGTTACTTGCGTTTCGCGTTTGATACTTGCGTTTCAGAGCGTTACAATAGGGCCCTCTGTGTTTCTCACTCATTTCTGCTTCTAAGTCTTAATTATGGCATTTCTTTCTTGTTTAGAATCCAGTATTCCTGTAATTGACCGTTCACAAAGACCCGCCCCCCTTAGTTACTGTCGCTATGTCTGACAAGCTACGCCACTCTCTCACACACACACACACACACACATGTTCTCACGCAGTGAAAAACACATCGCGGAGCAGAGAGACACTGACAACACACTGACAGACACAGACCAGCTTACTTTTCGGTTACTTTTGATATTAAACAAAGTCTCACCTTTCAAATTTGGTATTTTTTTTTAAAGAAATGTAAACAATAAATAGCGTTTTGTGTCTCTTTAATGTGTGTGACAGATCGCTGTGTCGCCTCAGTTAAAGCTGCTTGTGAACCGATCATCTCTTTAGTTCATTTATAGCATCAAATAAACATGAATGAACATCAGAAGGAATGTTGTTTTAACCGCGGAAAGCCGTCAGTACACTCCGCTTCTCAAGCTCAAATCCTCCATGTTAATCTACTAACTCTCCTGACTGTGTCGGACAAAATGGCGGATGGCGAAGTATGATTGGTCAGATCACCTGTCAATCAAGCTCCCTGTGAAGGGTCAATTCTTTTCTCTTTTATGAATTTATTAAAGAACTCGTCTTCTGTCCAAACGCACCGTGTCATCTACGTCAGGTGACTGCGAAATATCGAAATCGAATTGCCTGAAAAACTAAAACTTTTTTTGCGATAAATGGGAGTTTTTGTGAAATTGACATGTTTCCATTGGGCATATTTTCAATTCATATTTTCAATTTGCGCCATTTGAAGGGTAATGGAAACGCAGCTAGTGTCACTCTCTGTTTCTATAAAGCAGTGTGTTCACCCATTTACTCGTGACTAAACTCGGCTTTCAACCAGAGAAGATTTAAACCTCAAAGGGGCGGAGCCTCAGAGCCACACCCACCTATTATGTCATGAGCCACATCCACCTATTATGTCATCTGCAAACGGACCAACGATAGTTTGAAGGCGTTTAACATCCGGAGTGAACTTTTCTGCCAAGCTTTTTCGAAATAAATTTGATTGATATAATTCTACGTTTATCTAAATATTATAACTTAATTAAGCCCCCTCCCCTCCGAAATCTACTCACTGAAGACATCATTGTGATGTTTGTGGGTTAAAAGGTTAAGGATGAGAGAGCTTGTTACACACCGGCTGATGGGGATGAAGTTACTGATCACAAAGTACCTCTCTAAGGTCTCTAAGCACTGAAAGACAATTACCCTCAGGATATTCAGAGTCTGTGCGGTTAGTGAGACGTACATCGCTATAAATGAAAGGCTTAATTGCCAATTAACACTCAAACCTAGTCAATAAGTCTTCGCAGATCTATTATTGTGGTCAAAGAAGATGCTATAGGGGTGCGAATGCAGTTTTTATTGTATTAATGTGCAGTAGACAGGTGTTTTTATACTGTACTTTGAGTTATATATGTTTTTTTCCCCTGTTATATGTTGGTCTCTGAATGTATCTAAATAAATCTTATTCACAGCGCTCTGTTATTATGTGGCGAGCCGGAGGGATGATGAGTAAGTGTCTTTAAAATGCCAGATTTTAGGATTTTAGACAGTTTAAAGGTCTCTCCTCTTAAAGACAAAAGTCACATAGCAAATACTAGACATTTTTCACAAGCTTTTCATGTTTAGACACACAAAAGCCAGGAAAAATAAAATAAAAAATAAAAAGCAGGGTTATTTCCCTGACAACTAAAACTAAAAAACCTTGAAATACACATGAAACTGAACTGGAATTATTAATGATTTTTTTTTCCAATTATTAAATGGATTTTTTTTCACTTAAACTTTTATTTCTGGTAGTTGCTAAAGAAATATTTATCATTCGGCTCCGGAAGTAAAAGTTAAATACATTTTATCCATAGTGGACTTGATTCTGAACAATAACTCTTAATAATCTTATAGAGACAGACCTAGTGTGAGCTATTAAATGCTTCTGTTGAAGACAACCATATTTAAAAAAAATAATTGTTTAACAGTGGAATTTCCAGTGAAAAACCACATTATCCACGATTTTACCAAGAAATCTCTACCAATCAAAGAGAATCCAAACCAGCACATCGCACTAAAAGAGCTCTTTAATCGAGTCAGTCTCAAACTAAATTTTTGTGTATATTTTGCAACAACAACAAAAAAAGATTCTAAAGTGTGACAGTAACAACATGGCGGATGTAGTTCTTCTGAATTTCATTCATCTTACACACATTTAACAGTTGCAAAGTAAGTTTTAATTTAAATTTACTGTACCTACTCATCTATAGCCGTGTTTCCATTACCCTTCAAATTGCGCAAAATGATATTGCGAATTGAAAATACGCCCAATGGAAACATGTAAATTTCCTAAAAACTCCCATTTATCGCAAAAAAGTTTTTACGCTCGCATGAGGAGGTTTTTCAGGCAATTCGAAAAATAAATATTTCTCAAAAAACTGCAATGGAAAGAGTTTTTGCGCATGTACAGTCGCCTGACGCAGCGGACGCGGTGTGTTTGGACAGAAGACGAGAGTTCTTTATTAAACTCATAAAAGACAAAATAATTACAGGAATACTGGATTCTAAACCTCAAAGAAACGCCACAATCAAGACCTCGAAGCAGAACTGATGGAGCAACACAGAAACTCCTCATATGAGCCGCTCACGAGTATAAGGGTCTTTCCTCGCCATTAATGATTGGATAACACACACACGTCTCCTTTGATTAATAATAATGGCCAGTGCACGGTGGCTGGGATATGCATAAACCGATGTCCGTTGCAATGATTTCTGGAATGACTTATCACAAGAGAAAAAAATTAATTAAACATCGGTTAATGGAAACACTGTAATTTCGCAATAGTTTTTTTGTCGACATTTAGAAAAAAAATGCAAATGTTTTGGCCAAATCTGTAATGGAAACGCGCCTAATGGTGGGAAAGAGTTAATAATCCCTATTGGAAAAATGCTTCAGAACCAATTGGCTTCTGAAAAAGTGGGCCGCACTGTTGCACTATATCTCGCTACACACACATGCTGATTCTGTACCTGAGATTATTAAATCCCGTTTAGCTTTTCTCCTGAGATGTGTGGTGAATCTCACCCACAGTCAGAGGTGATAAGAGCCGTCTCTCTCTTAATCTATTTGTATCTTTGTGAGGCCGCGGGATGACGAGCTCCAATTCTGTGACAGAGAAGAAAACCTCTGAACCTTCGGGGACTGAGAAGGAGAGCTTGGAAAACAAACACGGGGATAAAGGAGGACGCAGAAAGAGAGGGAGGATTTAATTGATATCGGGAGAGAGAGAGAAACAGAGATAAAGAATGAAAGATGTGCAAGTGATTCTGAGAGAACGATGAGATACGGAGAAGCAGATACGGAAGATTAATCATTAATAAAAGAAGCCAGGGAGAACCAAGCAAGAGAGATAGAATAGAAAATACAATAGATAATATGGGAGCCAATTATCTAGCAAACATCCTCAGTGGAGAGTGTGTGTGCATTATGCATGCGGTCCATCAGGGTTTCTCAACAGTTGTCGTGATGGGACGTGTGAGTCTAATCTCATGACAACAATTTCCTCATTTGAAGATTACAGAAGATTATATCATGCATGCTTAAATTTCTGTCGTGATTAGAGTCAGTGTGAAACTTGGAAAGAACATTTATTGTGCAAAACTGTAATTATACAACATAATGTTGCAGATAAATAAAATTCAAGTACACTAGACTTTAAGTAGCACTAATGTTTATATTATGGCTAGAAGATTATGAAACCCCAAATTCAAAATTAGAATATTGTGAAAAGGTTTTCATAAAGCTGTAAGCCATAATCATCAAAATTATAAAAAATAAAGGCTTGTAATATCTCACTTTGCATGTAATGAGTCTATATAATATATTAGTTTCACTTTTGCATGATATTCAAATTTTTCGAGTTTCTCCTGTTATACGCCAACTAAAGAAAATGCTTCAAGTATAAAAGTTTATTTACAGTAGTGCCATGCCATAGACAGTAAAAAGTGCAGAACAGTGCAGAAGGCACTCCAAATCAAATGTAGTTTTAGTTTGGCTATTTTTTTAAAACACAAAAGATGCAAAGAGCAGAAAAACGGATGTCTTCTCAGGGTGCTTTCACACCTGCCTTGTTTAGTTCGGTTGAATCGCACTAGAGTTCGTTTTCCGAATTGGTGCGGTTGGTTTGGGCCGGTGAGAATGCAGCAATCGCACTCGGGTGCGCACCAAAAGCGGACCAAACAAGCGTACCGAGACCTCCTAGGAGAGGTGGTCTCGGTACGCTTTCAAACGAACTCTGGAGCGGTTCGTTTGTGGTGAGAACGTGATCCGACCTCGAACAGACCCAACTGCCAAATAACTGCGCATTTTTGGACTAAACCAGCTGCCGTAGTCAGCCGCGCTGTGCATTATGTCAATGTTTAGCAACATTAATGCACGCGTCGCCTCCTCGTGAAGTGACTCGCTGCGTGCATTGCATAAAACATTATTTTCAAGCCGCATTCTCGCTTCATTCTCAAATGTTATTGTTTGCCTAAAGTGGTGTAGACAAACTAATATAATAAACTATGACCAGGGATACAATCAGCCCACAAAGTCATTTCTCCATAGTAAAAAGCGGCGTGTTGTCTGCCGGATTTTCCTCCTCTTTGTTTAGTTCCGTCAGTTCTGTTGGAATTTTCCCGCACGTTAATTCTGACAATCAAAGTGCAGTTATGAAAATACGTTCAAGACCCATCTGGCCAACGAGTGATGTGGATGTTGTCATGTGCAAAGTGCAGAACAGTGCAGAAGACACTCCAATCAAATGTAGTTTTAGTTTGGCTATTTTTTTAAAGGACACAAAAGATGCAAAGAGCAGAAAAACTGATGTCTTCTCAGTTAAAAAGCAACACAACAACGAATCTTAAAATCGGGCACACACAGAGATTTTGTGTTTACACTATTTTGTGAATACGCGCTGGTATTCAGTGACATGTTTCGGTTTGAGGTGGTAGAACAGATAGTCGTGTGTGTTACCGAACTGTTGCCCCACACACTCTGTATAGTCTCGATAGTTTGCTGCTGCTCGTCGGACGGCTTAAATCCGAACCAAGTCCAAATAATGGATGTTGCACCGATCTTTTTCACCAGCTCCTCCGTTTCGCTGTCAGCCATGTTTACTCAAGATGACGACGAATATGATGCGCTTCAGCCAGTTGCAGCTCGTGGCTCTAAATTTCGCGGGTAGATTACGTCATCAACATGCATTATCGCGATAGTGCAATAGAATTAAAATCTCTATCGTAGGCCAATTTTGTATCGTTTATATCGCCCATTACTAGGCTCTACACATGAACTCCAGCAGTGACTACAGTGTGTGTGCACAGAGTTTACTAAAAATAAAAGGGTTTGAACGACTCCCAGTTGTTCTTCCCGGCCGCCGGCATTTTGTCAGTCAAAAGTAGCCGATCTGTATCACTGAATCATTTCATCATTATATGAGGATCCTTTTTCAAATACAAGGTCAATATTGATGCAAAACAACAAATTATCTGTAAATTTATATGGAAACAAGCTTTAGGAGCTTTCCATCTTTACTCTCCTCATGTTACGTTGCATTCGGAGATCGACTACTTTTGACTGACAGAATTCCAGCCACCGGAAACACTAACTGATAAAGTGAGTCGTACAAAACCTCTCTTTTTAGTAAACTGTGTATGGGCATGTTGATCATTGAAAATCCTAACAATAACAATAGGGTTTCAGAGCAACATGCTTGAACTCCTTATTCGTTTTTTTTTACTGCATACTGAATGTGTTTAATACATTTGCTACATGAAAAAGATTTTTTTTTACATATCATCATTACATCATCAACAATCCTTGTCAGTCAAGTAGGCTACTATATTGCATATTCAAATAATTATGATATTGTTTTCCAAAATGCAGCTTTTACTTGTTGAGTTTTGCTTGATAGCAGCCAGAAGTTGAAAATACTAGTAGATTAAAGGTACAATATGTAATATTTTTGCATTAAAATATCCCAAAATCACAAGGCCAGTGTTATATATTTTGTTAAGTTGATTACTTACAATATCCCAAATGTTTCCAACTATTTTTAAATCGTGAGAAAATTGCGTCATATCCGCGTTACCCTCGGTGTCCGCTCGCACTGCGCGAGTCCTGGACACATGCGGAGGCTGTAGCTGTAGCGTCTATCAAGCAACAAACGTTAGCTTGTGTCGCGCAGTCGTTATGAACACAATTATTCTTCACCGATTGCAGCCGGTTCTGTTGATAAAGACACGTCCCATAAACGTACGGGTCAATTTTATATATTCCAAATGTAGCATTTGGTAATAGTTATGTTTATGTAAGGAAAGTATTATTGCTTTAGGCTTGTGTTTAGTTTATTGACATTGTTTATCACGTCTGGTGTTTATTGCCATGTAAATAAATATAGCTTGTGTTATACATCAAGATTAATCCTTCTTTTGGCAAATGATGTGTGTGTTCGAATACACTTTTACAACAATTGTTTAGAACACGTAAATGCGCAGCAATATCACAACAATGAGTTCGACAAATAGGCCTTGAGTAACATCTATGATAACCAATTTAGTATTAACTTTTCTTGCGGTTAATTCATTTTAATGAAATAAAAGTATGTCATTAGACGCAACATTTATAAAAATAGAGCGTTACCTCATCCATGAACATAATTTTTCGATTCCCGTCTGACTGATTTATATCCACGGTGGAGTTAAAAACGACAGTTCCCATCATCCCACGCTCCTTCACATCGTCATCAAGCTACGCCGCTGGTGTTGTCTGGAATGTAGCGCCTCTAGCGGCAGAAAATATTGCATATTGTACCTTTAAGTAAATAAAACTTAACTGAGTCAAAGCAAAAAAAAAAAAAAACATTTTTAAGTTGAGTGAACACATTTTTTTTGAGTGTAGAAGCTCTTGATTTTACCAGCTTCTGCTCCACCAATAAACTCAGATGCATAATTCAACTAGATTTAGACATGATCAGGTCTTCAGACTGCTGTTGATGCGGTGTGATCTGGCATTCATGAGGCCAGACGCTTTTCCACACAAAATGTCCTCTAAGCAGCATCCGAGCGGAGATCAAGTGTCTTTGATGTTTAATGCATGCCTTGTGCCTTGAGCACTCGTGTGTCGAGACACCGTCCGGATTAGTGCGTGGGACTGGATCACATGTGATCTGTTTATCTGTGACAAGCAAATATTCATATTCACACTGTGTGTGAACTAAAGCTAAAAGATGCATTGAATATGGTGCAGGAACCATCAGCTTTGACCCTCTGTTCTTGAATAAATATGGTTTAAAATCCCCTTTATGGATCACATTTGTCCGCCTAATTCAAAATAGTCATGCATATTATTGTACCGTTTTTTACGGATGAAAAGTGGCATAAATATGGTGATAAATGTTTGTTAAAAATGTGTTTCAAAAGAAAGAAGCTGTTTTGTATGGAAGCTTGTTTCCGTCACATGAATAAAAAATTTAAAAGGTAACTCTTTAACTCAGAATTCTGACTTTTTATCTCAGAATTGCGTGATATAAAGTCGCAATTGCAAGTTATAAAGTCAGAATTGTGTGATATAAAGTCGCAATTGTGAAAAAAAGTCAGAATTGTGTGTTATAAAGTCAGAATTGTGTGATATAGTCGCAATTTTTACTTTTCCCCCCCAGAATTGCATGTTTATACTTCACAATTCTGACTTTATAACACACAATTGGGAGATATAAAGTGTGAATTGCATGATATAAAGTCACAATTGTGAGATAAACATGCAATTCTTAGAAAAAAAGTCGCAATTGCAAGTTATAAAGTCAGAATTGCGTGATATAGAGTCGCAATTGTGAAAAAGTCAGAATTGTGTGATATAAAGTCACAATTTTTACCCCCCCCCCCAG
Source organism: Phoxinus phoxinus (assembly GCF_949152265.1). Lineage (NCBI taxonomy): Eukaryota > Metazoa > Chordata > Actinopteri > Cypriniformes > Leuciscidae > Phoxinus > Phoxinus phoxinus. Next base: position 1,156,011 of record NC_136889.1, read on the forward strand.
AATTGCATGTTTATACTTCACAATTCTGACTTTATAACACACAATTGGGAGATATAAAGTGAGAATTGCATGATATAAAGTCACAATTGCGTGATATAAACAATTGTGAGGTGAAAAAAAGTCACTATAATCTTTTAAAATGTTTTATTCTGTGGCGTAAACAAGCTAGTTTTGTCTGTCTGAACATGTTTTAGAAGAAAGTAGGTCAAACATAAATATGGTCAAATTACTTGTTTACCTTGTGTTATGTTTATACAACAGCAAATACAATTGTCATTGCTACACTTAGGCTACATTCATGCATTGTCAAATGTTTTTATGCAAAGTGACTTGTATTGAATTAATTTTTCTCAGTTCATGCATCTGGGAATCGAACCCACAACTTTTGGTGTCGATACTGTTTGAATACAGAACTTTTAGGGGTTAAAAGCTGATTTTGAGAGCCAGTTGTGTGTGTGATGATGTGGTACAACTAGTTTCACTCCTGTCCTGTCAACATTTATATATTCACACAGAGTTTCTGAGCACATTCAGATGATGAAAGTACCAGGAGTGGATCAAAATACAAAACTTGGAATACAAATTATTTTCTTGAAGTGCAAAGCTGATATTTAGCTACTTATCTGTCACAGTCACTATGGTTACAAGAGTTAAGGCAGGCTACATTTTTTTGCAGAGAGAGAGAGAGAGAGAGAGAGAGTGTGTGTGTGTGTGTGTGTGTGTTTGTGTTTGTTTGCATGTGTGCGAGTGAGTGAGAGAGAGAGAGAGTGTGTGTGTGTGTGTGTGTTTGCAATGCATGTGTGCGAGTGAGTGAGAGAGAGAGAGAGAGAGTGTGTGTGTGTGTGTGTGTGTGTGTTTGCAATGCATGTGTGCGAGTGAGTGAGTGAGTGAGAGAGAGAGAGAGAGAGAGAGAGAGAGAGTGTGTGTGTGTGTGTGTGTGTGTGTGTGTGTGTGAGAGAGAGAGAGAGAGAGTGTGTGTGTGTGTGTTTGCATGTGTGCGAGTGTACTTGGTATACATTACATTGTGGGAACCATAATGTCTCCACAAGGATAGTAAAACCTGAGATCACCTCCATTGTGGGGACCAGCCAGCGGTCCCCATGAGGGGAATGGGTTAATAAACATACTAAATTATATATTTTTGAAAATGTAAAAATGCAGAATGTCTCCTGTGATGGGTAGGTTTAGGGATAGGGGCAGTGTAAGGGGATAGAATATACAGTTTGTACAGTATAAAAACCATTACGCCTATGGAATGTCCTCACAAGGATAGAAATGAAAGCTTGTGTGTGTGTGTGTGTGTGTGTGTGTGAGTGTGTGTGAGAGTGTGTGTGTGTGTGTGAGTGAGAGAGTGTGAGAGAGTGTGAGTGAGTGTGTGTGTGTGTGTGCGTGCGTGAGAGAGAGAGTGTGTGTGTGTTTATATACACTCAAATTCAAAAGTAGAGACCATTTCTGCCACATACTCAAGATGAAAAATCAAGCTACTGTCAATCATAACTATGACATACTAAGTCAAGAGATTATGAGAAATGTCGAAATTAAGACAAATTACATTAAAATGTAGAAATTATGACAAACTAATATGACAGGCCTAGAAAATCATAATTTCATTTTTTTAAATCTCATGATTATGATGTTGTATTGTGTCCTCCTCAATTCGATTTTATCTCATAATTTCAACATTTCATGTCATAAATATGACTTAGTATTTCATAATTTCTACTTTTTATGCCATTAAAAAACATAGCCTAATTAAGATTGTGGGTCAAACGGGATTCTACAGTTAACTGAAGGCTGGATAAATCGCTCACCTGATCACAGACAGTCTCCGCTCTTGTGTAGCCTATTAGAAAGTCATCCTTGATAGTAGACACGGTTGTCAATCACAACAAACACTGACTAAGCGAATCTCTTTTGAGGGGAAAAGCGGGAGGCGCGGGATTTGCGCGCGAATCACTCCCAGTCAGAGCGCGCGCTTGGGAATCATTTGCTCTCGCGCGCAGCTTCACGGACGTTTGCTTACAACGCGCGTCCATAAACCGGACTAAAGTACTGCCAATAACTACTTTTATTTGGATGTCAAGTGAAGATCAATGTCTCCGTGGAACCCGGTGCTCAGATCATCCTGATTTTTCTGAGAAATGCCCGTTTACACACGGCGCCACAGGTAAGAGAAAGCTGACTGGATTTCTGACGTTTCCAGTGAACTCGACGGTTGTGCGTCTTTACGCGGTCAAAAATAGCTCTAAAATTAGTACGTTCTTAATTAGAATTAGCTAATTAAATGTTACTAAGTTAAGTTAAATGTAAAAATTATTAGAATGATGCTTTATGGAGTATGTTTTTGTGAACTCTAGGGCCAATCCCAATTCTACCCCTTACCCCTTCACTTACCCCTTCCCCTCTGTTTTGCTCGTGCACGTGAAGGGGTAGGGCTGTCTCGATTCTCTTTTGGTTGGAGGGGGAGGGCTAAGGGGAAGGGCCAGATAGCCCTTCAAACGAAGATTTTTCGGGACCACACTTCAAACGAAGGGGTATGAGAAGTGTCACTGCATACACCGGCTACAGACGCAAAATGGCTGCCCAAGCAAAAAATTAGACCATAAATGTAAGAATTGTTGACTTTAATAAGTATTTTAACAACAAATAATGATTTGCTTTATGTTACATTCAATCTTGTGTTCATATTTATGGTCAGTTCCTTCAAAGAAACGTTTGTAAAAAAATCTCCTCTCCCCCGAACAAAGCACACAAGCTACTGGTGCGTTCAAGTCATCTCGTAAAGATCGTATTTATGAGTTGAACGCACATGAACGCCACACAATGTCGTATTTCACACAGTTTAACACAGTAAATAAATAAATAGGACAAACATAGGTCTGTACCTCCAACGTGTTAATACAACACCACAGAAAACAAGTCCTGTGCATCTTGGAAGTTTGTGATAAACATCGGCGCATCTCCTGTGACGTAGGCGACGACGTATAATGACGTGTAACGGTGTAGTAGTGGTGTCCCATTTCTTAGGGGAATATTTTCACCCCTATGCCTTGCCACTCTGTTTCAAGGGTCAAGGGGAAGGGGAAGGCGAAGGGTTAGGGGTAGACGAAGGGGAAAGGGGTAGAATTGGGATTGGGCCATAGTGTCTTCTTGAATGGAGCCTATATGTTGGATAAAACTACAAGAATTAACGCTGCCTTCACTTCCTATAGGAATAATCATAAATACTAGTTTCATAGTCGAACAATATGACATGAGTGCCCTCTGAAATCAAAATTTGAACGCGATAAACCCTTCAGAAGTGGGAAGTACGAAATTTCCGATAGCACGTGATCAGTTCGATCCATGAAACGCGCGATTCGTATTCAGTTATCCCTTATTTCAGACTGAATAAATGTAGTGAAAAAATCTGTACATATGTTGTTCAATGTTATATAATGCACATAAGTCTGTCACATATGCATTGTGTAACATAAATGGCATTCATTAGTGGTTTGGCTGGCAGTCATTAGCAAATTTACTTATGTTATGCAGTTGAAGATTTGGATAATGTGATTGGTTGTCTTGCAGTACTATCTTTTAGTGCATTTCATATTATAATTGCCCTGTATATAGTCATATATATATTCAGAGATAATCTTGTGTCATCAGATAATGCTTTTGTCACAGTTTTTCTTTATAAATAAATAAATAAATATGGAAGGATCATATCTCATAATCGCATGGTTTGTATGTATCAGTAATGTGTTAAAGCTGTGGATAAGATGTAATATACAGTAGCATTACAGTATTACAGCATTAGCCTACAGTCACATGGCTGAATATGCTGATGTCGGTCCCACAGCAGTTCTTGAGTCAAGCATGACATGCAGAGAAAATGTAGGAGTGGGAATGAACAGGATTAACATAAATGACTTTTTTTTTTAGAGAGATAGAGAGGGAGTTGTGGGGAACATCATCTCACCTTATCATCAAAATTCCAGAACTGGGATTTTCAGAGTCACATCATGTGAGGATATAGATCAGGTGCTCAAAAAAAATAGTGAATTCTCATATTGATGCTGGAAGTAGAGCCGAAAACTAAACATATAGAGAGTGTCTGAATCAGGGCAGTGAAATATACATTAATATTTAGTGGTGTTTGCCATGTCAACTATTGCTCATACTTCAGTGCAACTATTGTTTTAGTCGTCCTGTAGAGTTTATTATCCATTTACTTTAATAATGCTGCCTTCAATGACATATCTGAGTCTGAAAAAATAATTCGGAAGCTTTCTATCAATTTTATTACATTTAACATCAGCCAATGTCTGTGACGTTGACGTCACCGCCTACTGAGTGGCAAAAAGACTTGGTGGCAACATTGGTTTTCATTGGCGATTGACCGTATAAATAGATTTGATAAGAAACCTGAAAATCTGAAAGGTATATTTTTACAGATTGCTGAAAGCTACAGAACACAGACGCAAATGGATCGCTGTGATTCACAGAAACAACTGGATCCCAGGCAGAGAACGGTGGATTTGCAGTCATTTTGTGTCAATATGCTGAAATTAGTGTAAAATCATATATATTCTGCATAATTTTATGTTTTTAAATGAACACTGAAGTTTTAGGGCTGGACGATATGATGATACATATAACATGTGATCATCTAGACCTATATTGTATTTATATAAAGCGTTCACAGGCAAATTTGCTTTATGTATTTCGCCGGTGTGGAAATCAGGCTCATGTAAATGTCAGGAAACACGATTCCTGATGCATGTCAATATCCATGATGGATCACTGGAGCTGTGGTAAGTTGTAAGGAACATTATATCGAGTCTAGCCTTTAGTTTAAATTGATAATCGTTTGTTTTCTCAGTTTCCTCTATTAAATCCAATCACTCAGCAGCTCTTCTGAGGGAGTGTGTTCCCGCGGGAAATTATATATCTCTATATACTGTTAGTCAACCATTAGGTTGATTGTTCCAAATTAATTAATTCCAAAATAGTTACAAAATCTAATAGTATATCAATGGCACTAAAATAATGGTTAATCCCACTTGTAAATTTGCTTGGTCATTCTTGAGGTCAGAGCTCATAATAAAAACACTTCTGACTCCACGTGAAGGCCATGCAATTAATGAGATTTATGATGTTCACCTGTCAATTGCTACTTATCGTCGTATCGTCCACCAGATGAAAATAATGCGACCGGTCACTTTGAAAAGTAACAACACACTCTTCTCAACTCAACAACACAAGATTTGAGGAATCATTCATGTCTGGAGCACAAACCCTGAGTGTTATTTGGGTCGAGAGGTTGTGCTGTTGTGTCATGAACGACTGCAGGATTCTGTCCTACTGAAGGTCAAAAACAATATAACAATGATGCCACCCAAAGGACAAAGGCTATGATCATTGATGGCCTTCCTAAAGCGCCAACTCCATCCGTCTTACAGGCTTGATTGGCTATCAATCACATTATCTCTGGCTCGGTGGGAGAGTTGTCATGTTGCTCACCTAGTAGTGGAAGAATCTCTCTGGATCTTCAGCGGTGTGGGTCTTGATTTCGGTTTTCTATCTTCCTCTGCCTTGACCTTTGGGCTCTTTGCAAACTTTAGTGACAAATCTTGTAGAGAGTGTGACAGCGGATCCATTATTTGTTCTCATACGTCCTCCATTGCGTATAAGTCCTCACTTAAATGAAATATAATATCCTTACCTTATAATATAAGGATATGAAATATCCTTTGGGATTTTCACTGTTGTAAGCGGCTAAACTTCTGAATCAAGGTTTTCCCGTCAGGTCGGAATTACCATATTTTCATAAAGAGGACAGCTGAGAAATAATGCCTCAGATTGTGGATTGTTTTGTCAACAGTGTAATTCTGCGAATAGAGCGTCAAATTTGTGTCTATTGTGTTAAATATATTAGATAAATAAAATATATTGGAATAAATAATAAATATAAATATATTGGATCCGTGCAGGTCTTAAAGTGACAGCAGCCTAATATTAATGTTAATCAAACAACCACTGCTTGACTGAATAACTTTAATATAAAATTAATTTATAAAACAATAACAATAAGTCCTGTCATTTACTTTTACTGTTTTAGTTTTCTTGCCGCGGTATCGATTCAGTATCGGCGGTATCGTTTTTATTTTTTATTTTTAAGTTTTCCAATGAGAAGTAGGCTAATCTATCTAAGCCTTTATATTATCTTCGCAGAGCGTCAGTTATGCTAAATATTATATAATATTCATTTAATTATAATAATCAATCACCTCGCCTAATAATTATTTAATAGCCTATTTTAATTCGAAATGCCAAATCTTGATATAGCTGATGCTTTTGACGATATCTCTGGTTATTGTCATTACACAATATCGTCACAACCCTAGTACATATTAGTGTGATTTGTATTCTGTGAACCATTCCAGGTGATTGTGACCCTGCAGTCCCGCTGCTGTTGCCAGATGGGCGCTCATTAGATGAAGCAGCAGGTGGCTCGTTTGTTCTGACTGATTAAAACTCATGCGCTCCCTGGCACAGGTGCATTATGGGATTTGGAGTCGGTGTTGTCATATTTGATATTGGCTCATCTCTATCCTCATTTTCATGCATCTAGAGAATGTGCTAGTCCTTACAGACGAGACTTCAGGCCGTGTTTTCAGATATGTGTGTGTTGAGTTTGTAGGATTTAGGGTGAATCTAAACACAGAGATGCTCAGTTTGGATAGCTAGTCCTTAATGAGCAGATCAGGCTCTTTTTGGGCACACAAAAAATAATGATCATTAATGGTATATTTTAATATGAACATTTATTACTGCTCATCTCTATCCACACTTCTACTGGCAAAGAGAATCCATGTCAGTTTTCCATTGATTGGACTGTAGTTTCATCTAGCATGTGGAATGCTTAAATGAACATTAAAAAAAAATTTTTTTTTTACAATAGAACATTTTTAATTAAAAAATTAAAAAATTGCTCATTAATCATGTCGTTCCAAACCTGTATGACTTCCTTTCTTCTGTGAAACTAACTTTCACACTTGGCCAGGGATATTATCGTTAACTAAAACCAAACCATGAAAACATTTTTGTTATTTGAAACAAAATAAACGTTAACTGAAATTGTGTAAAAAAAGGTAAACTTTTATTATTTCAACATTTTTAATTTTCATTTAGTTTAACTTGAAGTAATAAAATAACAAAAATAAACTAAACCGAATAAAAAAAAACGATATTGACCTATTTAAAAGCACCAAAATGTAACAAAAATGACAAAAACACAACAAAAGTACTAAAATACAAGAAAATATAAAAATACAATCTAATGATACTAAAATAACACTTGAGTTTAATAAACAAAACAGTTTTGACCCCATTTTACTCGTATTTTTTTACAGATATTTTGGGTCAGTTCTGTCAAATATGTTGAACAGCAATTGAAATGCCCATCCCTATTTCTCACACACATTGGTTGGATGGAAATATACCACAGTCTGCATGTTGCATACGGTCTGATAAGAGTTTTAGGACTGAGCGTATGAGCTAGGCAGGTGGGGGTCAAAGGTCGTGGAGAAATTTGCTTGGTTTTCTCGCCTGACTACGTGAGTCATATTCACTTGCTCTTTTAAGCAAAGAGAGAGAAAGATAAAAAAACACACGAAAGTGATGAAAAGAGTAAGACAGCACATTAGATAAAGCGGTCACATGATGCCGAAGCCCACACTTTTCCCCTTTCCTCTCGCCCTTTTCATGTCAACTTACACTCAAAAGTCACACTTGCACCAATTCAATTTCCTTAGGCACGGGCCACAATCTGCTGCAAACTCCTGTAGAGCCGGAGGATCCGGTGGACGGCCCGGATCTGATGACTGTGTGTGTGTGTGTGTGTGTGTGTGTGTGTGTGTGTGTGTGTGTGTGTGTGTGTGTGTGTGTGTGTGTGTGTGACCCGACGGCTGAGTGATTGTGACCAAGGACGCAGATATGGCCGGATTTCTTGTGCTATCTAAACATAGAGCTTTTGGCTAGAGACATACGGTCACTTTCATCATCAGTATCTGCTGCATCTGCCTTGAGTGATGCCAAGTGTGTGTGTGTGTGTGTGTGTGTGTGTGTGTGTGTGTGTGTGTGTGTGTGTGTGTGTGTGCTAATGAGACTGATCTAGGGCTGTCATGATTCCTCGATTCAATTTGAGTAGGCTACTCGATTGAAAAAGAGAACATCCTCGATTGCAATTTACCCGTGTCGAGTAACCAGCAAAATACCGTAAGTAGACTAGAATCCATGAACCGCATTATTAGACCGTTTTCTAAGGCTGCACGATGTATTAAAATCATTTAAGGTCCCCCTGTAGAAGTCAATAATTTTATCCTATAAAACTCATCTTTGATCACCAAAATGACATAAGCATATTTTCCTGGCAAAAAAATGTCTCCATGCCTTAAAATATCTTGAATGTAACTCGACACCCTTGCCTTATTTAGTATGCGTTGTTCTATGAATATGCAAATGAGCCCCGCCTCCACTCACTCACTCACTCAGAGATCCACTGGTTGACGATCACACGTTGATCTGATTGGTTACAAGGTAGTGTGTGACGTCAGAAACACCAGCGATTTCAAACCGTGTTTTTGAGACTGTCTTTGGTTCACTGCAGTTTTAAGCAGAAAATACTCAGCAATGCTGTCCACTTATGAACTTACACATGGTGTGTGTTAAAGCAGATTAATAACACCACATAGACACAAACAACATTAAAAGCTGGATTTTCACCACAAAAGGACGTACAAAAACATACTATAGCATAGGGCTATTGTGAATTCACAAAGGCTGCAATTCAATTAAATAAATATATGCCCTGCACGTTTAATGCGCTTAATGCGCTTTAATTATTTACATGCGTGCAAGTTACGTGTGTCTCAGCGGCTCCGCTCACAGTGCTGATCCACATTATCATTTACATGCGTGTTCATCTGGGAAAGCAATGTGTGCCATTTCATCAGATTTGTAAGCATAATAATTTATAAACCACACAAGCACGAGAGAATACATCAATATGTTTCTAAATATGCAAACTGTTCATCACGACATGTTTCTGTTCAAGAAATTACGGCGGCTAGCATTTCTATCAGACAAAAAAAGTGGCCAAATATTAAAAATTAAGTGGAAATTTGAATTAAATGTCATTTGGCCAATCAAAATATTAAACAAGGATTTGATCTGCTGTAAAGTGTAACAACACCAGGTCGTTGGCGCCCTCTGCAGGTGTCTGTTATAATACATAATGCACATCAGTTAATTATTTATATTATATTATGTATTGTAACAGTGTTGTTCTATAAAAAACATAAGATTACTTGCTTTTGATACTTTATTTGAACCAAATATTATTGCCTCATTGTCATTATATATGTATTTAAGTCATTTTAAAGGCTATTGTTTGCCAGTGTTGGGGCTAGTTACTCAAAAAAGTAATATATTACATATTACTCTCAAAAATAGTAATGCCTTACTTTACTTTATTACTCCCTGGAGAAAGTAACTAGTTATATTACTAGTTATATTACTAGTTACATTTTTTTTATTAATTACTCTATAATTGCCTGAGACGCATCAGATGGAGGGAGAACATACAAAGGAGGAGTGTTCTTAAGGGTCTTTATTACGCCAACAACAGACTGGCACTGTCTAGCACAAATAACTACAAACAACTGTACCTGTGCAATCAATCAAGTACAAAAAACAAGTATTAATTTCCTCAATGTTTAACAAACACCGTCTGGTGCAAACAGTCAATAAATTTGATTGTCAATTTATCCCATACGGAAATGTTAAATTATTATTATATATGCCAAACTATTTACTATTTAACTATTTATTTCAAGTCTACAGATCAAGTCTACATATCTACATTTCATTTTCGAATCTTTTATAAATAAAATGTATTATTTATTATTATTTTACCTCTTCTTGACCAGCTCATAAAAACAAAACAAATACTACACAAGTTCTATTTGAAAACTGATAATTATATATATATATGTGACATGTATGTAAAAAAACACTATTATACATACATATATGGGCTGGTTTTATATGTCAATTGTTCTATTTTCTAATAGGTTTTATATATGGGCATATATATGGTATATATTTTATATATGTGGATATATTTCATATATGTACATACTGTATATTACATTTCCGTATGGGATAACAAGTCCAAACTTTTTGCTGCTTGTGGGGCTGCTCGTTCATGTCACTCTGTCGCTTCGCAACGAGCTTGATGTGTTCGTGCTGTCGGAAGCGGTGGAGAGCAGCTTTCTCCCCGGGCAGAGTGTGCACTTCACCGTCAAGTTATTTTCCTTCCGTTGAACATATTCAAGATAATTACTGAATCTCCACCCGTCGAAACTAGCTTTCTGTTGCTGGGAACCTTCCTCTGAAAAGAGCTTGCCGTTGTTGACGCTTTCATTTTCCCCCATCTGTCTTTGAGGGTGCCGCTCTGCGGCTGGCTGCCGGGTGTCGACCAATCGGTGATGGTAAATGATACCTCGTGCCAAACCCAGACCAATCACTGTTCCATTCACGCCCTCCTCCCCTTCCCTTCTGTTCTCTGTGTTGTGTGCCTTGTGTGTGATGGTGCTACTGGCAAATGTAACGCAAGTAACTAGCTCGGGAAAACTGTAATAATATTACCATTTTCAGACGAGTAATGCCTTACACTACTAGTTACTGAAAAAAGTAATATTATTACAGTAACGCGTTACTTTGTAACGCGTTACACCCAACACTGTTGTTTGCTTAGGTCTATTTTTATTACCACAAGAAATATCCGATGATGACTCGATCAATCGTCAAAATAATCGTAATTTTTATTTATTTATCTAAAATACTTCTTCAAAATCATGAATATTGTTATTCTGGTGTCTCGTGCATTGGGTTTCCAGCACCAAGTCTATAATTGACACACAATGTAATATAACATTTTCAGGCATTTAATTATTTCCTCTTGGATTCACACTTTCCCGTTTCCTGAATTTTAAAAGCTTCTATATAGCATTCTTACAAATAATTGGAACTGATATGCAAAATATGCCAACTTATGTATTATTTATTTCGGCTTCAGATTTGTGTTGTGAATTTGATGCGCTTATTGCAGGTTTACACTGTTAAGCTTCAGTGATTCCTGAAAGCGTTTGTTGATTTGATCCGTGAGAGAGTTAGAGGTGTGGATTCAGTTCTTTGTAGTTATGGATTATAATACATATTGCATTTTTTCTTGCACCTGTTATGCTGATATAATAGAATTGTTGGCGTTTCCATGTTTAAAATAGTTAATTGTTTCATTCCAAACAGTTAAATAAGTTTCATACTTTCACTCTGTGGTATTTATTCCTGTGCCAATGAGTGGCAAAAGTGTGCATTAATGCTGTATTCTTTATTCATATTATAGCATATCTTTATTTAGCAGATTTCTCATGCACGCTCAGTATGTCGTAAGCTTGCATTTTGCTTCCCTAGTTGAAAAATGGCAAGAGTCAGACCCTTCTGGATGAACCATCTGGATGTTTGATATCTCTAAAGACGTTTCTTGTGCTTTCATCCTCCCAGCGAGGTGCATTTGGAGAAAAAAAGTAAAGAGAAAGCGACTCCAAAGTTACACCGTGTCCTAACCAGACGCGATGCGATAAGATTCCAGCGGCACATAATTTGTCTGTCCACAGTAGACACGACGCGACTGTGAGGTGCGTAAAAATCAATTAAAGCCCACAGCCAATTAGAACAGCGTGTGGGTGGAGTCTCGCGCTGAGTGCACAGCCAATCAGAACAGAGTGTGGGCGGAGTCTCGTGGTGAGTGCTCAGCCAATCAGAACAGAGTGTGGGCGGAGTCTCGCGGCGAGTGCTCAGCCAATCAGAACAGCGTGTGGGCAGAGTCTCGCGGCGAGTGCACAGCCAATCAGAACAGCGTGTGGGCAGAGTCTCGCGGCGAGTGCACAGCCAATCAGAACAGAGTGTGGGTGGAGTCTCGCGGCGAGTGCTCAGCCAATCAGAACAGCATGTGGGCGGAGTCTCGCGGCGAGTGCACAGCCAATCAGAACAGCGTGTGTGCGGAGTCTCGCTGCAAGTGCATAGCCAATCAGAACAGCGTGTGGGCGGAGTCTCGCTGCAAGTGCATAGCCAATCAGAACAGCGTGTGGGCGGAGTCTCGCTGTGAGTGCACAGCCAATCAGAACAGCGTGTGGGCGGAGTCTCGCTGTGAGTGCACAGCCAATCAGAACAGCGTGTGGGTGGAGTCTCGCGGCGAGTGTACGGCACCAGAGAGTAATCCTGACGGCACTCGCAAGAAAATGGATAAGTACATAATCAAATTCACAAATATTACACCATTTAAACATTATTCAAATACATAGGCTACTGAGTTACTAAGAATACTGTTGTTTGTTCAGTTTGAACGTTCTTGTTTCCATTTGTTTAATTTCAAGATCTGAGGTGAATTCTCCAGTGTTGCCTTTACAGCTACAAAGCTGGAGCACTAAATGATATTCACAGTCACATGACACGCTTTTAACATTAAATAAAGCACATAAACAGTGCCTGAGATTAGCATTGCCACACTTTGTGTTTGTTGTTCCAGCGCGACGTCACAGAAAAATAGAAACCGTTTCTAAAACAGAATCGTCGCGTGTCGCCGTCGCGGCTGGTTAGCACAACAACTCTGATTAACATGGAGAAGACGCCTTTTATCGCGTGTCGCGGTGCGTGTAGTTAGGACACGGTGTAAGGCATCAGTTTTGCAAAAGCTAGAATTACGATTTCTATTAATTACATAACGTGTAACGAGTGCTGGAGCTGTGTTTCTGGGAAATGGCTTCCGCTTGATTGGGAACACCTTCTGTTTGTATCCGCTGCTGGCTTGTTAGGCTGGTGTTTGAAAGGTCTGTTGAACTCTACAGTGCTTTATAGCAGATTTCACTCGCCTAAAGGGTGAATTATACGCCTGTCTGCTCTCAAGACCAAGTAGTTTCCCTCAAACAGAGAGTATTGCTCTGAAGAAGATGGTTTGTGCCATCTGTGATGCCCACTGGGAGAGGAAGTTTGGTGACAACACAGTTTGTTTGAGTCGGTTTCACTGGTTCTTCAGGCAATTGTTCTATCCGTGGCTTAAAGGGACAGTTCACACACAAAATTTTATTGTCATCATTTACTCATCCTCATGCTGTTCCAATCTTTCTTCTGCTGAGCACAAACGAAGAATGTTGGTAACCAAACAGTTGATTGACTTCCATAGTATTTTTTGACTCTTCCCTCCACAGACGCACGTCGGTAAATTAGGGAATGAACTTGCGCTCGGGGGGGCGGTTTAGTGAATAGAGGAGCGTGTTCTGGCGCAAACGTTCCCTGGTGATATTCTGCAGTTCCAGAAAACAACTCCGCCACTGACCAGGAGAAACCCAGTCTAAAGACAGCGGCGCCGCGCGTTAGTCAGATGCTATTTTAAGGGCGCGTGCTTGGCCATTATGTAGCGTGTGAACAACACACACACTTTGATTCTCTCATCTAAACAGACGCAGCCGTTTTCATTTTTGCAAATCATACATTATTACAAGGAAAAATATGAACACACGAGGGAAATCATTGTTGTGTCCGTGAAGATGTGAAAAAATCGGCATAAATCTAGATTACACATTTACCCAAATTATTATACGCCTGTTTAACCGAAGCTAATGTGTGTGTGTTTCTCCATCATCCTCATACAATGTCACTTCTCTGTGTTTTCACGGCCCTGACGAGAACGTCGGTCTCCTCGGCTGTGAACCGCTCCTGGCGTGCGCCGGCAAACCCGCCGTTATAATAGCAAACCCGCCGTTATAATAGCAATCCGCCGTTATAATAGCGATCCGCCGTTATAATAGCAATCCGCCGTTATAATAGCAATCCGCCGTTATAATAGCAATCCGCCGTTATAATAGCAATCCGCCGTTATAATAGCAATCCACCGTTATAATAGCAATCCGCCGCTATAATAGCGATCCGCCGTTATAATAGCGATCCGCCGTTATAATAGCGATCCGCCGTTATAATAGCAATCCGCCGTTATAATAGCAATCCGCCGTTATAATAGCAATCCGCCGTTATAATAGCGATCCGCCGTTATAATAGCGATCCGCCGTTATAATAGCAATCCGCCGTTATAATAGCGATCCGCCGTTATAATAGCAATCCGCCGCTATAATAGCGATCCGCCGTTATAATAGCAATCCGCCGTTATAATAGCAATCCGCCGCTATAATAGCAATCCGCCGTTATAATAGCGATCCGCCGTTATAATAGCGATCCGCCGTTATAATAGCAATCCGCCGTTATAATAGCAATCCGCCGTTATAATAGCGATCCGCCGTTATAATAGCAATCCGCCGTTATAATAGCAATCCGCCGCTATAATAGCGATCCGCCGTTATAATAGCAATCCGCCGCTATAATAGCAATCCGCCGTTATAATAGCGATCCGCCGTTATAATAGCGATCCGCCGTTATAATAGCAATCCGCCGTTATAATAGCAATCCGCCGCTATAATAGCAATCCGCCGTTATAATAGCAATCCGCCGCTATAATAGCAATCCGCCGTTATAATAGCGATCCGCCGTTATAATAGCGATCCGCCGTTATAATAGCAATCCGCCGTTATAATAGCGATCCGCCGTTATAATAGCGATCCGCCGTTATAATAGCAATCCGCCGTTATAATAGCGATCCGCCGTTATAATAGCAATCCGCCGTTATAATAGCGATCCGCCGTTATAATAGCGATCCGCCGTTATAATAGCAATCCGCCGTTATAATAGCGATCCGCCGTTATAATAGCGATCCGCCGTTATAATAGCAAACCGCCGTTATAATAGCGATCCGCCGTTATAATAGCGATCCGCCGTTATAATAGCGATCCGCCGTTATAATAGCGATCCGCCGTTATAATAGCGATCCGCCGTTATAATAGCAATCCGCCGTTATAATAGCAATCCGCCGTTATAATAGCGATCCGCCGTTATAATAGCAATCCGCCGTTATAATAGCAATCCGCCGCTATAATAGCGATCCGCCGTTATAATAGCAATCCGCCGTTATAATAGCAATCCGCCGCTATAATAGCAATCCGCCGTTATAATAGCGATCCGCCGTTATAATAGCGATCCGCCGTTATAATAGCAATCCGCCGTTATAATAGCGATCCGCCGTTATAATAGCGATCCGCCGTTATAATAGCAATCCGCCGTTATAATAGCAATCCGCCGTTATAATAGCGATCCGCCGTTATAATAGCAATCCGCCGCTATAATAGCGATCCGCCGTTATAATAGCAATCCGCCGTTATAATAGCGATCCGCCGTTATAATAGCGATCCGCCGTTATAATAGCAATCCGCCGTTATAATAGCAATCCACCGTTATAATAGCGATCCGCCGTTATAATAGCAATCTGCCGTTATAATAGCGATCCGCCGTTATAATAGCAATCCGCCGTTATAATAGCAATCCGCCGTTATAATAGCGATCCGCCGTTATAATAGCAATCCGCCGTTATAATAGCAATCCACCGTTATAATAGCGATCCGCCGTTATAATAGCAATCTGCCGTTATAATAGCGATCCGCCGTTATAATAGCAATCCGCCGTTATAATAGCAATCCGCCGTTATAATAGCGATCCGCCGTTATAATAGCAATCCGCCGTTATAATAGCAATCCACCGTTATAATAGCAATCCGCCGTTATAATAGCAATCCGCCGTTATAATAGCGATCCGCCGTTATAATAGCAATCCGCCGTTATAATAGCAATCCGCCGTTATAATAGCAATCCGCCGTGGAACAAGCGCGCCGGCTCTTAAAGGGAATGTGAGAGGACGCTCTGATTGGTTTATTTCACGTTACGCCCAAACCACACCTATGAGTAATGAAGCGACTTCAGAGCAACACATTTTAGATTTGCGCCCGGGATCCGCCCACAAAGTTACTTGCGTTACGCGTTTGATACTTGCGTTTCAGAGCATTAAAATAGGGCCCAAAGTGTTTGAGCCTGTCTAACGTAGAGGGGCAAACTGTTCCAGAGCTTCAGGGCAAATGCTCAGTCACCCCTGCTCTTCAACTTTACCCGTGGGACAACTAAAAGCTAATGCTCAGCAGACTTAAGTGCTCTTAGCGGAGCATACAGCATGATCAGTTCAGAAAGATATTTAGGTGCTAAACCATTAAGAGATTTAAAAACAAACACCAAAATCTTAAAATTAATCCTAAAATGGACAGGTAACTAGTGAAGAGAGGCGAGGACAGGAGTAAATGTCCCGCATTCGTGTACCCGTCAACAGGCGAGCTGTTAGTTGTTGTGCTGATGCAGGTTAGTGATGGCAATTTCAAAACACTGCTTCATGAAGCTTTACGAATCTTTTGTTCTGAATCAATGGTTCGGAGCGTGTATCAAACAGCCAGAGTCACGTGATTTCAGTAAAAGTGGCTTCATTACGTCATAACTGTTTCGAAACACTTCGAAATTTCAATGGTTCACCACTGGGTGGCGATGATCTCTCAATACATTGAGTTCTTCCTCGGTGTCACTTCTGAACAACTCCGCTAACTAGAGCGCCCTCTCGCGGCTGTAGACGGTAATGTTTTCTCTTGGTTCATCTCAAGTATTAGGGGTGGTTAATCTGTCTGATTTCCCGATTCGATTCGATCACGATTATTGAAGTCCCGATTCGATTACAGTCGATTTTCGATTATTAACGATTCTCGATTATTGATTTTCCATTTCACAACAGTAAATTCACTACGGTAAAAATCACAACAATAACAAATTATAACAAACTTCAACATATTCTGAATCTCTATTAACATAAAATACGGATGTCCACGCATCACGTTACAGCTATCCTACCCGCTTTCTTCAGTGGTTCCATGACTTCGGTTTTGGTCTTGTTGTAGAGTGTGGGGATCGCTGTGTCTGTAAAATATCTCCGAGATGGGACGTTGTATCTCGGCTCCAAAGTGTGCAACATAGCGCGAAAGCCCTGGTTCTCAACGACTGGACGCAAATCCTTGGCAATAAAAGTTGCGATTGATTGTGTAATGCGCTTTGCCCTTTCCGAGCCGGGTGGAAGCTTTGACAATATTGTTTCCACGCTTCAGAGTTCCGTCTTTTGCGTTCCGTCAATATTACGTTATTATCGATTTCAAAAAAAAAAAAAAAATCGTTTTTTTCGTCCGGAATCGTCCACGTCCGCATCGCGATGCATCTAAGAATCGATTTTTTTCCCCACCCCTAGTCAGTATGAATTAATTTTGATATATAAGTCGCACCTGAAAAAAATATACTTTTTATAGTATCCGACTTATCAAACAGCCAGAGTCACGTGATTTCAGTAAAAGAGGCTTCATTACGTCATAACTGTTTCGAAACACTTCGAAATTTCAATGGTTCACCACTGGGTGGCGATGATCTCTCAATACATTGAGTTCTTCCTCGGTGTCACTTCTGAACAACTCCGCTAACTAGAGCGCCCTCTCGCGGCTGTAGACGGTAATGTTTTCTCTTGGTTCATCTCAAGTATTAGGGGTGGTTAATCTGTCTGATTTCCCGATTCGATTCGATCACGATTATTGAAGTCCCGATTCGATTACAGTCGATTTTCGATTATTAACGATTCTCGATTATTGATTTTCCATTTCACAACAGTAAATTCACTACAGTAAAAATCACAACAATAACAAATTATAACAAACTTCAACATATTCTGAATCTCTATTAACATAAAATACGGATGTCCACGCATCACATGTTACAGCTATCCTACCCGCTTTCTTCAGTGGTTCCATGACTTCGGTTTTGGTCTTGTTGTAGAGTGTGGGGATCGCTGTGTCTGTAAAATATCTCCGAGATGGGACGTTGTATCTCGGCTCCAAAGTGTGCAACATAGCGCGAAAGCCCTGGTTCTCAACGACTGGATGCAAATCCTTGGCAATAAAAGTTGCGATTGATTGTGTAATGCGCTTTGCCCTTTCCGAGCCGGGTGGAAGCTTTGACAATATTGTTTCCACGCTTCAGAGTTCCGTCTTTTGCGTTCCGTCAATATTACGTTATTATCGATTTAAAAAAAAAAAAAAAAAATCGTTTTTTTCGTCCGGAATCGTCCACGTCCGCATCGCGATGCATCTAAGAATCGATTTTTTTCCCCACCCCTAGTCAGTATGAATTAATTTTGATATATAAGTCGCACCTGAAAAAAATATACTTTTTATAGTATCCGACTTATCAAACAGCCAGAGTCACGTGATTTCAGTAAAAGAGGCTTCATTACGTCATAACTGTTTCGAAACACTTCGAAATTTCAATGGTTCACCACTGGGTGGCGATGATCTCTCAATACATTGAGTTCTTCCTCGGTGTCACTTCTGAACAACTCCGCTAACTAGAGCGCCCTCTCGCGGCTGTAGACGGTAATGTTTTCTCTTGGTTCATCTCAGTCAGTATGAATTAATTTTGATATATAAGTCGCACCTGAAAAAAATATACTTTTTATAGTATCCGACTTATAGTCCAGAAAATACTACACTGACTGACTGTCAAAAGAGCCAGCGCTTCAACAGTTCAACAGACTCTTTTACAGTCGTTCTGCTGAGCGAGTCGAAGCGTGTCCTTTGACCCGGTGTGCTGATCATTGTCCTGCTTCTGTTCCTCCTCAGATCGACTCCAGCGGACTGAACCTCTCACTCGCTCACCATGACCTCCTTCTGCTCTTTATTTGCCCTCCTCTTCATCAGCAGGTAAGAGGATTCTGTCATGGATCAAACTCATTTAATCGTGTTTGACTTTTATAAATCAGGCTTATAAAATGGTGGATGCGCTGAATAGTACATTTCGTAGTTAAGGATGCAATTATTCATCATTTCTTTTAAAGGACAAGTTGGGTATTTTACACTTAAAGCCCTGTTTACAGATCGTATCTGATGAAATAGAACGGTTAAGATTAAAATTTGGACACATGCTCCTGTCCCAAGAATTTTAGGTTTATTTAGCTTTTGTGGACCTATTTTGCCGAACGCGTCACACCCAGATTCTTCCGTTGAGAGCTTGAATAATAGACACCAGTTGGTGGCGATAATGCACCTTTGCCAATTGCAAGCAAACCGCTGGCATTTCATTGAATACGCAGAAGAAGCAGAAGAAGAAGCGGCGGAGGAATACCGTACCTCACACAGCACATTCAATACAAGTCAATGGAGTTGGACAAACACTACGATAAAACCTGTTGGAAAGCATCTTTTTCAGCGATTTTTTTTGGGATCATATCAGTGAACACCCCTGACCACTCGGTGAGTTTCACGTCTTTGTAAACGAAAGTTTAATGTGTTTTAGGAAGGAATCTGCCAGTGCACATAGACAACCATTGGGGGGGTGGGGGGGGGGGGAAAGCTAAATAAACCTAAAATTCTCGGGACAGGAGCATGTGTCCAAAGTTTAATCTTAACCGTTCTATTTCATCAGATACGATCTGTAAACAGGGCTTTAAGTGTAAAATACCGAACTTGTCCTTTAAGGAAAGTTTACCAAAGAAATAGTTCATATATTCACCCACATCTCCTTTCAAGAAAGAAATGCATATTTTGATAAATTGCTCATTTTTATATTTTGTAAATAAAGCTTTTATGCTTCACTCCTGTCATAATATGAATGTGGAACTGCATTCACGTACAAAAAAATGTGTTTTGGTGCGATTGTCAAGTTTACCGGCACAGCTCTATATACTAACTACGCTTATGCTCATTCCGCCCGTCATGCGTCTCTTTCGCGGCAATAACAGTGTTTAATATCAAGCACGTCCCGCAGTTTAGCAACAGTAGACAGAATTTTTCATCACTCACTTATTCAGCTGATACTACCTTAAGGCGAGACACGGCAGGCAAACACGTTTTTTTTTTTCACTGGTCAATTTTGAGATTTTGGGCTATTTGTCTTCAATAACATGTCTTCTTTCAGACCTGCGGTGAAAAAAAGTCCAAAATACACATTTAGGTCTTTATTTTACTACACTTTGTCTATTTGCATCTATAGATTTCTCCTAAATTTCTCCAAAAGTTGTTGTTCTAAATCATCATGATCCGCGATCTCTGTCTGCACCGTCATCACACACACACACACACACACACCGCTGGGAAGCTCTCTCTCTCCTGTACAATGCTGTCGGATCCAAATATGGTCATTTCCTTTTTATCAGCAACCAATCGTGAAAGTACAATGGGCATTTAACTCTAAAAGCGAAATCTCATTGGCTGATGTCAATATCTGACACCGTGATTGGTTCAGATGCATCACGTGACGTGCTCTGACACTTAGATGTGTGTTTCTGACTGTTTTTCTGTTCAGTTGAAGACCATCAATGCTGTGTGATCAAGTTTTGATGTGATTTAGGTGGTTTGTATTGTTGTTGCTGATGATTTTGATAAGATATTGTGTCTGTAAATAGTTGTTTCCACTAAAAAAGTATGAATTTTTACATTACAAATCTTTAAATGCCTTTTTCTCGAAATTAGTTTTTGTCATTCTCCAGTATAAACATCTCAGCCGATGTACACCAAACTCTCCAGTTATACACTTAGCAGTATTCTGAAGATATGTTCAGAGGGATTTGTTAATAAATCATTCCTGGCCTGATTTATGTGACATTTAAAAAAAAAAAAATATGGCAAAAATCGATTTTTTAAGGCTATGGACAGTATATTTAGATTTCCTAGGTAATGAAAGCATATATCCTGAAATCCCTCTGAACATCTTTTTCCCTCTTGTGTGTAATCAAAATGAAAAAAGAATTTTGCACCTGGCTTTATCATATGTTCAGATCTATCTACCGAAAATATATGCAGAATTGCGCATATTTAATGAGATAATGCCTAATTTGCATAATTAAACATACAAATTTCAAAAACTTGTAATACATTTTTTTTATATACTTGTGTAAGTAATCAACTGAGGAAGCTTCATGGTGATATCTATTATTTAAAAAATGTACCCTATTCACCTGTAGTGTCTCGTGTCTAGTGTTTTTTTTTGTAAAATCGTGCAAGGTAAATAGGATGACATCTAGTTGAGAAGACTAGTAACAAGATTCACATTCATCTGATTTTTTGTTCAATGTTTGTGGAAATAGATACGGGGAAAAGATAAATTCAGTGAGAATTTATACATTTTAAAAAATGGTTGACTATTGAAAAATCGTAAGATTAACAAATGCTGTGGAAATATTGTTCATGTTTACTAATGTAGGCAACTAACGTTAACAAATGAAACCTATAAGTGCAAACCAGAATTTATGAAGTGAAATTTTTGGAAAGAGTCTGGAAATCAAAAATATGAAAGATAAAGGGTGTTTTGAATATTAAGTGTACATACCAATAAACTGTATAATGCAATATAGTGTGGATTTCTTCCATGAAAGGTAGACAAACAAATGCTTATAATCTATTCCAGATGGAGGTTGGTGTCAGTGAACTTTGTAAATGTGTAGCGAGTAGCAAATCTCAGGCTGGGACACGCAGCGGGCAGCTGCCCGACGGTGCCGTGATGAACACACACCCACGCAAAACAAACATACATGTGCGTGCGTAAGGGTCGGGGAGCGTCTCTAGGCAAGATACAGTAACCGTGAGATTTATATCTTCTGACACTCAGAATCACCTAGTTCACCTAGTTCCCGCAGCGCTGTGAATCAAACGCGTTCATGCCTCGTGTGTCGGAGCGCCAGACTCCAGCAGTTCCTCTGATTATCATCAATAATGGAGACGGGTGAGCGAAGGCACATGTGGTGGCCGTGCAGATTCTCCTGTACATGAACACACACACACACGGATTAGTGTTTGTAAGATGTTAAAGCGTTAGTTCACCCAGAAATGTAAACTTCATGTTGTTCCCCGTCAGACTTTCCTTCATCTCCGGAACACAAATGAAGATATTAGTGATTAAATCTGAGCACTGTCTCACTCCTCCAGAGGCTTCTGTTGTATTTGAAACTTGCCGAAAGTTAGTAAAGACGATGTTTAAAATAGTCCGAGTGACGACAGCGGCTCAACCTTAAGATTATCAAGCGACGAGAATACTTTTTCTGCGCAAAAAAAAACACAAAAAACACGACTTTATTCAAGTCTTGATTTTCTTCTGTGTGGGCTAGAGGATGGATACCTGAGAGTCTGACGGGGAACAACATGAGGGAGAGTGATTACTGACAGAGTTTACAGTTCTGGGGGAACTAACCCTTTAAATCAGTAAATAATATGGGCTACATTTCCTCTAAAACAGGGTTCTTCAATAGGCGGCCCGCGGGCCAAATCCGCCCGCAGGATGAAAATGTTTGGCCCGCGCTTATTTCAAAATTGTCATGGTAACATCAGCGTAAGCACGTCACTGGCATTAAAATTAAAACGCACAGTATCTGACAGCATTCGCGCACAACGAAAATATGCCAAGTGTTAAGAAAAGAAAAGTGGACACAGAAAATAGACAATTCAAATCTGAATGGACTGAACAATTTTGTTTTATGTTGCCTGACCAGCACAACGCAAAGCCAACGCGTTTGTTATGCACGCAGATCGTGCTGTCTGTAAGGCTGATCATATCAAACGCCATTTCATCAGAGCTATTGCTTCAGCAAGTGTTGCTTTCGTCAACAAAAATTATGACGAAATATCTTCGTCAACGAACCTTTATCGCCTGACGAAAACGAGACGAGACGCAACGTAAATGCTGCAAGTTTAGTTGTAAGTTAGGCTAAAGCGCGTTTGACATGCGCGGGTTATTTTTAGTTTCACTTTCTCTAGCAGCGCAATATCAAACATAGCCTAAATGTCTCGCCCCTGTGGAGGATAAAATTCGCTCTTAAGACCATTTTACATCAAGTAGAAAACATGAAGATATCAGAAAAGAGATCGATAGTCTCTTTCCTGCTCGTGTCCCACATCCCTCTCAAAGCTCTCACACAGTGGTAGGCTATTGCTGCCTTCACGTGCTGTGGAAAAGATGATATTTTCCACTTGTGAACTGGTATTTACCAGTGTGTTGTGTTCAAGTGCTTTTATGATATTTTCCACTTGTGAACTGGTATTGCTTGCTTGCTAGCATCTGCTCTGGGTAGGTAACACCAAACATAACTTTATTTTTAAAACTGACACTGAGTGTTAACGCATTATATTACAATTGTTAATGACACAACATTGTATAGGCTACAAAAACAATCCGCTAACAGTAGCAAAAAACGTTTAGTTGTGTACAATGCTTACCATTCACAACGCTTGCGTCGCTCTCCGCCATGTTGAAAAGGTCAAAGGTTATCTCATCTCGGCAACTCGTGCATCAAAATATTCTACGAGTTGCCCAGTGGAAAATACCACATGAGGGGGTGTTCATGTGCATTTTCCACGTCGGCTTTTGGTATTTACCATAATTACCATAGCACGTGAAGGCACCATATATCACGCGTCTTTGTGTGGTAATATAAAACAAGTGTTTATTTATTTATTTTTAAACAACCCCCCAACCATCGCCGGTAGTTGGTCCATTAACACAGAGGTGGTAAAAAAGACTGCCACCGTCACAGCCCCAAATATAATAAGATAACCTTGTTTGAAATACTGACTGGGTTGCATTACTTAAAAGAGACTAAAATACAATTTTCAATTACTAAAACTAGACTAAAAATGTCATCAGTTTTCGTCGACTAACACTTGTCTAGACTAAAAAAAAAAGAGTATGAACGTGACTAAAACTAACAAAAACTAAAATGACAGATTGACACAAAGACTAGACTAAAACTAAAATTAAAACAGGCCGCCTCTCGCTGTCACTTCTTTCATTGAATGGTGAGTACATGCCAGTTATCGGTAATAGGCCTACTTTTAGTTTGATCCAAGTAAGAACAATAAAATATTAATGCTGATAAGGTCTAATAATTGAATCTGCTATATGGAGAAGTTGATGAGAAGAGATCCAGTGTGGTGATGAGCAGGATCAGTCGACTCCCATGCAGACATGGAGATCCAGAGCTGTTGTTTGTTCATTTGTTTTAATATCCACAATGCAAAGTTCTTTAGTGTTCTGTATCTGAAAAATGTTCATAATTGCTTGAATAAAACAGACTAATGAGAAAAAGAAAATAATAAATAAACAATATAGCTGCAAGCAGCAATCACCGGGGCCAAGCGCAAGCAAGACGACAAGACATGCCAAAGTGGCTGGGAGTGTGAGACCAACTGCAGCAAGGAGCAATTGAAGATATTTAAAGATGAATTTTGGCAAAATGGTTGAAAAATCACATACAATAATTAAAAATATGATTATCACTTTCGACCAATAGGTGGCGCAGTTACGAAACTGATGTGATGTGGTCAGAGTGAAGTGACAATGACACATACAAAGTTTGGTGTCAATATGTCAAGGCATTGCAGATATAAAGCCTGAATAGTCATTTTGGCATCATGCCTCAACTTTGCCACTGCGGTTTACGAAAACGGTTTCGTTTATCGACACGAAATCCATAACTTTTACTCAGCACGGTCTGGAGATGACACGATCCGATTTTGGTGAAAATCGGACGTTCGGTCTAGGAGAAGTTCGAAAAAGTAGGTTTTAAAAGAAAATAAAGATGGCGGACAGGAAGTTTGACTGACTATGGCAAAATTGGTATCTATGTTTTCAGCATAACCCAAGGAATCTATTGAGATCAGTGTCATTACTATAGGCAAATGTATGCAAAAGTTATTAGCATTTTGGGAAATTTTGTTACAACTTTTGACCAAAAGGTGGCGCTGTCTCATAATCTTTTGAGTACCTTTAGGGCCTTGTACTGATGACCCATACTGAGTTTCGTAACGATACGTTCATGCGTTCATAAAATACAGCATTTTAGCACATAATTCAAAATGGCCGACAGCCAAAATGGCCGATATGGGAAAATTGAATATCAGTCAACTCAGTATGACGCCCTGAATCTAACGAGACCACTTTTGTGATTTTTGGACAAACCGTTCAGAAGTTATAAGCAAAAACATAAATTATTCATATCTCCGGACCAGTAGGTGGCGCTGCGCCGAAACGCAGCATGTAGCCTCAGGTCATGCTTGTGATGACATGTACCAAATTTGGTCTGAATCCGATAAAGCGTTGTGGAGATACGGCCTTACGTCTGTTTTCGCAAGCGCTACGTAAAATTTATTTGCGCGGTATTCGAGAACAGTAATTCGAATCAACTTTAATTCCATAACTTTTGGTCGTCAAGGTCTGGAGATGATCTGGTTCATTTTTCGTGAAATTCGGAGCAACGGCCTAGGAGGAGTTCGAAAAAGTAGGTTTTTCGGAAAATTCAAAATGGCGGGAAAACTATTATGACGGAAAATGACGTCATAGGGTGTAGTCGAATCGTCATGAGCTCAGGAATCAGAGGAAAAAAGAATTTTGTTTCTAGCCCTTGTGGTTCAAAAGTTATTAGCATAAACATGAGTGAAACTTTGGACAGCTGGTGGCGCTAGAGGGAATGAGTTGGAGACTCCAAATTTGCTATGGTGATAGTTCAGGCTGTCCTCTATCACTCTGCCAATTTTCATAAGTTTCCTGCAAACGGTTCTATAGGCTGCCATAGACGCCCAGTCGGAAGAAAAAGAAGAATAAGAACCGGAACAGATACAATAGGTGCCCGCACCTTCAGTGCTTGGCCCCTAATAAATAAAATCAGAATAATTATATTGTGATTTGTGACTCTTTTAACAAAACAACAACAATAATAGCAGAGCAAACATTGAGGCCATAACATTGTGGTCGGTGGCCCTTGGCTTTATGTTGTTGGCAGAATTTGGCCCTTGGTAAAAACTAATTGAGGAACCCTGCTCTAAAGCATTGCAAATTTAAGCAGATCATAGATTGTCAGTGGTTTCTATGATCAGATTATGCTTGTGATTATGAATGCACCAAAATGAAAACATCGCCACATAGCGTTCTTGATAGCTAATTTAGTACTAGTTCAGCTCTGTCTCTCAATCATGTCCACGGATGAGATCTTAAAGGGTAATGTGATTGTGTTTGTGTCTGGGAGAGGTGAATGACCTAAATGGAGATTAGATGAGCACATTTGTCAGATTATGTTATTGTTTTAAGAATCAGGACCTTTTTGACTCTTTGAGCTGAAACTTCTCATTGTCTCTCATATTCTTTGTCATGGCAGCTTAACTTCAGGAATTAGATTAGTTGAAATACGCCAAAAACAGAACAAAATAAAGTTGGAGACAAAGTGAAATTTAATATTATTCTAGCGTCATCCAGTGGTTTGTAATTCAGATGAACATGCTCAGACACCAGAGAAACATGTTTCGGTGTTTGTACTAGCAACTCACTCCCTAGTTTACAGCATTAGTTCATTTAGCAGTTCGTTCGTTCGTTCGTTCGTTCGTTCATTCAGATTGAATCGGAATGTAATTGAATCACAAGCTTGTGAATTGAAATTGAATCGAATTGTGTAATTCGTGTCAATAACCAGCCCTATTATTTGTTTTATTATTAGTTTATTATTATTAGTTGTGTACACATATGTGAAACTCGAAAAATTTGAATATGGTGCAAAAGTTCATTTATTTCAGTAATTCAACTTAAAAGCTGAAACTAATATATTATAGAGACTCATTACATGCAAAGTGAGATATTTCAAGCCTTTATTTGTTATAATTGTGATGATTATGGCTTACAGCTTATGAAAACCCCAAATTCAAAATGAGGATAGTGTGAAAAGGTTTTCATAAGCTGTAAGCCATAATCATCACAATTATAACAAATAAAGGCTTGAAATATCTCACTTTGCATGTAATGAGTCTATATCATATATTACACTCTAAAATGTAACCCAACGGCTGGGTTTGTCCATATTTGACCCAAATATTTAGTTTCACCTTTTAAGTTGAATTACTAAAATAAATAAACTTTTGAACCATATTATAATTTTTCCAGTTTCACATGTGTTATAGTTATAGATATAGAATATAGTTATAGAATATATGTTATAGTTGTGTACGCATATATGTGTTGTTCTGGAGGCTGTCCTTAAGTATCACGTCTCTCACTCACTCTTCTGGGACAGAATGATGTGTTTTTTCCTCCCTTTTTATCTCCCACTTTCCATTTCCTGGGAAAGAACAAAGCAGAAGAAGATCCAAGAGTAAAAGCAGTAACAGAGCCACACAGATTGGCCATCGAGTGCCAGACAGATGCAGACAGTAACACACCAAACATGAGACTTGTTTAAAATATGACAGAGCAACGTTTTATATCACCAATATAGATATTATATAACCAGTGGTGCTGGTTTAGAGTGGTAGGCTTACCACGGTAAATGCTTAGATTCTGAACAAGTGTAAAAAAAATGTTTTTGGGTAAAACATATCAATATTAAAAACGTACTTTTCATATTCGGTCAATGGGTTACACAACAATTTTTGACATTTTATTAGAAATTAAATCATCCGTTTTCTATGTGAATATATAGTAAAGTGTAATTTATTCCTGTGATCAAAGCTGAATTTATCATCATTACTCCAGTCTTCAGTGTCACATGATCCTCCAGAAATCAGGATAATATGATCAGATGCTCAAGACACATTTATGATTATTATCGATGTTATCAACGATGTTCTGTGGAAACTGAAACACTTCAGGATTCTTTGATGAATAGAAAGTTAAAAACAACAGCATTTATTTGAAACTGAATATTTTGTAACATTATAAATGTCTTTACTGTCACTTTTGATCAATTAAATGCATAAAAAAAAAGAGTCTTTAAAAAGACCCACACTTTTATCTTACAAGCTGTCATCATCACTAGGGCTGGGTATCGACTCAGATGTTCTAATTCGATTTCGATTCTCGATTCAATTCCGATTCTAAATTCGATTTTGATTTTGTAAACGAACATTATTGGTTGTTTTAATGACATTTTCGGACATGCCCATTGACTCCAATGTTAAATGGGTCCATGGCCAATTCTTATATAGTCAAAAACTCGAGAGAGGAACCATTGTCAAAAAAATGTTGTCCACCACTCTTGTTCATCCAAAACAAACTACAATATAGACTCAAGGTGTTAAATACCGGAATTATCCTTTAAGTACATTAAAACCCAACTTCAAATGCATACAGTGAATAGACAGGATTTTGATGCAAGATGAAAAATTGATGCTGAAAATTAGACGAGTCAGAAGAGTCGCATGCCTTGATCAATCAGGATCAGGTTATTTTATGTTTATGAGAAAACTAACATAAAATCTCACAGGATTCGCTGTAACATGGAGGCTGCAAGCCTAGAACACTGTAGGAAAACTAATACTGGCTTTTGAGTGAAATCGATTTTTGGCCTTTGAGAATCGATTTTGAATCGACCACATTTTAAAAATCGATTAATCGAAAAATTATTTTTTTTGCCCAGCCCTAATCATCACGTTCCTCCTCACTGTCTTCTTTTCTCTCGAACATGGTAGATGATGATGATGATGATGGTGAGGATGTTTATTTTATTAACTTTAATGAACAGCAGGAATATTAGGCTGCTGTCACTTTAAGACTGAGCGCACGGACCGAATATACTGACACACATCCGGTTTCTCTCTTAACTGTTCACTTATGACAGAACCGAGAGAATACTAGCCGAGGTGTGTGTGTGTGTGCGCGTGTGCGTGCGTGCGTGCGTGCGTGCGTGCGTGCGTGCGTGCGTGCGTACAAGTGCAAGTAAATGAGAAAGAGGAATCAAATAGGTGTTCGAGCGCTGTCTGAAACGCTCTCTCTCTCTCTCTCTCTCTCGCTCTCTCTCTCTCTCTCTCCCCCCCCCCCCATTTTCGCCTCTTCTTCTGCGTTTAAAATAGTTTGAATGTGTAAATCGGCAAGACAAAACACAAAATGTCACTCTATGATGGTTAAATTTAGCAGTTAATCCACGAATCACTTGCCTAATCCGTACGGATCACTGCGATCCGTTGCAAACCTAATAATTAATGAACACACTTAATCATCATGATTGCTATCTTACCTGAGATGAATTTATTAACTCCGGTTAATAAACGTGTCCCTGTCCCCAAAAATGTTGGTACTCGGAAACGAGTAATGTGAACCTCTGATAATGTGCATCTCAAGTGTGTGAAATATGAACACCGTGAACTAAACAACACAGAATTATTAATGTAGCTGCATTTTTAGACCATTATCAGAATTATGTGTGGTTGAGTTTTGGTAAAAAGGCGCAGTTTAATCTGATTGCACATTATTCAGTTTCAAGTATTATTATTTTTAAGGATTTCTGGTTTTATTTCCTTTGTTTTTATTTTTATAAATCACATTTAACGTTTGAATTCAAACCTCCTTGAGTTATTGTATAAGCTATTGCTCAATGAAAATGACCCCAAAGCACCCAATCAGCCGTATTACTAGATTAGTCTGAATATTACCAATATTGTTGGCTTTGCGACTAATTAATTTTTTTAAAGTTTATGCAAATCAGTGTGAAATTTATGGCATGGTGAAAAGTCTACTCTGCTTCGATCCAGAACTTCGCTTGCCGACTGCAGACAAACGTTTAAGGCGAGACACGGCAGGCAAAAACAGCGGGGGTTTTTTCACGGGTCAGTTTTGAGATTTTGGGCTATTTGTCTTCAATAACATGTCTTCTTTCAGACCTGTGGTGAAAAAAAGTCCAATATACACATTTAGGTCTTTATTTTACTACACTTTGTCTGTTTGCGTCTGTAGATTTCTCTTAAATTCAACAAAAGTTGTTGTTCTAAATCATCATGATCCGCGA
The DNA here is from genome assembly GCF_949152265.1 of Phoxinus phoxinus. Lineage (NCBI taxonomy): Eukaryota > Metazoa > Chordata > Actinopteri > Cypriniformes > Leuciscidae > Phoxinus > Phoxinus phoxinus. Next base: position 1,185,876 of record NC_136889.1, read on the forward strand.
TCTCTGTCTGCACCCCGTCATCACACACACACACACACACACACACACACACACACACACACACACACACACACACACACACACACACACACACACACACACACACACACACACACACACACACCGCTGGAAAGCTCTCTCTCTCCTGTACAATGCTGTCGGATCCAAATATGGTCATTTCCTTTTTATCAGCAACCAACCGTGAAAGTATAATGGGCATTTAACTCTAAAAGCGAAATCTCATTGGCTGATGTCAATTTCTGACACCGTGATTGGTTCAGATGCATCACGTGACGCGCTCTGACATTTAGATGTGTTTTTGACGGTTTTTCTGTTCAGTTGAAGGCCATAAATGGTGTGTTTATACGTTTTGATGTGATTTAGGTGGTTTGTATTGTTGTTGCTAATGATTTGATAAGATATTGTGTCTGTAAATAGTTGTTTCCACTAAAAAAGTATGTATTTTTACATTACAAATCTTTAAATGCCTTTTTCTCAAAATTAGTTTTTGTCATTCTCCAGTATAGACCTCTCAGCAGATGTACACCAAACTCTCCAGTTATACACTTAGCAGTATTCTGAAGATATGTTCAGAGGGATTTGTTAATAAATCATTCCTGGCCTGATTTATGTGAAATTAAAAAAAAAAAATATGGCAAAATCGATTTTTTAAGGCTATGGACAGTATATTTAGATTTCCTAATGAAAGCATATATCCTGAAATCCCTCTGAACATCTTTTTTCATCTTGTGTGTAATCAAAATGAAAAATGAATTTTGCACCTGGCTTTATCATATGTTCAGATCTATACCGAAAATATATGCAGAATTGCGCATATTTAATGAGATAATGCCTCATTTGCATAATTAAACATACAAATTTCAAAAACTTGTAATACATAATTTTGATGAACTTGTGTAAGTAATCAACTGAGGAAGTTTCATGGTGATATCTATTATTTTAAAATTGTACCCTATTCACCTGTAGTGTCTCGCCTTAATTCTGTGTAGGAAACTCGGCTGATTTTGATCATGCATTATCGTTTGGCACAGTGATATCATGTACTGTACATGGTCATGCTACTCGTTAAATGAAACGAATAGTGACGGTCATGAGCGAGTTTCCCCGCTGGCCGAGAACGAGCTTAACAAACACTGCCAGCCGCCTCGGCGAGGGATTGCAGATAAGCTCCGGCATAGATAAGGTGGATTAATATGAAGTGAAATCTTAAAAGCTTCTTGTGTGTGGCGTAACGCACAAAGACATGAACATACACTCGTTCACATGCTAAGCATACGCATGTGAGAATGACTCAATTCACTGGAGGCCACAGGACAGATGAAGTCATATATATATAACGTATACAAATGCAGTTTGGCTTGAAAGCCTTATTCAGGGAATACAACTAATAAAATAGGAGGATTAATGGGATTAGAAAGAAATGTTCTTCCTCAGTGTTTCTGTCTTGTTTTCCGGCACAAATATCTTTCTTAAATCAAGATACATTTACTGGCAATGCAAAATGAAGAGTTTTCTGAATAAATGATCAAAATCAAGTGACTTCATGCTTAAGACAAGGACAAATATTTGCCAATGGGGTCCAATTTTTTTTTACATTTTTATTTTTCTGAACCCATTGGCAGATATGTTGTCTTGTTTTTAACTATAAACTCACTTAATTTTGATAGTTTCTTTTTTCTTTTCAGAAAACGACATAATATCTTAAGTTAGTACGTTTGTTTCTCCAGTAAATGTATCTTGAATCAAGAATGTTAATGTCTATGTCGACCAATCAAAGAGCGTCATTTTCAGAATGACATTTTCCACATTTCCAACGTATTACACCAACAAGTATTAAACTAAAAACCATCAGCAACATCGACACCAAAGCAATACGATACATATTGAACAACATTCTGTACACAAACTCTTAATTCGAACTATTAAAAATGCAAAATACCTAGGCCTAACTTTTTTCTTTATGTAATCAACATTACTATCTCTTGCATTTGGTTGTAACTGTTCAGTACTCAAAAAGAGGAAACAATTTAATTAATTAATTAATTAGAAAATAATTAAATGATTTAGATATGCAAGATATTCTGATGTAAGACATTCTATTTATTAAACTTCTGTATTTTCTCAATCTTAACCTTATTGCATGGACATTGAATTCTATAAATCACATTTTAAATATATTTTGTTGTTGTAAATTGACGATTAATGCAATTGCCACATTTAAAATTTCCCAATGGAATTAAGTGTAGTTTTTTTTTAAGTGATGAGCTTTTACAGCTCTATTTTTAATAAGTCTTCAATCAACCAGAAGATTTGTTATCTCTAAAAGAGGAGTTCAAATAAGAATCATACATATTAAAGTGAGACTCGTATGGCTTTCGTGAAGGCTCTTTCTGAGATTATACTTGATGATTTATTGTTTCCAGTGTTGCCTGCTTAGAGGGTTTCATGATGCAATGGGTTTCATCACATTATGACCTGAAAAACCTCTATATTCTTATATTAAGCTCTTCAGAAAAGCATCCCTGGTATGTGAACATGTTATAAAGGGAGTGTCATTTTTTTGCTCATGTAGAAGTCACTGTTAAAATGCTGTCGTGGAGGGTTTAAGTGCACTGTTATGCAATTTCTAAGGTGTTGCTAGGGCGTTGCTAGGGCGTTGCTAGGGTGCAGGACGAACTTCATACAGAAGTTTGAATGCTTAGTGTTTGAATCCTCAGTGTGAGCAATAGTAATGAGCAATTAAAATAGTGGTGTTTGCAAAGTCACTGTGTTTTGCAAAGATTGATCCAAACTGTTCCAAGCTCCCATTTCTATAAACTATCCTCAAAAAGTATAAGTAACTTTTTTTTTTTTTTTTCTCAGAAACTTTTAAAATGAGAGAAGTTGCCATAGCAACCATCCTGAGGGATTCTCTAATGCACTGCACAGATATATCCAAACATAGTTTTTATTCACTCAAATTATTACTTTTCTGCGATTTCTTTAAGCAGATCATGCCACCAGCTAGATGGTTAAAAAAAGAAAAGCTCAAGGTTTATTATTTTTCCCAATTTTAACTGCTGCATACTTAGATTTCAGGGTTGTTTTGTGATCACAGTGAATGTATATATATATATTGAGTGATATATCATGCACTTTCTCCACATCATTAGGGCACAACTTCTACTTTGCATCTCCAGCACTGAAACATTCCCTCAACTTAAAAGAAGTCTGCGCTGAATAATCTCACAAATGTAGTCCAAGCATGAAGACGAGCCATCGGGCGTTTTCCCCGGTGCATCTCAAGCGTCCTCGACATGTTTGAAGAGCGTTCGGCTGATATTTACAGGATTTCTCTCAGGAGCACTTACTGACATAAAGGAGGCTGTTAATTCTGAATTAATAAGCAGAACATATTCCCACTGAATGCTTGACCTATCTTGCACAGCATCTTCCTTTTACCTCTGTGAAAACGAGCTGTGTCAGTGTGTCGAAACTGTTTCTAGCCGGTTATTAGTCTTATTACACCAACAAGTATTAAACCAACAACATAGTAACATCAACATCACAGAAAAAAACTCTGAACATTTGAAAACACATCGAGACCAAAACAATATAATACATATTGAACATTCTGTACACAAACTCTTCATATTATTTTGTAAATAAACTATTAAAAAGGCAAAATACCTAATTTTTTTTCTTTATGTGAGCAATATTACCATCTTTTGCATTTGGTTTTAACTGCTCAATACTCAAGAAGATGAAAAAAATGACTTTTTATGGTTCAATTATTTAGGATTTTAGCAACTGCTCTCATTTTAAAAGTTTCCAAGGAAAAAAAAATACTTTACTGTACTTTGCTTTTA
>NC_136889.1:1194744-1247244 GCF_949152265.1 Phoxinus phoxinus
CGGGCCTGGACCATGGAGCGTGGGCGACCAGGGCGGAGCACACTCAGAAGGGAGCCAGGGTGGAGCACACTTGACACAGGACCAGGGCAGAGCACACTTAACAGGGGACCAGGGCAGAGCACACTTAACAGGGGACCAGGGCGTGGGGAGCACAGGGCTGGACAGGACCAGTGACATGAACTCAGGCGAAGGTGGACGTGCAAAGGTCCATGTAGGCGTCGCCTCCATGGCCCTCACAGGGTACCTACGCCCCCCCCCCCCCAAAAAAAATACTTGGGGAAATCTACGGCTAAAGCCTCCAGGCTGGAAACCACCACAGGAAGAGGCGCAGGTAACACGAGGCGAAGAGGCGGAGCCGGCAAGGCGAGGCGCAGAGGCGGGGCCGGCAGGGCGAGGCGCAGAGGCGGGGCCGGCAGGGCGAGGCGCAGAGGCGGGGCCGGCAGGGCGAGGCGCAGAGGCGGGGCCGGCAGGGCGAGGCGCAGAGGCGGGGCCGGCAGGGCGAGGCGCAGAGGCGGGGCCGGCAGGGCGAGGAGTCTGGGAACGCCCTCCGGAGCCTGGCGAGCCCAACGAGTCCTCCTTCTCCTGCGACGGCGCTTCACTGGGCTTGATTCATTACAGGATGCACTTGACTCAGTTGACTCACAGGATGCACTTGACTCAGTTGACTCACAGGATGCACTTGACTCAGTTGACTCACAGGATGCACTTGACTCAGTTGACTCACAGGATGCACTTGACTCAGTTGACTCACAGGATGCACTTGACTCAGTTGACTCACAGGATGCAGTTGACTCAGTTGACTCACAGGATGCAGTTGACTCAGTTGACTCACAGGATGCAGTTGACTCAGTTGACTCAGTTGACTCTTTCGAGTCGGCTGGCACGCGCTCAAACTCCGGTTTGGCTGGCGAAACCTCCGCTGTCTCTGGATTAGCAGACTCAACAGGACCAGTGTGGAATCCGGGCTCGCGGGATCCAACACGATGAGTGGGTTTGGCAGAAACGGTATATTTGAAAGCCCCTCTGACGGTTATCAAGGGAGGATCAAACAGTTTAGCGATATGAGTCTTCAGTGGCGTGCGGAATGAGAGAGAGAAATCCGCCGCATACGAACCTCCCCGGCGCAGGGACAAGAGCAGTTCCTCGGGATCCTCCTCTCCTGCGGGGAGTTCAAAAGCCTCTCTGAATCGGGCGACAAAAACGGCATAAGAGGGGAACGAAATTCGACCTGGTTCCCAGAACGCGCCTGCCCACTCCAGAGCCTTTCCAGTGAGCAGTGAGCAGATGAAGGAAACACGGTCGTAATCCGAGGTGTAAACCTGAGGCTGATGATTAATATACAAGCTGCACTGCTGAAGAAATCCTTCACACGCCCCAGGTGAGCCATTAAACTTTTCAGGAAGGGACATACAAGGATAGCTAGATGCAGTACTCACACTGGGTTGCAATGGAACAGGTGCAGCGGGAGCTTGGGCTTGATTAGCGGCTGTGCTTGAGCTCTGCGGAGACAAGGATTGCGTTGAGCTTGCTAGTTCCTCGAGGAGAGATGTAAGTCTCGTCAGCTGTAACCGATGAGAGGCTAGCATGGAAGCTTGGGTCTTGATCACGGTGGATAGATGCTGAAAGACTGCTGGATCCTCGTTTGGCGAAGTCTTCTGTAACGTACGGAATGAGGCGGTCGGATCCATGTGCAGCACTTTATTTAAACTTGACACACAAGCAGTTGAAGCAGACATAACGTACACTCAGGCAGACAGTTCAACGAAGGGCAATCCGGTAACTCGTGGTCAAAACAGGCTTAGGTCGAGGCAGGCAGCACAGGTTCATAAACGGTCCAGATAACAGGCAAGGGTCAAGAGTCCAGGGAAACACGGAATACTAAAACAAGGAATAATGCTCAGAGATGTACGCTTATAGTGTAACAAGACTTCGCAAAGGACACAGGGAAAACTCAGGTTTAAATAAGGAACTCAATCACAGGTAATCAAACACAACTGAACATAATTAAACAATAATGAGTCCATGGTGGAAAATAACACAGGAAGAGAGTGCCCTCCAGTGGCTCATGCGGGCACTCCAGCCGCTGATTGTCACAACTGGCATTTTCAGGAAAAAGAAAATGTGTTCCTCTATGGAACTAGTGTGTGTGTGTGTGAATATAAAAAAATATTTTCTTAATTAGTATTTTTGTCTTGTTTCCAGTCCATATTGTTTCCATATTGAAAAATTCTTACATCAAGAAGCATTTACTAGATAAGTTAAATTACTTAAGAAATTATGTCTTGTTTTCTGATCAAAAACTAAATTGAGTTTTTGCTTAAAAGAATCTTGTTTTCCATTTGAATTAAGGTTTTTTTTTTTTACCCCATTGGTGGATATTTTGGCTTGTTCTAAGCTAAATCTAAAAAAAATATTTTCTGAAAAAAAAAAGAAAAAAAGATGTCATGTCATTTTACTCATCTAGTTATATATATTTGGACTGGAAACAAGACAAAAATACTAAGTAAGAAATGCATTTTTTGCCATTAAAAAAACGATTACAGCAAAACTAAAGAGCGATTGAGGTCAAGAGCTCCTCAAGGTCAGCAATGATTAATATGAAATTATACACCACCTTAAAGAGATGTAATAATAATGGCTGTTTTATGACTAAGGAGCCTGTAATATAATAATAATAACTTTATTTATATAGCACTTTTAAAGCTTCTCAGCACAAAGTGCTTCACAAAAGGCAAAAAGACAAGAAGAGCATTACAAAATATTATATCGTGGCGGAATAATAACACTCGTGTGTGTGTGTGTGTGTGTGTGTGTGTGTGTGTGTGTGTGTGTGTGTGTGTGTGTGTGTGTGTGTGTGTGTGTGTGTGTGTGTGTGTGTGTGTGGAATTGAAGCATTAACTGCTGGTTTGATGAATCTTCAGGAATACATTGATTAGATGTTCTCATCAAATCGCATCTCACGGCTCAAACCCTGAACACGAGAGAAGAGCCTCATCGGTCCATGACCTCGGGAACATGCAACAGCTCAGAGCCACAGGAGTCGTGGCACACGGACAGGGACGAGTGTGTGTGTGTGTGTGTGTGTGTGTGTGAGAGAGAGAGGATGGCGCAGTAAATCCTGAAATGTCGTCTTCATGGAAGAAAATCTGCTGAGAACAATGAAACCCAGATGGAGGTTGTCCTGCGCTTCGCTGGTGAATCGAATGAATGATGAGAGGAAGAGGAGAGAAAACGCTTTTTTGTGTGTGTGTGTGTGTGTGTGTGTGTGTGTGTGTGTGTGTGTGTGTGTGTGTGAGACCTATAACAGCTTTATTCTAATGTACGCTGTCAGATATGCCAGATTTAATCATGCTTGTGTAACATCTAACTCGTTTTTTTACATAATTCTGAAGAGTATTCTCTGTGGAACAATTTAAATCATGTTTTTAAAAAACTGGAGTATGTCAGAAAAGTACGGAGCCCCTAAAGGGACCTTTGCAAAAATAAAAATATACAGACTTTCACATGTTCACGAGAAACGCGATAGTTTAAAAAGTGTGAAGAGAAAACATTGTCGATATCACATCATGTATAGATTATGCACCTGATTTTTTTTATGCATTTTATGGGGTGTTAACGATTAATCGGCGATCGATTGTCGATAATACATTTAATCGATACAACTTCTCGATCATGGATTAAGCAGGTTCGCTGCTCAACCGCGAAACAAAGCGAGCGCGTTTTGTTTGCGTGTTCATTCGCAGCCTTTTGTTTTGTGCAAAGTTGTAATATTGTGTTTATTTTGTGTATGCTTATCTATATCGGAGTTATCTTGGATGCATTTGTACCCCTTGAATTAACGCTGTAGTAAAGCGTGATCAGCTTCAGCGCGCAGCTCAAACGGCACTGCACGACTAATAATGACTATTGCGTCCACAACAAGAGTCATTCTGAATGAATGGTAACTTCGTTCAAGTTCACTTGTGCATTCGCGTCATTTTGTGCAGAAATAATTTGTACAATTATGTTTATTTGAACAGATCTGATTACTCTCACATAGCAAAGCAAAAGCAAAGCAAACTAAGTGCTCCAGATTAACGGTAGCCTTCATTCAGCGCGCGCAGCTCAAGCAGAAATGCACGACTAATAATAACGATGAATAATTTGGGACTGACATATTACACAACATGAGGACACTGTTGTATTAAACCGTTGTGAATGCATTGGGTTTAGTTGCCGTGTTCAGTGCGGTGTTCAGCGAGAGCTCGTCCACAGTCACACTGCATCTGAGGCGGCGCTGGTGACGCGCTATATTAGTAGTAGTCATTATATTTGATTATTAAATCATTAATTTAATGAAATGATCAATCACATCGAAACATTTTACTATCCTACTAGCCCTTTATTTAGATTAAAAACCATTCTCATTCATTTTGAGCAGGATTTGCCGACCCTGTCACGCTGTTGACGCATATTGCAGTATTACGGCTAACGATTAATCTATTAATTGATCGTTAATTTAAACGACGATCGATCATGGGAATTTGGGAAAAATGAACATCCCTTATGCATTTATAGGTATTATTTATATTATTTATTTTTGTTTAGATGTTTTTTACTACTACTAAATAAATCACGCTAACCATTATACTTCCAATACAAATATATTTAAGTTTATCGTAAAAACAAGTAATACTTCTACCTTAAGTGTGTACATATAAATATAAATAAACATGTACACACAATACATTTCGCATATAAGAAAAAACATCAAAAAATACACTCCAAATATAAGTCATAATTCAAAAAATTATTAAATATATACATACACAAATTTACCAAATAAATATTTGCATAACTGTGCAGTAAAAATAATTTTTCGAAGGTAAATAAAAGAGTATGTTTTACAAAAAAATACTATTTACATTTTTCTACTTCAAAAATTAATGTTTAATTGAATGTTTCTCGCCATCTCTTTGTAACTGTTTGTGAAATTTATTGAGTGAAACATTTTTTTGTATGTTTTTTGATGTTTCTGCGTGTGAAAGTGTGTGTGTGGCTGTCTCCGGTGTGTTTAAAGGGTTGTCAGTGTGTCGGCGCTGATGCTCGTGACCTCCTCAGCACCTCGAAGATCAAGAGAAACTACGAGGACCAGGAATGATGAAAGAGGCGAATGATGTGCGGAGAAAGTTGCTCTGTTTTGCATGGAGATTTAAGTCAGATGTGGAGAATCAATGCATTCTTCCTTCAAATACATTTCCTGAAATGTTCACCGTATTTCACTCTTCAGGAAGTCAAACTGAACATTAAACATAGAGGAAGTGTTTTAATTAACATACAGAGAAATTACACATTGCCCTTTTCATGTTGAGGTCAGTAAAGTGTGTAAGGCACGTGTGTTGCAAGGTCAAAAATGTATATTTTCCATTAAGGCGAGACACGGCAGGCAAAAACTTTTTTTTTTTCACTGCTCAATTTTGAGATTTTGGCCTATTTGTCTTCAATAACATGTCTTCTTTCAGACTTGTGGTGAAAAAAGTCCAAAATACACATTTAGGTCTTTATTTTACTAACTTTGTCTATTTGCGTCTGTAGATTTCTCATAAATTCAACAAAAGTTGGCGTTATAAATCAAGTCTGCTCCCTGTCATCACACACACCGTTAGAAAGCTCTCTCTCTCCTGTACAATGCTGTCGGATCCAAATATGGTCATTTCCTTTTCATCAGCAACCAATCGTAAAAGTAAAAGGGCTGAATGCGCAATCTCATTGGCTGATGATAAATCTTTAAAGCCCGTTTTCTCAAAATGACTTCTCTCTCATTCTCCAAGTCTGAAATATCCTCTTCAATCGCACCGATATACACCAAACCTTCCAGTCTTGTACCTAGTTATATTATGAAGACATTTACTGAGGGATTTGTAAATATATTATTCATAGCCTGATTTATATAACATTTTATTCCAAAAACCATGTAGAAAATCTGGCTATTGACAGTATATTCTGATTGACAGGATAACAAAAGTAGATATCCATAAATCCCTCGGTCATTTTTTTCCCATCTAATATGTGAACACAATTAAAAAATAATTTTGAACCTGGTTTTATCCCATACTAAGATTTCATTTTTTTTATATATATGCAAATTAGCGCATATTTACCTAGATATTGTCTAATTTGCATATTTAAACATTCAATTACAGAAAACTTGTAATACATTTTTTTCTCATCATAATGTAGGGAATCAACTGGGAAAGTTTCATGGTGATATCTGCTAGTTAAAACATTTACCCTATTCACCTGTAGTGTCTCGCCTTAATGGCATCTGCCAGATCATTCCCACGGGTTCTGGAGAAATTAATCCTATTTGCGGATGGATCCTTCCCAAATCCATCTGAAAGTGACCTGATGAGGTGCTGTCAATCTCACATTAATCCCATCATCCTGACAGATATGAGCTGATAAGCTGCATGACTTCCAGTCCGATCCCAAATGCTGCTTTCATGATTGGATTTATCGACCGCTTCTCTGTCGCATCCCTCGGTTCTCTCAAACTAATCATTAAGAAAACACAAGGGCTGTCAAATTTTCATTTAGTAGTGCTGCTGTTTTTAATGTGTGAATCTTATCAAACCTGTCACAAAAATCTGGCTCACGTTTTATCCAAAATCAAAAGCACTTTGTGCATGAGTTGTTTTGTTTATAAGAGCATTTTCTGAAATGTTAGCATATTCCCCCTCATCATTGTAATGCCAAAAACATCATGCTCACTACTGTAATTATAAAGTATTAGTTAAACTATCAAGTATTTTTAGATCCTGGGAAAATATGATTTATGCTAATTTAATAAAAATAAATAATAAAAAAAACGATTAAAGTAGAATCATTGTTGAGAACTGATTTATAAAGAAAGTAATGCAAAAGAAAATGCTGAAATAGGCTTTGTTTTCTTTTTCTTTCTAAAAAATAAATAAATATAATTTCAGTAAAACTTTATGGTCCAATTCTCACTATTAATTAATTGCTGATTAGTATGCATATTACTAGGATATTGGCTGTTTATTAGTACTTACACTCTAAAAAATGCTGGGTTGTTTCAACCCAATTTTGGGTAAAATATGGACAAACCCAAATGTTGGGTTAAAAATGTAATGTAAAAATTTAACCCAACGGCTGGGTTTGTCCATATTTTACCCAAAATTGGGTTGAAACAACCCAGCATTTTTTAGTGTATAAAGAACATATTAATGTCTTATTTTGCATGACCATCCCTTAATTTAACCATTCATAATTAATACCTTACTATTAATGAGCAGTTATTAGATTAGTTTGAGGCAAAAGTCGTAGTTAATAGTGAGAATTGGACCCTGATCTAAAGTGTGACCATCATTAGTTATATTATTAATATGTTTTGCTCTTTGATTTTGGAGTGAATTGTGACCTGTGAGATTCACCCTGATATGAGGAAACTGAAGGTCATGTTAGGATTTCTAGTGTGTGAAGTCAAAGCCAAACAACACACACACACACACACACACACACACACACACACACACACACACACACACACACACACACACACACACACACGACCCCACAGGCCTGGCAGAACAACAAACGCTCGTCTAATAAAACACTCCGCATCTGCTGCCACTCATTTACACACACACACACACACACACACACACACACACACACACACACACACACACACACACACACAGAGAGAGAGAGAGCAGTCCATGGCTCGGTCACCGGCTACGTTTACATGCACAACTTTTGTTTCAATCGGACTGAATTACAGTTTTTTTCAATCGCTAACAAGCGCTTACCCATACTTCAGATATTTTTTCTAAACTCTTAACACAGACTCACACCTACAAAACACAATTGGCCAAATGGTTAATTTTCTTCTCAAAAACACATTTTGTTAAATATATACTAACTCTTCATTTCAAAATAGAACACATCTTTCTCTGCACACACTAACTTTACCAAAACACTGGAAATCTGACTCAAAATGAAATTATTCTGTCAAAGAATAACACTTGATTTCTTTTCACAAGGTACATGCAGTCAATCAAAGTACACCAGGTTTCAGAATACTGGCTATTCTTGACATTACAAAAACTGCATAGACTTTTATGTTTCAGTTTTACAGGTATTCCACCGTTTTTAAACTAAATGTCTTGGTTGGGAACTGTATGTCCACATGTCCACATGTACAGTAATGTTCTCATTCAAAAGCATTCCAGTAAAAAGCAAATCAGTTTTTTTCCTTTTACTCTTTACTACAGGAGGTACAGTAGAAACACGGTATGATAGAACAGAAAAAGTTTTACAGTATTGCTTACAGTGAACAAAATATCCATGAAACACATAAGAGCATTCTGAACAAAAAAAAAAAAACAACAGCAAAAAGCACAAAATTACTGTATCTAGTCTCTGCGATCTTCAGGGTTAGGCCACATGTTTTCATCAACATCACATCTGATATTATCCAAGGCGATGCACCTGGGATAAAACCACTTGGTATGTTGGATCCACCCTTGGCAATCATGAACTGTGATGTCCCTGCACCAGCATCCATGGCTTCAAGGAGGGACATCTGGTCATGCGGTTGATGGTCATAAACCGTCCACCTCCATGCAGAAAATAACTCCTCTCTGGGGTTGAGGAAAGGTGAATAGGGTGGAAGGAAGAGACTTACCAGTCTTGGGTGGACTTCAAACCATGTTGTTATTGCTTGCGAATGATGGAAAGCCACATTGTCCCAGGTAATTACAAAGGTCCTCATGTTTTCACCCTCCTGATCCTGCTCTGGACCCAGGCGCTGGTGGAGATCATTGAGAAAGGCAAGGATGCGCTCGGCATTATAGGGTCCACTGGCTCACTGCTCCTGCACCTCTCACTGCATCTCTCACTGGGCCTGCTCTTCTCACTGGGCCCCTTGCTCTTACTCTTCCTCTTCCAGACATTACAGTGTTTGTCTTTTTCTGTTTCTGTTTCCAAACACATCACTCCTCACAGTCCTTCTTTTACTGTATAAGTGTCAATGTAATAGAAAAAAATAACCCCTGCCACTCTAAGCCAGTCTAAGCCAGACTGGAATCAGCTGTGGTTGGCCCAATTTACCCAACATAAATAAGCTCTGTGTCAATTATTCAATTGTTTGTTTGTTATCAGCTGAGATATATTGTTTTTGAACTGATCATTGCAGAAGCAGAGGTTTTTATACTGTATCTAAGGTTTGGAATATTGTTTTTGCTATTGTGGGATGTTGTGTGTTAACATTCGTAAATACTACAAAAACAATCCATAGTTTTGTTGGGAGGTATAGCTTGTCTGTTAAGAAAATGTAAGCATTATGGAAATGTGTTCACTGACTGCATATTGTTTGAAAACGACATGAAATGTGTGAATGGTATGGCCACAAAAGACCGATGCTGTGCTAATTGTGTTTAGAGTTTTGAAAATGTGACAACTGGCTGGACAAACGCTTGTTAGCGACTGAAAAAAACTGTAATTATGACTGATGAATCTGAATGTAGTGTTTACATGAACGCTGAACAAGTGATCGGCTTGATGTGTGTGTTTATATGTCACAAGCTTTAAATCGGGATAGAATTTTTGACATGCGCGAATATACGGAGTTTCACGTTGTTTGCGCATAATAACAATTCTCCTATATTGGTTCTTTATTTGTTTTAAATAGCAGACTTAATATTTATCCATTTCTGTTCATAATTTGGAGACAATGAGCACATGAACCGTTGAGCCGCTGCTAATATTGATCACGCAGTAAAACTGCCCAAAACCCGTCGTGTGTGGATGAGAGTCTGAAGCCAGCACTGGCTGGCCGTGGTCCCGCTCCACTTCACTCACACACACACACACACACACACACTCACACACACACACACACACACACACACACACACACACACACACACACACACACACACACACACACACACACACAGAGAAAGAGGATTATAGAGAGACGGGAAACTAATTTATACGACTCTTTATTGATCAGGAGAACAGCTCTTCAGCGCGTCACACGTCATCACGCGGTTTCTACGCCATCGCACATGCGCAGTCCTTTCAGTTTCGGGTTTCTATAGAGACGGAGCGTATTTAAGCCACGCCCACACCGGGGGGGAAAACAATCCAACCGTCTCCATTGACTCTGCATTGTGAGAGGCTGCCTCCTCGTCATTTCTTGCTTCTAACTAAAGACAGAAAAATGGCTAAAAGCTGCAGTGTGCCGAGGTGTCCAGCAAACAAGCTAAGAAACCCAGACATAAGTTGTTATAAGCTGTCGACCCCAAAAAACGAGTGTTTAAGGACATAAATGTGGAGAGAGGCAGTGAATGTCACTCACAAACATTACTAGGCAACCAGTAGCGGGAACGCCCACTAGCGACCGCACCGCCAGCCACTGGCGACCAGCAGCGACAGCCGCTTGTAGTGTGAACGTAGCTTTACGCTCTGTCTCTATCTGATCAAGTGTTTACATGTTCTCTGGATCGGATTACACAAGCAATAAACACCCCTTTCAATCTGATCGAAATCTCATTCTGATCGAGCTCAGATCGAGGTGTTTACATGAAGGCTTGAGCCGTCAATCAGATTATCTGGTTGCATGTAAACGTAGGCGATGTGATCCTCTGTCTGGCGTTCCTCGCAGGGAAGCTCGCCTCACACGACCTCTGCAAAACCTAACAAGGTGGAGGAACATTTGAGAGGAAACCAGGGTTGATGTTGTATTGTGTGTGTGTGTTTAGTTGCACAGCTGGAAACTCAGATGTTGTGCGTTTATAGCTCAGCACACACTAATGGAGTTTCTCAGATGTTTGTCCGAAAATTTATTTTTAGAAAAAGTATATATAGACACTAATGAGGTGGTTGTTAACAGTACAGTAAGCGGCTGTGATGTTGAGATGTTTTGATCTTGGAATAAATATAAATGTTTGATTTCAGTGAGTGGCCCGTTTCCTCAAACGCTCTGAAACATTTACATCTGAATTATTTCTCTTTATTCCTCAGGATTTGAGGCGTCGACACCATCATTTGGAGTTTTTTTGTTGTTGTTGAAACAGAGACTTAAAATATTAGTTTAGGGACATGTTTCCGCCACAGAATAAAACATTTTAAAAGATAATTGCGACTTTTTATCTCAGAATTGTGTGTTATAAAGTCAGAATTGTGAGATATAAGATCATAATTGTGAGAAGTAAACTGCAATTCTGAAATCTTTTCTCAGAGTTGCGAGTTATAAAGTCCAATACTGAGGAAAAAAAGACTATATCTCACAATTCTGACTTTACAACACACAATTGTGACTATATATCTTGCAATTCTGACTATATCTCACAATTTCATGTTATAAAGTCAGAATTGCAAGATTTAAACGCAATTCTGAGAGTCAGAATTACAAGTTTATTTCTCGCAATTCTGACTATCACGCAATTACAACTTCATATCACAAAATTTTGACCCGCAATATTCAATTCAAGTCACATTTATTTGTATAGCGCTTTTCACAATACACATCGTTTCAAAGAAGCTTTACAGAAAGTCCATATTACATTTCGCAATTCTGATTTTATAACTCCCAAGTGCGACTTTATATCTTGCGAGATAAAAAGTTGTAATTACTAATATATATTAAATTTATTTATTCTGTGGCAGAAACAAGTGTCCATAGATGTCTATAGTTGAGCTGCATGATTAAAGGTAGGGTAGGTAGGATTTATATAAAAACTTTTTACCAAATTTGATTAAACTTTCTATATATATCAATGCATAATTAAAATGTAAGTACTCTGATAAAAAGAGTATAAAAATCGAGTGACTCTAGACCGTTTAATCTTCATTAAACACAGCTCATTATTTCCATTCGGGACGAATCACAGGATTGGCTTGCGCGACTGTCACTCTCCGTCGCCATGACTACCGCCGCTATTATTGGCTCTGCCCACGTACGCGCAGTCGCGCACCCGTTTTTAGGCGGGAGTGAATGGAATTAATGAGCTGTGTTTATTGAAGATTAAATACACTAGAGTCACTCGGTTTTTTATACTCTCTATTTCAGAGTACTTGCATTTTAATTATGCATTGGTATATAAAGACAGTTTAAACAAATTTGAATAAAAGTTTTTTTTAGACAATTCTGACCTACCCTACCTTTAACTGAAATATAACCAATATGGCATTTATCAAATCTCAATGCCTGCAATATGATTAAATACATTTGCAAACGTGCTTATCAACATTTATTTTTCTGCCAAAATATAAGTTTGATGGTTTAACGTTTTAAAATGAAGAAATTAGGACCACCATAAAAAAATTATAATGACTATAAAATATTATTTTACAGTGAAATATTACAATAGTAATATGTATTATTTACTTGTTTTTTAGTAATAATAATAGTTGTTATTAATATTTTATAGCCATATTGATATATAAACACAAAATATTAGCCAAATTATGCAGCCCTAAATACAAGCAACAACAAAAAAATTAATCGCATTTTAAATTGCAATTCGATATTTTTCCTTTGGAAGCCTTGACAATTTTAAATGAACTAGTTCAAATAAAAACCAAATTAATTATCTGATTATGTAACATGCATGAAACTGATGTTCAGTTATATAATTTCTATTTTTTTACTGTCCGTTTTTACCGTGCTCATCCGTCCTGTATTTACTGTACATGTCACACACACACACACACACACACACACACACACACACACGCATCTTTCGTGCATTGGTATATTTTGCCGTTCTGTGCAAAAGCCAAACGTGATGAAATCCGAGTGCTGATGGTCTTCCACACTAACGGATCAAAGTAATCCCATTATGAGTGCATTTTTTCCCCTCTCTTTTTCCTCTCTGGGCCCTATAGTAACGCTCTGAAACGCAAGTATCAAACACGTAACGCAAGTAACTCTGTGGGCGGATCCCACTGTTGCTATTATACCGGCGGGATAAACGACTCTTGCGCCCGACGCAAATCTAACATGTGTTGGTCTGAAGTCGCTTTATTACTCATAGGTGTGGTTTGGGCGTAACGTGAAATAAACCAATCAGAGCGTCCTCTCACATTCCCTTTAAGAGCCGGCGCGCTTGTTCCACGGCGGATCGCTATTATAACGGCGGATCGCTATTATAACGGCGGGTTTGCCGGCGCACGCCAGGAGCGGTTCACAGCCGAGGAGACCGACGTTCTCGTCAGGGCCGTAAAACACAGAGAAGTGACATTGTATGAGGATGATGGAGAAACACACACATTAGCTTCGGTTAAACAGGCGTATAATAATTTGGGTAAATGTGTAATCTATATTTATGCCTATTTTTTCACATCTTCACGGACACAACAATGATTTCCCTCGTGTGTTCATATTTTTCCTTGTAATAATGTATGATTTGCAAAAATGAAAACTGTTGTGTCTGTTTATATTAGAGAATCAAAGTGTGTGTGTTGTTCACGCGCTACATAATGGCCAAGCACGCGCCCTTAAAATATCATCTGACTAACGCGCGGCGCCGCTGTCTTTAGACTCGGTTTCTCCTGGTCAGCGGCGGAGTTGTTTTCTGGAACTGCAGAATATCACCAGGGAACGTTTGCTGGGATCTGCGAACACTCTTATCAGTGTGGGCTTCCGATGTTTACACCAAAACAAATTGTTTATCAGCGTTTCACCCCGAAATAATGAGACGCGAGCATTTGGTGAAAACTTTCTCTGTCCTCTGTTTTTCCCACACACAGGCTTTTGGAAAACTCTCTGCTCAGCGCCGAAGTGAAGGATGGAGAGATTCTTCCTCCGACCATCCAGAAGCTGATGAAGGGATACAACAAATACCTCCGGCCTTTCTTTGACAGTAAGGACGTGGTGAATGTTTAATGCATGTGTACAGTGTGTGTAGGCGCTTTACTCCCTCACATGCTCGTTTGAAAACAGATTGATTGATGCTCCATTATATTACTGATTCAAATGTGAATTATAAATGTGAATAAGCCACAGCATCATCAGTCAGAAAGACACTTAGGAGAAGTGTGGTTATACATGCATAACAACATGCATTAGCTAACCTTCTCAGTAGTTAACCTGACTGAAGAATACTGTTTATTTTAAAGGAGAAGTTCAGTATTTTACACTTAAAGCCCTGTTTACAGATCGTATCTGATGAAATAGAACGGTTAAGATTAAACTTTGGACACATGCTCCCCCCCCAATGGTTGTCTATGTGCACTGGAAGATTCCTTCCTAAAAACACATTAAACTTTCGTTTACAAAGACGTGAAACTCACCGAGTGGTCAGGGGTGTTCACTGATATGATCCCAAAAAAAATCGCTGAAAAAGATGCTTTCTACTTCTACTTCCTGCTCAGCTACTGTTCGGACGCTTTTGCTTACTGCTCCGCGCTTTGCTCTATCGCTTTTATATTTTTTATATTTTTATATTTTATCTTCTTTTATCAACTAATTTCAACTCCAGCAAATCAGCACAGTGCTCAAACGCTTGGATTACAACAAAAAAGCTGAATTATTTTATTCGACCAGCCTCCCACTGAAAGTTTACATTCCGGGGAAGAGAAAACACAACTGCATAAGGATAAGAGAAAATGCCTCTTCTGGAATCTACTTGCTGCAGCAATTGCCACAGACTTTTACAAAGGATTGCAGTTCTTGAAACAAAGTTATTTGCGGGACCACCAAACCAGACGGAACACACAACAGAGCTCCGCCATGGACGCCCTCAGCATACAGCTGGTGAGTTTCATGAATCTACTGCTCCTCCACAGGCCATACTGAGTGTAGAGAAACAAGCCGATCGACTTACAAATCGATGGCACACACAGGGAGCGAGACCCAAAGGCACTCGAGACATCAGATTGTCACGAGTATCACATATTGCCGCAGTAGCATCCTCTACCCCAGACACGGCTCTGACAAGGATTGCAAACACTGGTCTCCTACCACCGCCTATACATCTTGAGAATAGATTTGAAGTATTAATGAATGTAAATGAGGAATCTCCAAACGTGATGAATGTGATCAAACACAGACTGAATAAGCCAGTAGCTAACACTAATGCTAACTTGCACTCAAGGTCGAGCAGACAGCGGCACTCAGCTCAGAGCCCAGCCGAGCACACGACTCTGATACTGGGTGACTCCATTATCCGACACACTAGTAGCAGGGATACAACTACGTGCTGCCTTCCACAAGCAACAATTTCTGATGTAAACAGGGAACTTGAGAACATTCTGATGAAACATAAGACTGCAAATCGACTCATCATTCATGTGGGGAAAAATGATATTCATAAAGAGCAGTCAGAACTCCTTAAGAAGGATTTCAATGAACTGTTTGAAACACTGAAAAGACTGAAAGTACAAACATTCATCAGTGGACCACTCCCAGCAAGAGGAACAAACAGGTTTTCACGGTTGCTTGGGCTTAATACATGGCTCCAAAAAACCTGCAATATAAAAGGAGTGAACTTCATTGACAACTTCAATCTTTTCTGGAGTCAGAGGCAACTGTTCCAACAGGACGGCCTCCACCCAAACAAACTTGGTTCAAGAGTGCTAAAGGACAATATCTACTTCTCCCTCAATCATCCTTCTGCAGTGTGTGCCAATCCACTCAACCTGAATGGCACACACACACCTGGACACAGTATGAATGACCACAGGACTTCACTCCAGCACCTGAATGGACATGCGGTTGACACGTCACACAAGGACAATGATAACACCACTCAGCCACAACAACTTCTGCTCACGGACACAATCTCAGCTGAGCCCTGCCCACAGAGCTCACCACAGATAGACTGTGACATACTAGAACTGCTCCAAGATTCAGCACCCAAGGACGACTTCCTGGAAAACAGCCAGGGAAACCAGGACAGCATATTACAGCCTCCGATAACACCAGAGCAACAGCCCCTCTCACCAGACACGCTATCTCTATCTCCACCATCTCCACTTCTGGGCTTCTCAGAGAAAATGGAAAAACTGGTCTATGCTGGAACCAAACTATCCCACTCTTTTGCAAGCCCACAGATATCAACCAAAAAACAGCAGGCCCTAAAACCACCAAAGCCTGCAGGCCCCGCTCGCCCTCCCCCTCCTCCTGCAAGAGTTCTTCGGGCTCTGCCACAACGACAGGGCTCACACCCTCCTCCTTCTGCTCGAGGTGAACTAAAAACAACTGATACCAGCTCTCATTGATATGTGCCGGGTCCCCGCTATGATAACAGTAACTTTCTCAAATGTTTACAGAACAAGCGGGAACCCTGTGTGCCTGTATCTTTCTCTATTGCTGTTCGATTACATGATAGAAAGTCTAAGGCCTTCAAAAGCCGCACAGCAAACCCATCTAATCTGGTGCCTATTACACGCCAAACTAAGACTGCTGTGTGTACAAAAAGTAAGACTGTCAAGTTAGCACTTTTAAACATCTGCTCACTTAAAAACAAATCACTTCTAGTCAATGACTTAATAACCACATACAACCTGGATTTTATGTTTCTAAATGAAACTTGGCTAGAAGACAACTGCAGTGCAACTGTCCTCAATGAAACATCCCCTCCTAACTTTACTTTTATGAGTGTCTGCAGAGCGGGTAGGAGAGGTGGGGGAGTAGCTGCTCTTTTTAAAGATGTCTATCAATGTAAGCAAATATCATTTGGTAATTACCCGTCTTTTGAATATCTGGGTATTGTGTTAAAAGGTGCTCCACACATTTTACTTATAATTGTTTACAGGCCTCCAAAATACTCTTCAGCCTTTTCTGAGGATTTTACAGAACTGTTATCAACCATTTCCTCAGAGTTTGACTGTTTTGCTATTTCTGGAGATTTTAACATCCACATAGACAATGCAGAAAACAATATGGCAAAAGAAATCAAAACTGTTTTAAAAACTTTTGATCTGACTCAGCATGTACATGGACCGACACACAATCGTGGACACACTCTAGATTTACTTATCAGTAAGGGTCTAAACATTTCATCGATTGTTATTAAGGATGTAGCACTGTCTGATCATTTCTGTATTTTCTTTGATATATTGATCTCTCCTGCCATTGAAGCTAGATCTGTGTCTGTCAAGAAGAGATGCTTAAATGAGAACACTAGTGTACTATTTATGAAGGCTATATCTTTAACACCAAGCATATCTGCTGACTCTGTTGATTTTCTCCTTGATTCTTTTAACTCAAAAGTTAAAAGTGTAATTGATGATATTGCTCCTGTGAAAGTCAGGAAGAGTGGTAGACAAAAAGCACCTTGGAGAAACTCAACAGCAGTGCAAAATATGAAAAGACAATGCAGAAAAGCAGAGCGCATGTGGCGGAAGACAAAACTTGTAGTCCACTATAACATCTACAAAGACACCATCCATGCTTTCAATATGGAATTAGGCAAAGCTAGACAGACTTTCTTCTCAAATATTATTAACAGCAACTTAAACAACACACGCACTCTTTTTGCTACTGTAGAGAGACTGACAAACCCCCCGAGCCAGATTCCCAGTGAAATGCTCTCAGACAGCAAGTGCAGTGAGTTCGCTTCTTTCTTCTCTGAGAAAATCAATAATATCAGAAAGGTGATCAGCACATCCTTGAGTTGCACTGGGGTCAGACAGATCGGACCACAACCTGAGAAAGTAGTTACTATGTCTGATTTCAAAGAAATTGATGGCAAAATTTTAGAAGAAACCGTACAGCACCTTAAAACATCAACCTGCGCCCTTGACGCTCTTCCCACATCTTTCTTCAAAAGTGTGTTAAACAGCTTAGAAGCAGATCTGCTAGAAGTGGTAAATGCCTCACTTCTCTCTGGAAGTTTTCCAAACTCCCTGAAAACTGCAGTTGTCAAACCCCTCCTAAAAAAGAGTAATCTTGATAAGACTATATTAAGCAATTATAGACCAATCTCAAATCTTCCTTTCATTGGCAAGATCATTGAAAAAGTTGTTTTCAATCAGCTGAACAAATTCTTAAGCTCGAATGGATACTTTGACAATTTTCAATCTGGTTTCCGATCGCATCACAGCACAGAGACAGCGCTCATAAAGATAATTAACGATATTCGCTTAAATACTGATACAGGCAAATTATCAGTGTTGGTGCTACTCGACCTCAGTGCTGCTTTTGACACTGTCGATCACAACATACTTCTTGACAGGCTGGAAAACTGGGTGGGGCTTTCTGGGATAGTCCTAAAATGGTTCAGGTCATACTTAGAAGCGAGAGGTTATTATGTGAGTATAGGAGACCATAAGTCTGAGTGGACATCCATGACATGCGGAGTTCCTCAAGGCTCAATTCTTGCGCCACTCCTATTCAACCTGTACATGCTTCCAATGAGCCAAATAATGAGAAAGAACCAAATCTCTTACCACAGCTATGCAGACGACACACAGATCTACTTAGCCCTATCGCCTAACGATTACAGCCCCATTGACTCCCTGTTCCAATGCATTGATGAAGTAAACAGCTGGATGTGCCAAAACTTTCTTCAGTTAAACAAAGACAAAACTGAAGTCATTGCGTTTGGAAACAAAGATGAAGTTCTCAAGGTGAACGCATACCTTCACTCTAGAGGTCAAACAACTAAAAATCAAGTCAGGAATCTTGGTGTGTCTCTAGAGTCAGACCTTAGCTTCAGTAGTCATGTCAAAGCAATAACTAAATCAGCATACTATCATCTGAAAAATATTGCAAGAATTAGATGCTTTGTTTCCAGTCAGGACTTAGAAAAACTTGTGCATGCTTTCATCACCAGCAGGGTGGATTATTGTAATGGACTCCTTACTGGCCTTCCCAAAAAGACCATAAGACAGTTGCAGCTCGTACAGAACGCTGCCGCCAGGATCCTAAGCAGAACCAGAAAATTTGAACACATCACACCAGTCCTCAGGTCTTTACACTGGCTTCCAGTCACATTTAGGATTGATTTTAAAGTATTATTACTGGTATATAAATCATTTAATGGCCTAGGTCCTAAATACATTGCAGATATGCTCACTGAATATAAACCAAACAGATCACTCAGATCATTAGGATCACATCAACTAGAAATACCAAGGGTTCACTCAAAGCAAGGAGAGTCCGCTTTTAGCTATTATGCCAGCCGCAGCTGGAACCAGCTTCCAGAAGAGATCAGGTGCGCTCATACAGTAGCCACATTCAAATCCAGACTCAAAACACATCTGTTTAGCTTTGCATTTACTGAATGAGCATTGTGCCACTGTTCGATATTAAAGTTTTAGTCTGAGAAAGAGCTAAGAATGTGAATGCTGGGCTAAGGAAAGTGAAAAGAATGTGCAAGTAAATGAAAGAGAATAGAAAGTTGATACAGGGAAGTCGAAAGAAGATTGAAAGAGAAAAGGAAGTTGATAGATGGCAAGTCGTAAGAAGATTGAAAGAGAATAGAAAGTTGATAGATGGTAAGAAGATTGAAAGTCGTAAGAAGATTGAAAGAGAATAGAAAGTTGATAGATGGTAAGAAGATTGAAAGAGAATAGAAAGTTGATAGATGGTAAGAAGATTGAAAGAGAAAAGAAAGTTGATGCATGTAAGTAAGAAGATCCTTTTAAAAGAAAGATCTATAATAGCTACCGGTCGATATAAAATACGTCCGACTGTTTGCACTGTATTTTATTTTATTTTTTTTATTTTCCAAACTGTGATTCAGGAAGATTTTATTAATTTTTAGGGCTGTCTGATTGGAAGAGATTTTGAAGGGGAACGGGAGAGCTTCACTCCGACGAGGCGAGTGAAGATTATACTATGGAGAGTATAGAGGTTCGCTGTTTGTTTAAAACAGCAAAAGTGAAACGTGCTCTGTGGGGGCCCAGTGGGGCAATACTGGTGTGGTACACCACCCCAGCAGAGGACGTCCCTGGATTAGGTCCAGTGGCACCGCAAACCTGCTCAATCGCTTCCATCTCAGATAGGGGTGATTATTAATTATCAGGGCTGTCTGATTGGAAGAGATTTTGAAGGGGAACGGGAGAGCTTCACTCCGACGAGGCGAGTGAAGATTATCTATACTATGGAGAGTATAGAGGTTCGCTGTTTGTTTAAAACAGCAAAAGTGAAACGTGCTCTGTGGGGGCCCAGTGGGGCAATACTGGTGTGGTACACCACCCCAGTAGAGGACGTCCCTGGTGTGTGTGTGTGTGTGTGTGTGTGTGTGTGTGTGTGTGTGTGTGTGTGTGTGTGTGTGAGACACCACCCCAGCAGAGGACGTCCCTGGATTGTAGGTCCAGTGGCACCGCAAACCTGCTCAATCACTTCCATCTCAGACACGGTTTTAATTATTCTTATTTCTTTTGATTCTTTTTAATTTCTTCTATGTAAAGCACTTTGAATTACCACTGCTTAGCTTTGCATTTACTGAATGAGCACTGTGCCACTGTTCGTCCGACTGTTTGCACCGTATTTTATTTTCTAAACTGTTTTAATTATTCTTATTTCTTTTATTATCTATGTAATTATTTTTATTTTTATTTCTTCTATGTAAAGCACTTTGAATTACCACTGTGTATGAAATGTGCTATATAAATAAACTTGCCTTGCCTTGCCTTGCTTTCCAACTAGGGCTGTCACTTTTGTGAAAAAATCCTTTCCATCAATCCATTTTCGAGACATAAGTGTTCATTGAATCGATTGTAAATCGATTTTCCATGTCTAAAGACGTTTCCATTTTCAACGCCAAATATAGGCCAATCCACGGACAACTAACAGGCATTAGGACGAACGTAAAGAGGGCGCTTGAGACGCACAATATTTGTGATGATTTATTGGCATGAAACTTCATGTACAATTACAAACAGGAGTGTAACATTCTCGAAAAGCCGAGTGGACTGCCATAACATCAGTGAAAAACATCACTGCAGGCTTTAGCATGGCTGTTTTCACCAATAGAAATGTCAAACAAATTTCAGCCTGTAGCCCGAGTCTGTTAGCTATCTGTAGCCTATGCTTGAACTTTTCTAAATACTGGCGACACCTTATGCAGAAGTAGGCTATAGTTTGCTGTTATGTGTGTTTATCAGAACCTGCAGTTGCTGTGTGATGCGCGTTCGCTGCGGGCGTATCGTGACGAGCTGGACGCGCTCTGAGAGAAAGCGCCGTTCAGACAGGGCACGGCATTCGCGGCGCTATGAGACCCATTCATTTCAATGGCTTGCGAGACATTCTGTTTTGTGAAAGCAGCTCTTTTGTTTTTACCTCCAAAACACACCAACAATTGGTCAGATCTATGCCGATTGTTTATTTTCTGTTGTTGTTTCATTAACATTACCGGTAATCACACAGAATATTAGGCTGCTGGTCCGGCCCTTTAAGACCTGCACGTACACACACACACACACACTCGTTAGATAAACTCAGTGTTTCTCCTCGTCTCCTGTTGTAAATTATTGATGTTTTTCTGTTGTTCTCCATCCGTCTGGTCTCTTTCTTCACTCTCTGCTCCGCCAGTGTTGAGGAAGCTATTTTAAAAGTGTAGCTTGTCAAACTTATAACTTAAAGTCGACATTAAACAGAAGTTGCACTTAATTTTGTTTGTGGCTAATTTATTGATTGGTTGTGGTTTGCTATTGGCTGATCTCACGTGAGTGACAGGTTGCCCCGCCCACATCATCAGAGAAGCGAAGAGATTCTGCAAGAGGGAGTTATTCTCATTCAAGATTACCAGGAACATCAATTTAAAACAATATGCTTTAAAAAAGTAAATAATTGTAGCCCTTAAAACTCATCTTTGATCACCAAAATTACATATTTAAGCGTTTTTTCCTTAAAAAAAAAACTTCATGCCTTAAAATATCTTGAATGTAACTCGACACCCTTGCCTCATTTAGTATGCGGGGTTCTATGAATTTGCAAATGAGCCCCGCCTCCACTCACTCAGCTCAATGCATGAACTAGTAAAGCGTAAAACTTGAATGCATTTGGATTAAAGGGTCTGTTTAATGAGACAGAACTCCAGTACAGTTGTATAAACCAAGTGTAAATCCAGCCGTAGAAAGAGCAGGAGTGTAAGGAAATCATTTTTTGATTATTGCCTCAGCAAATATTCACAATCTTGTCGTGTTCCTATGCAAACATTGCTGTTTTTTTGTTCATTTGTCCCCCAAACGGTTCATTTAAATCCTCTCTGACTCACTGTGTTGAGCTGATATAAAGACTTCAGAAGAAGTAAAGCATATTTGCTTTCCACATGATCAGCTTTAATGAGCAGAGAGAGTTTCGCTCCCAGGGTTTCCATCTTTAACTGCGGTTCTCAGAATGATTATGAGTTATTGAAATGCACATGATATTTACTCGTCTTCTCTCCATCTCTGTGGTTTAGATGGTCCTGTCACGGTGGGCATGAGTTTAGACATCGCCAGTATTGACACTATTTCAGAGATCAACATGGTGAGAGGAACAGTGCTTATAACTTGAATATTCTTGTGTGCTCCTGAGTATTTATTTAGTTATTTATTTATTTATTTATTTATTTATTTATTACATACTTGAGGTTAAGGGTTTGTTCAAATTCTAATCAACTTTTGTCTTATTCCACACATCATTATTATTATTATTATTAACAACAGTCATTTAAAAAATAAAAATAAAAACAATTATATTACTACTAATAATAATGAATAATGGACATTAAATAATGATTTTTAAAACAATTTGCAAAATATAATTGATATTTAAATTTTTAATTCACAACAATAATGGATATTAAATAAATGATTATTACAAATATTTATTATTACTATTATTTGTTTATTATTAAATGTAATACAAATACTATTTATAAAAATTTTAACATTTATTAATAAATAATAATATTTACAAATAATTTATATATTTTTTCTATTTTCAAATGACATCAACAATACAAATAATACAAATACTATTTATAAAAATGTTAACATTTATTAATAAATAATAATATTTAAAAATAATTTATATATTTTTTCTATTTTCAAATGACATCAACAATACAAATAATACAAATACTATTTATAAAAATGTTAACATTTATTAATAAATAATAATATTTACAAATAATTTATATATTTTTTCTATTTTCAAATGACATCAACAATACAAATAATACAAATACTATTTATAAAAATGTTAACATTTATTAATAAATAATAATATTTACAAATAATTTATATATTTTTTCTATTTTCAAATGACATCAATAATACAAATAATACAAATACTATTTATACAAATGTTAACATTTATTAATAAATAATAATATTTAAAAATAATTTATATATTTTTTCTATTTTCAAATGACATCAATAATAAAAATAAAATAAATAACAAAATGTATTTGTATTATTATTATTATTATTATTCGTTTAATATAAATAATAATAATAATAATTCAACATTATTATTTTTATTGATATTTTAATAATAAAAATGATACAGAAAGAATGGAAAATAAATTATTTATTTATTATTACTATTATTTGTTTATTATTAAATATAATAATACTAATACTAATTCAAAATAATATTTAAACTATTAGTATTATTATTTAAATTACAGAAGAATAATGCTACTAATAATGAATTATAATTTTTACAAATTGTATTATTATTATTAATGTTTTTTAATGCCATTATATTTAATGACAAAACAATTCTTAGTATTATTTTTTGTTTAATAATAATAATATAACATTTATCAACATTTGTTATTATTATTTCTTAAAATTAAGGGGTTTGTTCAAAATCTTTACCTCAAGTATTAAACTTTTGATCCCACACCGTTTCTAATTGGCTGTTCAGAAAATGTTTGTATTGTGGTGACGCTCTGCTGTCGTTATACAAGCGTTGGATTGCGTGTTTGATTCCAGGATTACACGGCCACCATCTTCCTGCGCCAGCGCTGGACCGACGAGAGGCTGGTGTTCGAGGGCAATAAGAGTCTGAGTCTGGACGGGCGTCTGGTGGAGCTGCTGTGGGTCCCGGACACCTTTATAGTGGACTCCAAGAAGTCCTTCCTCCACGACATCACAGTGGAGAACCGACTGATCCGGATCTTTCCCAACGGAACGGTTCTCTATGCCCTCCGGTGAGGCTTTATCTGCTCTGGTGTTGTCAACTTCAGTCCCAAGTCGATACTGAAGTTTTAATCATGTGACGCTTTGAGCTTGGGCTGCGCGATAAAACGGTGTCGGTATTTATCGACGGTACACCATTGTCGGTAACGATATAAAAAATGTTCGATGTAGCGTTCAATAGGGCTGCACGATTATGGCCAAAATGATAATCACGATTATTTTGATCAATATTGTGATCACAATCACCTCCCGTTTAGATTAGCTTAGTCACCTCCCGTTTAGATTATTGTAATTCCCTTTTGTTTGGCCTCCCACATAAAACTCTTCATAAACTTCAACTGGTCCAAAACTCAGCTGCTCGTATCATTACTCGCACCCCTTCTATTCATCACATCACTCCTATCTTACAACAGCTGCATTGGCTCCCTATTATTTATCGTATCAACTACAAAATACTTATCCTTACTTTTAAAGTCATTCATAATCTGGCCCCTTCATATCTTTTTGATCTCCTCCATATACCCCCACACACGCGTACTCTTAGATCCTCTTCTTTTATTCATTTCACCGTTCCCCGTGTCCGCCTTGTTACTATGGGGAGTAGAGCTTTCAGTTTCTCTGCTCCTCAGCTCTGGAATTCGCTTCCACCGGACCTCCGTAATATTGATTCTCTCTCACTTTTCAAATCCAAACTCAAAACTCATCTGTTTAGAATAGCTTATTCCCTTTGACCACAACTGCACTATATTTTAATTGTATTGTATCTCATTGTTTTTTAAATTTTGTTATTGTTGTTGATGATGATGTAAGGTGACCTTGAGTGTCAAGAAAGGCGCCTATAAATAAAATGTATAATAATAATAATAATAATAATAATAATCACGATTAATTATCACGATTACTTGTTGATTTGAACCAAAACAAATTGTTTTGTCACATAGGCTAATTATATGCATCCAAATATGTGCATCAAAATAAAATTATTATTCACCATTCAGTGCATCTCCTTAAAGGATGGGTAGGTAAGAATTGTCTAAATAACTTTTTTTCAAATTGGCTTAAACTGTCTTCATATACCAATACATAATTAAAATGTAAGTACTTTGAAAAAGAGAGTATAAAAATTGAGTGACTATAGTGTATAGTGCTGTGTTGAAAAAATCGATTCACCAATTCTAAATCGATTTTCATATTAATTTCTAAAGATCGATCCGTAACTCAGAGGATCGATTTAATAACAGGCCTACATTTTCCCCATAAACACACTGAGACACGGCGACCGGCGGCGCTGCTAATGCGGTTTCTCTGAATCCACTTGTTGACAAGAAAGGAGGAATGAATCGTTCACATGATAGCGCGTTTTTTGCGCGTGCAAATTCGTTTTCCAGGCGCGCCTCTGTTCATGGTTGCATAGCAACGGCAGACGCAAAGGGAAAGCACGCGCTTGTTGAGAGGAGAAAGCGGTGCAAACTCGTGCAAACTGCGCTCTCCATGATGACGAGGAAGTATCATCAAATAATTAATTGATTTCTCGCCCTTGCATTAGCTTTACTAGTAGATATATTCATTGAGATGAGAAATAAAAGCCGCCCTGTACAGCGATGATCAGCTGTTCGGCCGAGCTTTCCATGTTGTTACGGAAAGGCCGCTGGTTTTTGTCACATGACCTGTTGAGATGCATTGAAGTGCTTCTCACTGAATTTGCACGCGCATAAAACGCGATATGTGAACGGCCCCTAAAGTGGTATCGTGTGCGGTTCGTTGTATCTAGTTTAAAAGGCCTTTTAAATATGAACGCAGTTTTGGATTAAATAAAAGGACAGTCAATTAAGTCAAATAAAACACGTTTTATCTCCTGTTTAGTTGGTAACACTACATTAAGACACCATTCATTAACATTAATGCCTTATCTAACATCAATACATTGAGTGAACAATACATTTTTACAACATTAATGTATGTTTGTGAATGTTATTTAATACAAACACCTGATTGTTCATGAACAGTTAAAACTTTTGATTTTAAAAATATAAGATCGGATCAGATCGGATCGAATCGAATCGAATAATGATAATCGATTCAAGATCTTGAGAATCGGAATCGAATCGATTCTTGAAATTTGAATCGATACCCAGCACTAATAGTGTATTTAATCTTAAAAAAACACAGCTCATTAATTCCTACCGGGACGAAACAAGTGATTGGCTTGCGCGACTGTCACTCTCCGTCGCCATGACTACCGCCGCTATTACTGGCTCTGCCAGTCGCGCACCCGTCTTTAGGTGGGAGT
This sequence comes from Phoxinus phoxinus, assembly GCF_949152265.1. Lineage (NCBI taxonomy): Eukaryota > Metazoa > Chordata > Actinopteri > Cypriniformes > Leuciscidae > Phoxinus > Phoxinus phoxinus. The sequence continues at coordinate 1,221,134 of NC_136889.1, forward strand.
GAATGGAATTAATGAGCTGTGTTTATTGAAGATTAAATACACTAGAGTCACTCAGTTTTTTATACTCTCTATTTCAGAGTACTTGCATTTTAATTATGTATTGGTATATAAAGACAGTTTAAACAAATTTGAATAAAAGTTTTTTTTAGACAATTCTACCTTTAAAGAATAAATAAAAATAATTTATTATTATTTTATATTGTATTTATATTTTATATACATTGTATTTATAATTAATATTAGGATAGACTAGATACATTATCTTCTGTTATAATTATTATTACCTATTATCCGACTGCGCGAGACTTGTCTTTTGTGTGCATGTACCGTAAGTGTGTATGCTTGTCAAATAATGTCTTTGTTAAAGATTATAACATTCTTGACAAAACATTCTTAAAATGTTTAAGAATGTCTTAAAATGTCCAAACAAAACACAAAACACGTTAACATTTCCTGTACCTAGACCGTCACATCGCCTAGTCAGGCTAGTCAGATCTTATGCTGCAGTGTTTGCAGACATAAGCGCTGTTGAGCGGAATCGTAAACACCTCTGATTGGCTGTTGTGTTCACGAGCTCATCAGATATGATGTCTGTGATTGGCTACAATGATTATTGTGGGAAGTAAATCATCAGGAAATTTGAATTCTGAAGTGAACTACTCCATTAAGGATGTTTGGACTACAATAAGTATAGGATGTTATGCATTTAAATATCAGATGTTTATGAAACATGATATGACCCGTGTGTTTTCTGTAGGATCACCACCACTGTGGCTTGCAACATGGATCTGACCAAATACCCCATGGACAAGCAGACGTGCACCTTACAACTGGAGAGCTGTAAGAAAACATGCATTCATCTGATCGATAAAGCAATCTTTTCACACAAAATGATATCTATATCAGATGGGCTGCAGCTTTAGAGTCATTTCGCATGACTATTATATTGCTCATAAATATTTATGTATATCATTTTTTAGGTCAATCATATAGTCATGGGGGGGTGGGGGTCAGTTTGAATAAGGAAATATACTTTCAATGGTTAGTTACCGGAGTCATTGCATCTGCTGCACTTTAATTTTGTTTTATTGGTTTATGTTTATTTATCTATTTACCTTGTTTAGAATTTAAAAAGATAATAAAGATATTGTTTGATAAGTGAGATCTCTGATTGAAGGCCTTGAAAACCAAAAAAGTCGTTATTTTATTTTACAGTGTCTGTACGAGGGCTTTGACTCCAAACTTCGTTATTCAAATATAATTTGAATATTTAAAAAAATAATGATATTCGAACGAATATTAGGCCGCCTTTAATATTCAAACCTGTTACGGGCATTATTTTCGGTAAATGTGTTTGCTTGTAAACGTTGTTTTTAATTCAGATTCCGAGGCTTTATCACGGCTGGTGAAGTTGTGGATCGCGAGCTCATTAGCAATGCTATTATTGGTCATCTTGGCTTCTGTAGGAGACGCTAGCGTCCTGGTTACAGTGTTGTTTTTGGCAGCCCTTTTAGTTTTAGTCTTAGGGCCCTATTTTAACGATCTGAAACGCAAGTGTCAAAGTGCAAAGCGCAAGTAACTTTGTGGGCGGATCCCGGCGCTGTTGCTATTTTCCCGGCGGATAAATGACTCTTGCGCCCGACGCAAATCTAAAAGGGGTTGGTCTGAAGTCGCTTCATTATTCATAGGTGTGGTTTGGGCGTAACGTGAAATAAACCAATCAGAGCGTCCTCTCACATTCCCTTTAAGAGCAGACGCGCTTGTTCTACGGCGGATTGCTATTATAACGGCGGATTTGCCAGCGCACGGCAGGAGCAGTTCACAGCCGAGGAAACCGACGTTCTCGTCAGGGCCGTAAAACACAGAGAAGTGACATTGGGGATGATGGGAGAAACCCACCCAAATAAGCTTCGGTTAAACAGGCGTATAATTTGGGTAAATGTGTAGCCTAATCTAGATTTTTTTATTTTTTTTATCTAGATAGATCTTTTTCACATCTTCACGGACATACCAATGATTTCCCTCGTGTGTTAATATTTTTCCTTGTAATAATGTATGATTTGCAAAAATGAAAACTGCTGCATCTGTTTATATTAGAGAATCAAAGTGGATGCGCGTTAACATTATGGCCAAGCACGCGCCCTTAAAATACCACATCACTAACGCGCAACGCGCCACTGTCTTTAGACTGTTTTTTTCTTGGTCAATGGCGCAATTGCTTTCTAAAACTGGAAAATAGCACCATTGAAGTTTTGCGCCGGAACACGCCTTCTCTTTGCGCTGAACCTCCCCCGCGAGCGCAAGTTCATTTCCTAATTTACCGACGTGCGTCTGTGGAGGGAAAAGTCCGCTGTGCGCGGGTGCAAAATAGGAATGACACATGCGTCGGTGTTCAAAGTCAATTGCGCTGGGTGCAAGATAGGGCCCTTAGTCTTAGTCTTTTTGACGAAAATGCTTTTTAGTTTTAGTCACATTTTAGTCACTTATAAACTTGATAGTTTTAGTCAAGTTTTAGTCAACGAAAACACAAAAAGGTTTTAGTCAATTTTAGTAAAAAAAAAGAAAAGAAAAGTAGTCTTTAACTAATTAATTTAAAAAGTATTGGAAATGGGCTTAGGTTTGACAGGTTGCAGCAAGTGCTGCAATTCATAAAACAACAGTTAACCTGAAAACCTTTGCATAATAAACTAGACTTTCTGAATAATTCGATTGGTTGGGTGCTGCTTACATGCGCTTCGTGAGGCACATGCGCACACTAGCACACACACGCAAGGTCTCTCGCTCCCTTTCTCTGCTGTGCGCGCGCTACACATGCGCGCGCGCTCTTGCTCGCTCGATCTAGATTCCGGGACATTTTAACTAATTTGCGGGCAATTCTGAAATTATCGTACATTAGCCTATGGGATTTTTTTCATTATTGATCGTACATCGTACAGAGGTCAAAATGATCGTATTTATAGGCAGAAATGACATGCATTGTGAACGTCAGATTTATAATCATTTTCGTTCCATCTCGTCTCGTCAACGAAAACTAGAAAACGTCTCGTCATGTTTTAGTCACCTTGGAGCCATTTTTAGCTAGTCATCGTAACGTTATCGTCCTAAAAAAAAGGTGCGTCAACGAAATAATTGCGTTATCGTCATCGTTGACGAAAACAACATTGCCTGGTTAGCGCCAATTTTGTATATCAAAACTATGGCCGCGCCAGCGCCTACAACAACCACGCCTGACGAGGAGTTTGAACTCTGTCGAAAGCACACTGTTTATGTTTAATCCAGGGTCTGATTTTTAATTATTTTTAAAAACAGTGTGTTTTTCTTCTGGAAATATCATTGCCTGCCTATTGACATTGACTGATACACTGCCCTCTGGTGGACAGAACATATACAACTTAAGTCTGACATCAATATAGGTCTTATTGAAGGCATTTAATGCTCAAAATATTATTACGGTAATAAATATTTTAATATTAATAAACAGATGAACTTCGAATATGATTTTTGGGCAAAAGTCAAAGCCCTAATCTGTACGAACTCTGGAACAATATGTGCTCTTGTTTGTTACATCTGCACTGCACAATGTTTCATATTCATATTTTATAAGAACATGTTGATATTGCATAACTATAGAAGTCGCATCCAAATTTATTTTCCGTGCACTTAAGGTCATATTATAAATGAATATAAACAGAGTGTTTTGCATGATGTGTGTGTGACAGCTTCTAGATTTGGGTCAGTTGTGTGTGGCATGATTTGCTGTCGTTTGGGACCTAAAGCTGCTTTCTGTTCTTGCTGACTTTATCTTTATCGCTCTGTCGCTCTCTGATCCTCTGATTCTTCTGTGAGTTCTGGATGCGTCTCTCTTCCACATCTTGCTTATGTAAGAGCGCAGCGGGAGAAGAGTATGAGGGTTAGAGGAGGTTCTGAAGTCTGTCTGAGAGTCGCCCACAATCCACCGAGTCTTTCTCTAATGACACGACAGAAGCTGCTAGCGGCCGCCCAATATCAAGACATGTCTGGGTCACACCACACAAATCAAGACAAAACAAGGTTTCTTATGCATAACCTGAAGCCTAACTTCAAGACCATTAATACTTTTTTATTGTCATGACAATTTTGTCCCAAGTTCTAAAAGTCTTAGAACTTATTTGCAAAACATAATGTGCCGTTCTTGTGCATTTTTAAGTTTATTTTTCATGAAAAGATAATTTAAGCACATTTTTCACCAAATTCTAAAAGACCAGATTTGTTTGTTTTTTTTGCAGAAATTTGTCAGATTTTTTTCACAATCTTACATATGACCATAGGGTCTCATTCATGAAACACGAGCAGAACGAATTTTTGTGTAAATCATGTGTAAAGTGGTTCAGGCGTAAATTTTCAGATTCATTAAAATGTTGGTATTTTCCAAATGTTAGTTGGTACGAAAGAAATCTGCACCTGCTCCCAGCCACGCGTAAATATGCGTCTAACATCCGATCGTTTTGCTCATTAATAAGGCTGCATTTTAATTCACCTTAATCGGGTACATATTCACACGGCATTTTGAAAAAACATTATATATAGTAATTACATAAGTTTTTTCTTTTTACTTTTATTATGAGAGATCACATCTGCAAACGGAACACTTTAATCAAATAATGAATTGCTTTCAATAGGGCTGGGCTATATTTTTTCGAAGTGAACTAATTCCTTTTTGCAGTCGAGCTTCATGTCGAACCATTTTCTTTTCACTTCTGGGACTGTTCGATTAACAGATGAAACTCCAGTAACTGCGTCTGTAATATCTGCCAAGCTTCCTTTTTTTAGGACCTGATACGCCTACGCTTGAAAATAAAATGTGGCGTTTTGAATGAACTTCTGATAATAAAATATTATCTGATAATGAGAAATTTTTCTTTTTCATTCGCTTTTGAGAAGACATGTTGAAATCCTTCGTTTGGTGTCTTAATATGATGCCCATATATGGTTGTCAGTCGGATTTAATGGGCGGGATTTATGCTAATTGAGATTGAGCGTGCACGCGCTTCCCATTTACGACTGATTGGAATTCATTAACACACACACACACTTCACTATCACATCTGACGTTTACGAAATATTTGTGAATCAGGAGAAGAGTTTTCGGGAAGGTCTCTTTACGCGCAAATCACTCACATATTTACTCGTATATTTACGAATGTTTCATGAATGAGACCAATAATGTGCATTTCTTGTGCAATTTTAAGTCTATTTTTCATGAAAAGATAATTTATGCACATTTTACAGCAAATTCTGACCAGATTTTTTTTTTTTTTTGCAGAATTTTTTTGCTTTTTTTCCACAATCTTACATATGAACATAATGTGCAGTTCTTTCTTGTGCAATTGTTGTGTATTTTTCATGAAAATATAATTTAAGCACATTTTGAGAATTATCTGCACAGTCTTTCAAATAAACATTCAGTTCTTTTTATGGTTACAGAAGGAAATTGAAATGCATCTAGTGACGGTGGGCACATTTCTCTCTATAGAAACCTCAGCAAAGCCAACAAGCTTAGAGAGAATCGCTTTTGCGAGTTACGTTGTGTGTTTATGAGGAAAAAACACCCAGAAATGAAGTAAATACCATCACATGACAGTACGTTTTCAGAAGGTTGAAGGAATTCATCTTAAATTTGACGTGTGCATCACTTGTTTGAATGCAAATGGCAAATACAATAATTCTGAACATCAACATCATGTGACAAATGCCTGATCTGTCTAGTCCACCCATTCTTATGCAATCCGGTTTATTTCTGGAGATGTACATACAGTATTCAGCTTTGTGTCGACGCTCCAAGGCATCTGCAATTGAGCTTAAATATTTATTTAGCGATGACAGGAGCCGAGAGATTCTCCATCGTTGTGTCTGATGGTTTCCTGTGGTGGATTGAGATGCTTTGAGGGTCTTCAAAGTCTCGTCGTGTGGGAATCTTTATTAATTCACGGGTTACTGTACAGATATGTAATGTGTGTGTGTCACACACACAGCAGTGATGTGAACCGTCCTCCGTCATGTGCCTGTCCTCAGGGAGTCACATGGGAAAACACATTAATGAACATCACATGGCAAGAAAACATCTTACAGCTGCATATTATCTTATTACTGTGACACAGCGCCACCAAGAGGACACACACTGATATTACATACTGACTTCTGATATAGTCACTTACACATCTATACATGATATCTAATTATTAATAACTGAATATGTAAATACATATGAATTAATGCATTTATACCTCAAGCCTGATTTTATGCTCAAATAAAAAAAATTATATATACTATTAAATGAACTCTCTTCTTGTTTATCATAACATCATAAGCAAATTTCATCGTATAATTTAATTTATTTTTATTTGAAAGTAGAACATTTGACATTTAGTTTAAAATCTTTGCTATTAGCATTTAAACTTCGGCTTTTACGATCAAAGCAAGTGTCACGACACGTGAAACCTGATGTACATTTTATTTTTAAAAATACCATTCAAAAGTTTTTTTTTTTTTAAAGAAAGTAATGCTTTTATTCAACAAGGATGCATTCAATTAATCAAAAGTAAGAGTAAAGACATTTATAATGTTACAAAAGATTCTATTTCAAATAATAGCTGTTCTTTTGATCTTTCTATTCATTAAATAATCCTGAAAAAAAACTGTATAAATTTCCTAAAAAAAAAATATAAAGCACAGTTTTCAACATTGATAATCATAAATGTGTCTTGAGCATCAGATCATCATATTATACTGATTTCTGAAGGATCATGTGACACTGAAGACTGGAGTAATGATTCTGAAAAAAGGGAATACTTTACTATATATTCACATAGAAAACTGCTGATATACATAGGAATAATATTTCACTATTTTACTGTATCTTTTATCAAATAAATGCAGCTTTGACGCATATAAGAGAATTTTGAAGCATTTAAATTGTTTTTCTGTGTAATACTTATGATGCAATTCCTAAATTATTGTAAATCATGCATGCAATTATGATACACATCTGATCTATTTCCCACGTATTTAAAGTGTGATTTTTCCATCTGCTGTTCATAATCATAAACGGTTTGGTTTGTCCACAGGGGGTTATAATGTCAATGACGTGATGTTTAACTGGGCGCGTGGGAACGAGTCTGTGAGCGGACTGGACACGCTGAGACTGGCCCAGTACACCGTAGAGGACCATTACACCTCCGCGTCTGAGGCCGTGTATGAGACAGGTACACAACAACAACAAGTCAAGTCATCTTCATTTATACAGCGCTTTTAACAATGTAAACTGTTTCAAAGCTGCTTTACAGAGATAAACGTATAGTTTAAGGTAACAGATTGTTTTGGCTTTATAGCGGTTCTTGAATAAAGATATTTTCCAGCTAAAGTTAGTTTTGATTGATTCACTTCCGTCGAAAGGATCATTAGTTATTAAATTAGAGGCCGCTAAGACGACACCGTTCTCTCTACACAAACTTTAAACACGAACCTGTGAGAAACACTGATGGCGCTCACGTGCGCATTAAGAATTAATTCTATAGTTATGTGCGTTTGAATATATGTGCGCAGGTTTGTAATTCCCTACAAACCAAGCCTTAAATTAATTGTCTGGCCTTAAAATTTTGAAACTGAATTTTATAACCTACATACGTGTTTCACATTCATTTTGTGACAAGAAAACTTCTGAAAGTGAACAGATGTGTTTTACTGTCGCATAAGAAGTGTTATTTTAACATCAGTGTAAACCACGGGGTTCAGGATATCCTACATTAGGTTTAAAAACAACAGAAACTGAATAATCACATGTAAAAACAAAACACTGCATAGTTTTTTACTATATGAATTAAATATATACTAATTATTATTAAAGCTATAAAAGTTATTCAGCCAAGAGCAAGTGAGTGATTTTCTCTTTGTCTTTTGTTCATGACGCGTTATTGCAAGCCGGTGCGATATGCATATTGCGATTTATATACATTTGCGATATTCCGATAATTTCGATATATATTGTGCAGCCCTAGTCACATGTCTGGTGAGCATTTTACCAAAATACGCCTGATCATAATTTCATTACGTTCTGTCAAGGTTCTCTCAATGTTATGAACAAACGTTCTTCCAGTAACGTTAATAACTGGTTAACAATAACTGGTCTTTAATAATGTTCTCAAAACGTTCTCTTTATACATGAGTCATGGAACGTTTTTCTCTGAAACGTTTTTTAAACGGAATATTCGCTCAACTTTCGCATGACCAAGAAAAAACGTTAAAAAATTTGATATTTTAAACATTCAAAATGAATTTTTTCATAACTTATAAAAAATATAACTTATCAGGAATGTTAGCAAAATGTGCACATTCTTCAGTGACTCCTGAACAATAATTTGGTGGATTCACTCCCATATTTCAATGAGGTCCCATAGTTTGAAGAGTGACGTATAGAAACCACTTCGATAACTTCTAAATCTCTGATTTATTGCTGGTCTTGAAGCAGAAGACTTAAGCGTTAAAGTTTTATATCTCTGATAAAGATTCTTTGATTCTCTTCCCAGGAAATTACCCCAGGCTGATCTTTCATTTCGAGCTGAAGAGGAGCATCTTGTACTTCATCCTGGAAACCTACGTTCCCTCCAGCCTGTTGGTGGTTCTGTCCTGGGTGTCTTTCTGGATCAGCCAATCCTCCGTCCCCGCACGCATTTGCATAGGTACAGTTATGCATATCATCGTATGATATTTAAACGGGAATTACCCGGAGCAATTTGTCCCAGGAACTCTTTTCCCCCAGGCCTGTTGCTGTCTGCGTTTCCACCGCCATCTAATGCGTTCAAGTCATCTTGTGTTTACGAGTTGAACGCACATGAACGCCACCACAATGTCGTAATACGAGTGGGAAGTTCGGGATTTTCTTTAAAGGAGTGGTTGATTATGATTTGACGTTTCTAACTGTAGTTAGTGTGTAATGTTGCTGTCGGATCATCAACAACATCTGCAAAGTTACAACGCTCAAAGTTCAGAGCAAAGGGAGATATTTGCTTTTAAAGAAAAGAACTACAACAAACGGCTGGTAGGAACTACACGACATTCCTCCCGTTAGTGACATCACCAACCCTAAAATTTACATAAGCCCCGCCCCCTGAACACACAGTCCATGTTGAGAAGAGGAAGAGTTGCTGTAGTCGAGCACATCTGTGAGTCAGCTCAAACTTTAGCATCTTTTCACATGCAATAGAAAGTCACTCTGTGTGCGTCTCACAACAGTTCCTATACGAGCGATTTATAGATTATCATGACAGAATATGCTAATTGAAGATATTAACTCCACATCAGCGACATAAACTCATCAACTAACCATTCAGAGACGTCCTGTTGCTTCTACATGTCACTTCTTCTCGAGTCTCCATCTTTGTCTGACTCCGTTTTAACATTAAAGACAGAACAGTTTCTGTAATTTTGGTGTGTGTGTGTGTGTGTGAGGTAATCGCAGCTGCAAACACACACAAGCTCTTGAAACCCCTCCCTCTGTGCAGCTCATTTGCATTAAAAGGGACAGGCACAAACCGGTGTGTTTTTGCAAATCCTCAAAAAGTGACACTTTAACATGCTATATAAAAATATCTGGGGACATCAGAGATTTATTTTACATCTTGTGAAATGATCAACACACACCCCCCCCTTAAACCCCGATCTTTATGAGTTGTGTGATCCGTTGCACCACTTCTAGTTTATTTTCTTATGTCTCATAATAAACACTGATCAGTTCAGAGCTCGGACTGTGTGTGTGCTTGTTATAGGCGTGACCACTGTCCTGACGATGACCACACTGATGATGGGCGCCCGCACGTCTCTGCCCAACGCCAACTGCTTCATCAAGGCCATCGACGTGTACCTGGGCATCTGCTTCAGCTTCATCTTTGGAGCGCTGATCGAGTACGCCGTGGCCCACTTCTGCACGCTGCACCACCCCGACTGCAACAGCGCACTCATGGTGAGAGACGGCCAGAGAACTGCCTTCATCATCATCATCATCATCATCACACTGTGCTCATCATCATCATCTGTGGTGTTTTCTGTGGTAAGCAGCACTATTAGTAAGCAATAAGGTACGAGAGGCTGTGCTGTGTTGTGAATAAGTCCCGGCTGAAGGGCGTTGTGAGGCGCGAAGCGGAGTAACTCCTACAGCCGTAGGGCTGGGTACCGAGTCTCGATACTTTTTAGGTACCGACCGAATTGCCTCGATACTATCGAGTATCGAAAAATGACATGTTGTTCGGTTCCAGATTTCGATACCGAAGGAGTTAACTCGTCAACGTCATTGCTCAAACAAATACATATGAAATGCACAACGACACATAAAGTCGCTCACGCACATACACGCAAACTCTACACACACAAGACGCGCGGAACTCTCAGCGCACATACTCATATAGACGCGAGCACGCACGCACAAACTCTCGACGCGCATACTTAGAGACGCGAGCGCACACACACACAAACTCTCCGCGCACATATTCATATGAGACGCGAGCACACACACATAATACCTTAAAGATGTGGAAAAGTCGATCAAAAGTGTGGGTACATTTCTCCAGGCTCGATGCCAACAGCGCGCGATGCAGTATTTGCGGTTAAATAATTGCTGCAAAGACCGGTACCACGACAGACACGATGAAGACCTTGACAGCGCACGGAGTAAACATAAGAGCAGAAAGTTGCTCCGTCTTCGACTGGTAAATGAAGAGATACCTTGTTGATCTGACAGTGTTTATATTGCAATAAATAATAACCTACTGAATGTACACTGCCGTTCAAAAATGTGTTGGTTAGTCAGAATTTTTTTTCAGTGAGGATGCATTATCAAAGGTGACATTAAAACGTGTGTAATGTTACAAAGTATTTCGTTTTTAAATAAATGCTTTTCTTTTTAATTTTTTATTCATCAAAGAATCATGAAAAAATGTATCAGTTTCCAAAATATATATTTTTTTCTCAAAATATTGTTTTCATATTTCTGAAGGGTCATGTGACACTGAAGTAATGATTTTAAAAAATTCAGCTTTGACATCACAGGAATAAATTAAATTTTGAAATATATTCAAAACAGATTTTAAATTGTAAAACTATTTCACAATATTACTTGCGTTTTACTGTATTTTTTATTTTAAAAAATTCAGCTTTGGTGAGCATGAGCTCTTTATAAAACATGTTTTGTTCCTTTGTGCTTTTTTTGTTCCATTGTGCATTGGTGGCTAAGGAGCATGAGTCAAACTGAGAAAATAAAACCAAAGTTTTTCTGAGGTAATGTGTTATGTAATCTTGTTAAAATGGATTTCATAAAATTGGTATCGAAAAAAGTATCGTTAGGAACCGGTATCGAAACTGAGGTATCGAAATTGGCACCGGATCGAAAGATTTTGAACGATACCCAGCCCTATACAGCCGTGACTTATTCACGATACAGCACTTGCCTCGAGTACCTTATTGCTTGTATAAAACGGTTACCACACAATACAACTATTAAAGCTGAAAAAATATGTATCTATGCAACTTTCATGAAGTAAAATCACTAAAAGCATTCCTTCCGCTGGAAAAAATAGTCCCTGACCGTACAGCAACAGAAGTTACATAGGCCTACATTATTTCGCCTTCATTTGTGGTTAAAAAGTATATAAATGTTCATTTTTTGTATAAAATGGCGGATGGTTTGTCTAGAAAATACTCTTATTCCTCGGCTAGATCGTGTCGAGACTTTGAAGCTGCACTGAAACTCACATTTGGACCTTCGACCCGTTGGACCCCATTGAAGAAGTCACTATATGGAGAAAAATCCTGGAATTTTTCCTCAAAAACTTTCATTCCTTTTCGACTGAAGAAAGAAAGACATGGACATCTTGGATGACGTGCGGGAGAGTAAATTATCAGGAAATTTTAATTCTGAAGTGAACTACTCATTTAAACCAACTATTGTAATCATCATAATCACTGTGATCATCGTTAAAATCATGAATCATTTACATCATCATCTCATCACATGTACGATCATACCTGTGGTCTTTCCTCTCATTGAATGTCACGTTGAGTTCATTGCTGGTTCTCTCTGTCCTCTGTCAGTACGGTCATCACATGCACGACTGCGAGGAGGAGATGAACGGCATCGTCAGAACCATCGCCAGCAATTCCTCACGAGCAAAGAGACGCAGAGACTCGGTGTCGGTGTCCACCGGCGCTGGAGAACCGGGTCTCGGACCCGCCAGCGAAGACAAGCCCGCCGAGGGCCCGCCCGAGGCCTTCAGCCGCTGCGCCAAAAACATGTCCATCTTGAGGAAGATCCTGAGATCCATCAACTGCTGTCACGTGGAAAACCCACATTATATAGACAACTACTCCCGGCTAACCTTCCCGCTGTCCTTCGTCTTCGTTAATCTGCTCTATTGGACCTACTACCTGTACTTTTAACCATGTTGAATCATTTGTGTGTGTTGTGTGTGTGTGTGTGTGTGTGTGTGTGTGTGTGTGTGTGTGTGTGTGTGTGTTCGTTTGAAAGACCAAGAGACTCAGCAGTAAAGGACAAGAGTTGAAGTTAAGATCTATCAACAGCATAACTACCATTACTACAGTTACCGTATCACTGTAAAAAATGTGGCTGCGATTAGTTATAACAACTTAAAATTTGTTGAGATAACTTAAATATCCAACTTGACTAAACTAAACTAAAATTAACTCAACTTAATATTTTAAGTCAAGCATGAACACATACTTTTTAAAGTTGAAACAATGTTGGATTTTAAGTTGTGATAAATAATCGCAGCAATTTTTTTTTACAGTGGCAGAAATTTGGAGCTCATATTTTTGTTAAATATGATTCAGTAAATCCCTGCACTGCAAAAAATGCTTTTCTTACTTAGTATTTTTGTCTCGTTTCCAGTCCAAACATCAAACAATTCTTAAATCGAGATGCATTTACTAAAGAAGTAAAATACCATACAATATTATGTCTTGTTTTCTGGGGAAATTAATCAAAATTAAGTGATTTATTGCTTTAAAAAAAAGAAAAGCTAAATGATCTGCCAATGTGGTGAGGAAAATATTCCTGTTTCTGTTTGAATTAAGATTATTTTTCTCACCCCATTGGCAGATAATATTGCTTGTTTTAAGCAAAAACTCACTTAATTTTTATTTATATCCCCAGAAAACAAGTATGGTATTTTACTTCTTTAGTAAATGCATCTTGATTACATTTTTTTTACATATTTGGACTGGAAACCAGATAAAAATACTAAGTAAGAAAAGCATTTTTTGCAGAAGACGACATGAAATCAAAATTGAATCAACTTTCCTTTCCCATTAAAGTCCCGTATGCGGTGTGGGCTACGGGATGATGTTAACGATAGCCAACGGTTAGTCATTGTTTGAGTCTCCGGGAGTAATTTAATGCTGGTGAAGGTTAATGTATTGCAATGATAGCAAATAATGAAGGATTTTGAGAAAGAAGTGTCACAGTGGGACACGGGTTGATGAAAGGGCTGATAAATAATTAAATCATAAAAAAAATATATTAACACCTAACCCATCCTTTTTAAATTAAAACAATGAAAATAAAAGGCTTACTAAAAAATATTCGTTCACCTGCATGTCATGTGATCGTCAACCGTCGTCAGACAACATGTGTTGTTAAATTATTGAAATATTCAATTAAAATCTCTAAAAGAATTTCGTCAGACGTTTGGGAATCGCCGCTCTGGAGGATGTCTGATGCCGTCACGAGAGGAAAAAAGGGGGAAAATTTTAGTATTTGAAGGTGTGTGAATGATTGTTGGATTGTGTGTGTGTGTGTGTGTGTGTGTGTGTGTGTGTGTTGATCATCATTACTGGATGGCTCGACCCGTCCAGAAGTCTGACAGAAATAGTCTGATGCAGTAAAAAATTATTCAAAACTTGATGTCCTGAAGGTATAGTTTGCCCAAAGAGAAAAGCTCATTTACTCGCCCTCATGTCGATCCAAACCGGAACTACTTCCTGTCAAGTGAGTGAGTGAGTGTGCGAGTGAGTGAGTGTGCGAGTGAGTGAGTGTGCGAGTGAGTGAGTGTGCGAGTGAGTGAGTGTGCGAGTGAGTGAGTGTGCGAGTGAGTGAGTGTGTGAGTGAGTGAGTGTGTGTGTGTGAGTGTGCGAGTGAGCGAGTGAGTGTGTGAGTGAGTGAGTGAGTGTGCGAGTGAGTGAGTGAGTGTGTGAGTGAGTGTGTGAGTGAGTGAGCGAGTGAGTGAGTGAGTGAGTGAGTGAGTGAGTGAGTGAGTCAGTGAGTGAGTGAGTGAGTGTGCGAGTGAGTGTGCGAGTGAGTGTGCGAGTGAGTCAGTGAGTGAGTGTGCGAGTGAGTGAGTGAGCGAGTGAGTGAGTGAGTGAGTGTGCGAGTGAGTGTGCGAGTGTGCGAGTGAGTGAGTGAGTGAGTGAGCGAATGAGTGAATGAGTGAGTGAGTGAATGAGTGAGTGAGTCAGTGAGTGAGTGAGCGAATGAGTGAGTTAACGAGTGAGTGAGTGAGCGAATGAGTGAGTTAGCGAGTGAGTGTGCGAGTGAGTGAGTGTGCAAGTGAGTGAGTGAGTGAGTGAGCGAGTGAGCGAGTGAGCGAGTGAGTGAGTGAGTGAGTCAGTGAGTGAGTGAGTCAGTGAGTGAGTGAGTCAGTGAGTGAGTGAGTCAGTGAGTGAGTGAATAAGTGAGTCAGTGAGTGAGTGAATGAGTGAGTGAGTCAGTGAGTGAGTGAATGAGTGAATGAGTGAGTGAGTGAATGAGTGAGTGAGTCAGTGAGTGAGTGAGCGAATGAGTGAGTTAACGAGTGAGTGAGTGAGCGAATGAGTGAGTTAGCGAGTGAGTGTGCGAGTGAGTGAGTGAGTGTGCAAGTGAGTGAGTGAGTGAGTGAGCGAGTGAGCGAGTGAGCGAGTGAGTGAGTGAGTGAGTCAGTGAGTGAGTGAGTCAGTGAGTGAGTGAGTCAGTGAGTGAGTGAGTCAGTGAGTGAGTGAATAAGTGAGTCAGTGAGTGAGTGAATGAGTGAGTGAGTCAGTGAGTGAGTCAGTGAGTGAGTGTGCGAGTGAGTGAGTGAGTGAGTGAGTGTGCGAGTGAGTGAGCGAGTGAGTGAGTGAGTGTGTGAGTTAGTGTGCGAGTGAGTCAGTGAGTGAGTGAGTGAGTCAGTGAGTGAGTGAGCGAGTGAGTGAGTTAGTGTGCGAGTGAGTGAGTGAGTGAGTGTGTGAGTGAGTTAGTGTGCGAGTGAGTGAGTGTGTGAGTTAGTGTGCGAGTGAGTGAGTGTGTGAGTGAGTTAGTGTGCGAGTGAGTGAGTGAGTGAGCGAGTGAGTGAGTTAGTGTGCGAGTGAGTGAGTGAGTGAGCGAGTGAGTGAGTTAGTGTGCGAGTGAGTGAGTGTGTGAGTTAGTGAGTCAGTGAGTGAGTCAGTGAGTGAGTGAGTGAGTGAGTGAGTCAGTGAGTGAGTGAGTGAGTGAGTCAGTGAGTGAGTGAGTGAGTGAGTGAGTGAGTCAGTGAGTGAGTGAGTGAGCGAGTGAGTGAGTGAGTGTGCGAGTGAGTGAGTGAGTGAGTGAGTGTGTGAGTGAGTTAGTGTGCGAGTGAGTGTGTGAGTGAGTTAGTGTGCGAGTGAGTGAGTGTGTGAGTGAGTGAGTGTGCGAGTGAGTGAGCGAGTGAGTGAGTGAGTGTGTGAGTTAGTGTGCGAGTGAGTCAGTGAGTGAGTGAGTGAGTCAGTGAGTGAGTCAGTGAGTGAGTGAGTGAGTCAGTGAGTGAGTGAGTGAGTGAGCGAGTGAGTGAGTTAGTGTGCGAGTGAGTGAGTGAGTGAGTGTGTGAGTGAGTTAGTGTGCGAGTGAGTGAGTGAGTGAGTGTGTGAGTTAGTGTGCGAGTGAGTGAGTGAGTGAGTGAGTGTGTGAGTTAGTGTGCGAGTGAGTGAGTGTGTGAGTGAGTTAGTGTGCGAGTGAGTGAGTGAGTGAGCGAGTGAGTGAGTTAGTGTGCGAGTGAGTGAGTGAGTGAGCGAGTGAGTGAGTTAGTGTGCGAGTGAGTGAGTGTGTGAGTTAGTGAGTCAGTGAGTGAGTCAGTGAGTGAGTGAGTGAGTGAGTGAGTGAGTCAGTGAGTGAGTGAGTGAGTGAGTCAGTGAGTGAGTGAGTGAGTCAGTGAGTGAGTGAGTGAGTGAGTCAGTGAGTGAGTGAGTGAGCGAGTGAGTGAGTTAGTGTGCGAGTGAGTGAGTGAGTTAGTGTGCGAGTGAGTGTGTGAGTGAGTTAGTGTGCGAGTGAGTGAGTGTGTGAGTGAGTTAGTGTGCGAGTGAGTGAGTGAGTGAGCGAGTGAGTGAGTTAGTGTGCGAGTGAGTGAGTGAGTGAGCGAGTGAGTGAGTTAGTGTGCGAGTGAGTGAGTGTGTGAGTTAGTGAGTCAGTGAGTGAGTCAGTGAGTGAGTGAGTGAGTGAGTGAGTGAGTCAGTGAGTGAGTGAGTGAGTGAGTCAGTGAGTGAGTGTGTGAGTGAGTCAGTGAGTGAGTCAGTGAGTGAGTGAGTGAGTGAGCGAGTGAGTGAGTGAGTGAGTGAGTGAGTGTGTGAGTGAGCGAGTGAGTGAGTGAGTGTGCGAGTGAGTGAGTGTGCGAGTGAGCGAGTGTGCGAGTGAGTGAGTGAGTGAGTGAGTGAGCGAGTGAGTGAGTGAGTGAGTGTGCGAGTGTGCGAGTGAGTGAGTGAGTGAGTGAGTGAGTGAGTGAGTCAGTGAGTGAGTGAGTGAGTGAGCGAGTGAGTGAGTGAGTGAGTGTGCGAGTGAGCGAGTGAGTGAGTGAGTGTGCGAGTGAGTGTGCGAGTGAGTGTGCGAGTGAGTGAGTGAGTGAGCGAGTGAGTGTGCGAGTGAGTGTGCGAGTGAGTGAGTGAGAGAGATTTTCTACATATTTCGGAATGTTCAGTGAACATTCAAATGTAACATTCCAATGATGTTTAAGAAATTAAATGGAATGTTCACTTAACGTTCGAATGACCAAGTAAAAAGGACATTCAAACATTTTAAAAACTGGATGTTCCAAAATAACATTTTCAGAACATCTTCAACACGTCTTGACTTGCAACATGTACATAAAACACAAGCATGAATGAGGTTTGAGAGCCGTTTGAGGCACGAGGGTCAGTAAATGATGTTAAGCAGATCAACTGCTCTCCGCGAGTCCATCACAGCCGCTCGAGCTCATCTTTTCCACATGTAAAACCTGCTCTCTCTCTGATCGGTGTGTCTGTGGTTCTGGAGTGTGAGTTACGGCAGTGTTGAAGCCAGTTCTGTTTATTGCTTCCATAAATCCTCCGGCCTCGGCCGCTTTCTTGCACATTACAGGATCGATGGATTGCAGGGGCCGTGTAAACTCTTTATTCGACTCGCTTTAATGATTCATGCGTTGAACCAGAAGTGTGTGTGTGTGTGTGTGTGTGTGTGTGTGTGTGTGTGTGTGTGTGTGTGTGTGTGTGTGTGTGTGTGTGTGTGTGTGTGTGTGTGTGTGGACCAGACAAAGACGTAATCACCAACATGCGGTGACTGATGCTAACATTTCTGGAATGCATTAAATATCTTTGGGACGCACTCTCGTTACGTACTGGACTAAACACTCCGGGTTATGATTATCTAAACTGATGTATTTGATGTAATTGATGCTTGATTTTGCTCAAAATAACTGACGGTAAATTAAGCACAGGGACTCTTTTCTAAGCTGTGAATGCTCACCTTTTGACTTTTTATTAGCATTTGATGTCATAACGGTCAGATGAATGAATGCATTTTCCTCTCTGGACCTCGTTTATGTTTTTGAGAACTGTTTGGATCCGCTGGTTATTAAGTTATGGCTTCCTTTAGATGTTTGGGGCGGATCCGTCATTTCACGCCGAATGCCTTCCGTTCAGTTTCAAACTATACAAAGTGCTCGATTTTCTATTTAATGCATGTTTCTGTACCACTCTAGGGTGATTTAAGTGTAATATTACATTATTATTGACACATTAATGGGACTTTTTTGTGTGTGTTGATTCAGAATTAATGCAATAAGTTGATTATGCATATCTGGGTTATTATAGCTAAAACCATAAAAGGTTTTCAGTACTTATTAATAAATGTTAACTGAAAGAAAGCAAATAATAAAAAACTAACTTTCCGCTAGTTGGCAAGGCAACGTTTCTCATATTGATTTAGTTTAACGTAATGTAGTAAAAAAAAAAAACGGTAACACTTTACAATAAGGTTCACTAGTTAACATGTGCAACAATACTTCTTCAGCATTTATTAATCTTAGGTAACATTAATTTCAACATTTACTAATACATTATTAAAATCAAAAGTTGTATTTGTTAACATTAGTTAATGCACTGTGAACTAACAATGAGCATCTGTATATTAACAAAGATTAATAAATACTGTTATAAATGTATTACTCATTGTTCGTTCATGTTAGTAAATACATTAACTAATGAACTTTATTGTAAAGTGTTACCTAAAAAACTATATAGACATAAAAAAAACACAACAAAATTAATAAAACATTAAAATAAAAAAATGAATTAAAACACTGATGCATATTCCAAATTCACAGCAAAGATTTTTCTTTAGTGGTAGGTAGGACACTTTCACAAACTTTATTTTGATTTTATGAACATCCTTGCGAGGTGAGATTATATTTGCACCAATATTAAGCAGCTTAACACAATCCATGTGAAATCTTCATGCATGTCTAGTAATAATAATTCATCGAATAGTGCCAAACAAGAAAGCCAAAGAGTTCATAAGTCTAGAAATCCACCTAACACACGACAACGACCTGTTTGTTCAGCTCTTCTATTCAAAGTATAACCCGTGTTCAATTGCAAGGCTGTCCACGTCTTCACTTACTTCCCCATCATGTGTATAGTCCCATCATAATCATCACTTTATGGATCATAATGATGTCGCAGTGAATTTGAGTGTTTGAGGATGCTGACTTCTGTCTGAAGCCCTGATGTTAATATGTGTGTGTGTGTGTGTGTAGATAGATAGATAGGGTTGAAGAGCGACTGTAAATACTGCATGTTTACTTGATGTTTACTTAATAATGATGACACTACAAATAATAATTCAAATAAAAAAGACAAACAAGAATTCACGAGTGATATTTCTTTTCCTGCTGCGAATGACGCTGTGTTGAACCGTAAACCCTGAAGATTATCATGACAGCGCTATAATAATAATAAGCTCGTCAGCATCATAATTTAGTGTTTATGAGTGTTTACTAGCAAAACGCCAGATGGTTGAGAAAACAGAACAGAAGTATTTTGTATAATCATACACGTGAAACTTGAAAAATGAGAATATGGTGCAAAAGTTCATTTATTTCAGTAATTCAACTTAAAAGGTGAAACTAATATATTATATAGACTCATTACATGCAAAGTGAGATATTTCAAGCCTTTATTTGTTATAATTTTGATGATTATGGCTTACAGTTTATGAAAACCCCAAACTCAAAATTAGAATATTGTGAAAAGGTTTTCATAAGCTGTAAGCCATAATCATCAAAATTATAACAAATAAAGGCTTGAAATATCTCACTTTGCATGTAATGAGTCTATATAATATATTAGTTTCACCTGTTAAGTTGAATTACTGAAATAAATGAACTTTTGCACAATATAAATTTTTTTTGAGTTTCACCTGTATATAATGTTTGTTCAAAAAATAGTTAGAAGCATTATCAAATAAAAGATATCGGCTGAAAATTTTCAATATCATTTTTTTTTTTTTTTTTTTTTTAAGTTTTACTTGCTTCCAAAAGTTGAGGTAACTTTTTTAATTGTGTCAGTTCAATGCATGTGGATAAACACAGTAAATTAAGTTTATTTTACTAAAATGTAAGAAGTGCAGATGCATTAGGCATTATAATGAAAAATAATACTTGATTTGAGCAGAAGCACATCACAATAAATCATGCAAAATGATGGCATTATCACTGTATGAATTTAAATATTTCTTTCTGTCCGAACGGCTCTTTCACAAACTCATTAAACAACGTATTTTTGGTAAGTTGAGTTTCTGTGCATTAATTTCATAAACGTTTAAGGGTTTTTGATGCTTGAATTCAAAGTGTCTGTTTTTGTCATCTTGAAATGAGATATTAAGTGTTGATAGCAGTCAAAATCACACTGTAAAAAAAATCTGTTACATTTACGGTAAAATACCACCAGCTGTGGTTGCCAGTAATTTACCGTATAAAATACAGTAACTACATTTTAGGATTTACAGACTTAATTTTTAAATGTACAGTAATACACCGTATTTGATTATCTGATATAATGTTAATTTACCGAGCTATTGAAGTAATAATATCAGTTTGGTACCATACATTGATAACCACCAATCACAGTAGTGATGAGAGTCACATGGTCAATCAAAGATCATCACAAGTAGATCTTCCACTAGAGAATTAATACTAATATATAGAAGCTGCACAGTGTCATTCACACACACATTAAACACCATCATGGTAACACACATGAAATTTAAAAAATGCAATAAACTTGAATTTAACAACATTAAATGTAACATAAAACCATAATGTACATAACTGATTAGAAAAAACTATGAAGAAACATAGTTATTTCAACAAAAATACATAAAATGTGAAGTGTCACGCAGGGAATTGTGGGAATGTCAATTTACGGTTTTTCACTGTAAATTATACAATGAGTTGTTCTTTTTCACTTTCAAAAACTGTCAATTTAACAGTATTTTACAGTAAAATTACATTAAATGTACCATTAGATTATTTATCCGCCAGTTATTTACCGTATAACGTTCTGTTAACCAATTAACAGTTTTTCACTGTAGCATTTTTACAGTCTTTTACCGTTAAAATCACGATAATTTTTTACACTGGCAGAATACAGAAGTAACCAAACAAACAATCAGCAACAGCGAATATAAGCGAATAATTGTTATATATTGACAAATATTATTTAAAAACAAATGTAAGGCTGTAACTTTACATTAGTGGACTATGAACTTTGTAATGCATAAAGTGATATTAAAATACAGCACAACATTTAAATAACGTGCCAAAAATTATTAAGAGAGAAATGTCCTTTCTATTTTAGTTTTTATAAGTGTGGGAAACAATTATTTAATAAGGTTTAAATGAGTTTTTTATTTTATTTAGCTTTGTATAAAAAACAGGAAGTCTGTGTTTTGATAGATAATCAAGCAACTTTACAATACGTTTTAATATGTTAGTTAACTATTATTAGCATGAACGAAACATTTTACAGCATTTATTAATCTTAGTCTCAACATTTAGTAACCCTAAGATCAAAGTTGTATAAGTCACCAAACAAATGCTGTAAATATATATTGCTTTGCTAGTTAATGCATTATGTAATTAGTCCTTGTAATTGTGTGTGTTTTGCTGTTTTGATTTGTTCATTTCTGTTTCTCCTCAGATCAATATAGTTTAATGAGACGTGCACGACTGCAGCATCACTCATTACGCCTAATTAAACACTAACAAGCCTGAATAATGATCCTGATAATGAGCATAAAACTGTTGATATTATGCGTGTTGATGTCGTAACATCAAACATCACCTGAAGAATTATTCCTCTACTGGATATTAATTATGAATCTGTTGCTGAGTTTGATGAAGGCAGACGATCTCGTGTGTTAATGTGGCGTTCGGTCTCGTGTTCGGTCGCTCTTGTATTGCTCAGGAGACGAAGCTGCAACAATATTAGTATAAACTGGATAAAGACAAACTTTGAAGTTGGCTTGAGAAAGCCTGACCAGAACGTTTGAAAAAGTTGTAAAAGCTTAAAGGTTTTCAGTTTGATCAAAGTTTAAAGTAGTAAAAAGTTTGTTTGATTGATTGATTGATTGATTGGTTGATGGATGGATGGGTGGTTGGTTGGTTGGTTGATTGATGGATGATTGATTGATTGATTGAATGATTTGATGGATGGATGGATGGGTGGATGGGTGGATGGATGATTGATTGATTGATTGATTGATTGATTGATTGATTGATTGATTGATTGATTGATGGATGATTGATTGATTGATTGATTGATTGATTGATTGATTGATTGATTGATGGATGGATGGATTGATGGATGATTGATTGATTGATTTGATGGATGGATTGATTGATGGATGGATGATTATTTGATGGATGGATGGATGGATGGATGGATGGATGGATGGATGGATGGATGATTGATTGATTGATTGATTGATTGATTGATTGATTGATTGATTGATTGATTGATTGATTGATTGATGGATGGATTGATGGATGATTGATTGATTGATTTGATGGATGGATGGATGGATGGATGATTATTTGATGGATGGATGGATGGATGATTGATTGATTGATTGATTGATTGATTGATTGATTGATTGATTGATTGATTGATTGATTGATTGATTGATTGATTGATTGATGGATGGATGGATGGATGGATGGATAGATAATTGATGGATGGATGGATGGATGATTGATTGATTGATTGATTTGATGGATGGATGGATGGATGGATGGA
Source organism: Phoxinus phoxinus (assembly GCF_949152265.1). Classification (NCBI taxonomy): domain Eukaryota; kingdom Metazoa; phylum Chordata; class Actinopteri; order Cypriniformes; family Leuciscidae; genus Phoxinus; species Phoxinus phoxinus. Next base: position 1,243,688 of record NC_136889.1, read on the forward strand.
TGGATGATTGATGGATGGATGATTGATTGATTGATTGATTGATTGATTTGATGGATGGATGGATGGATGGATGGATGGATGGATGATGGATGGATGGATGGATGGATGGATGGATGATTGATTGATTGATTGATTGATTTGATGGATGGATTGGTTGGTTGATTGATTTATTGGTTTATTGATTTGATTGATTGATTGATTGATTGATTGATTGATTGATTGATTGATTGATTGATTGATTGATTGATTGATTGATGATTGATTGATGATTGATTGATTGATTGATTGATTGATTGATTGATATTTAGATAGATGAAGATCCTGGTCACCCTGACAGGGTTTATTTTGAGATGTACATTATCCCGTACATATACAGATAATTCCCGTCTGTGCCCACCAGGTGGCATCGTCCACTCATGATCAAGATCATGATTCCTCAGGCTTTAGCGTAATGCATTATGAAATATGACTGTACACACGCACACACACACACACACACACACACAAACACACCATGAGAAACGCCACTGAAAACATCTTTAAGCTGTGACACATGTAACATCTTTGACACGTGTGTGTGTGTGTGTGTGTGTGTGTGTGTGTGTGTGTGTGTGTGTGTGTGTGTGTGTGTGTGTGTGTGGATCCCAAAGGACTTTTGTGTAAATGATTGTTGTTCAGATCCTCTTCAAACAACCTGTACATGTCGTTTTATAGATGATGAGAATCCAGCCGTATGAAGTGCTGTAATAACACCCATATCTCTGCTGAACACACACACTGTGGATGGATTAATGATCATAATAATAATGTTTATTATTATTAGTATTATTATAATTATAACCCATCCACAGTGAAGCATTTGTGTTATTATTATTATTATTATTGTCAATTGTACTATTGCTATTGTTGTTGTTACTATTATTATTATTATTAAATAACTAATTAGTAGTAGTACCACCGTTGTTGTTGTTGTTGTTGTTTCAACAATCGTTTTTTAAAACCCGGTCGACTGACATTTGTTCAGACGTCTGCTTTAAACATTACAATCTTTAACTTTACATTAAGTAAATCCACTTCACCAGCTGATTACTCCTGGATTACTCCAGCGATGCCATAGAGATATACAGAGAAGAAGAAGTTAGAAAATCGGAAGTTCAAAGACAATAAGAGGACATTAAATATTCCGGTTCAGGTCTTTCATGCACTTTTGAACACAGGAACAGGAATATTACTGTGATAATATTCAGTGCTGGAGGCGGTGAACATCACTGCAGTCTGAGAGATATAGTTGGAGATGTTTGGGTTTGAAGAAGCTTAATGGACGTGTGTTTATTCTTCCGTCTGGAATGATCAGAACATCCAGTAATTCATGGAGAAGACGCTCAGCGTGAGTATTTTAAAAGTGAAACCAGACGGACAAATTAAATATTTATAGATGAAGGCAAACTGATGTTATGGGTTATCAGCACTTGTGTAAATCACAAACAAATGCGCGCACACACACACACACACACACACACACAGACTGTTACAAACTACGTAGATGTAATGTGTGTGAAACAACTTAACTAACTGATTTGATAATATATTGTATGTTTTTGAAAGATGTCTCTTCTGCTCCCCAAGGCTGCATTTATTTGATAAAAAATACAGTAAAAATGATTATAATGTAAATCATCAGTTCTCTATGTGAATATACAGTAAAGTGTAATTTATTCCTGTGATCAAAGCTGAATTTATCATCATTACTCCAGTCTTTAGTGTCACATGATCCTCCAGAAATCACTATAATATGATGATCTGATGCTCAAGACACAGTTATGATTATTATCAAAGTTAAAAAAGTTCATATTTTTGTGGAAACTGTGATGCATTTTATTTTTCAGGATTCTTTAATGAATAGAAAGTTCAAAAGAACAGCATTTATTTGAAAAACATTTTTTTACAGTATGTTTCATCATTAAAGTAATTTAATCCCTTAAAGGGGTCGTCGGATGCCCATTTACAAGTTTATATGATTCTTTAGGGTCTTCATGTAAAGTTTGTAACATACTTTGGTTAAAATTCCTCAATGGTTGTGTAAAACAACACGCTTTTACCTCCTCAAAAAAACGGCCCGGTTCATATGTCTCTTTAAATGATAATGAGCAAATATGCTCATGAAATATGCTAATACGGGAAATATGCTAATACAGGACAGTCCGTCAGCGGTCGTGGGCGGAGCGTGAGCAATATGACATCATATTGCATGAAAAATCCAAACGCTTGATTGAGTGTTTAGCCTTTTTGAAAATTAAAAAGAGTGAACGTTTTTTTTTTTAAGTGTATGGTGGTTGTCCACACACTGCAAAGACACTTTTATATGCAAATACCATATAAAAGTACATTTTGCATCCAATGACCCCTTTAAAACTCTTCTTTGATCACCAAAATTACATATTTTAATGTAATATTTCCTTGGAAAAAATGTTTTCATGCCTCAAAATATCTCGAATGTAACTCGACACCCTTGCCTCATTTAGTATGCGCGGCTCTATGAATATGCAAATGACCCCCGCCTCCACTCACTCACTCACTCACTCAGAGATCCACTGGTTGACGATCACACGTTGATCTGATTGGATACACAGTTCTATGAATATGCAAATGAGCCCCGCCTCCACTCACTCACTCAGAGATCCACTGGTTGACGATCACATGTTGATCTGATTGGTTACAAGGTAGTGTGTGACGTCAGAAACACCAGCGATTTCAAACCGTGTTTTTGAGACTTGATTTTAAATACAAAAAAGCATGTGCTATGGACTATTTCACATCATAGCTTCCGTCTCAGTGCTGTTCATGTGTTAAACATTAAGCATGCTCCCTATATAGGCAGCTCTAGGTTTTGCTATGGTCTCTTCAACATTTTAGAGCACTTTTTTTCATCCAAGGTCTGTTCTTTCTGTAAAAGCGAAAACAGGCAAAGGCTGAGGAGAGAGAAGCACTCTGACAGAGAGCACGTCTCCTGATAAAAATATCCCAGCATGCAGTGTTTGTATACGGCCGTGACCCCAATGAAGAATGACAGTGCACTAAAAGCCCATGCACACAAATCTGAACCCGAGCTCCAAATATAAACCGGTTCACGGTTCAGGAAAGTGTCAGCCAGTGGTGCAAATGCACAACACCTCATGCAATAAATGTGCAACACAATAAGACTCCAGAGAGTCATTCATCTGTCAATCAGAGCGCGTCATATATTACTGTAAATCAGGGTTGCCGACTTTGCTTTCCTGAGGTTTTGGTGACATTAATTTTCACATATTTGACAGGGTTCGTACAAGGAGCTTAAAATGCTTCAAGTACTTGAATTTGGCTTTTTGAAACTTAAGCCCTAGAAAACAGCCGTGTTCATGAAAAGGTTATTGAAAAGCACTTGAATTATTGAAAGACAATAAATGTGAAATTAGCGTTTCATTTTAACCCCTTAAGCGGCACCCCTTTTTTTAATAGACATGAAAATGCACATTTCAAACTTAAATGGTTGTAATTCAAGAATGCTTTGGAATATAGAT